>NC_091199.1:26458492-26523044 GCF_040958095.1 Procambarus clarkii
TCCATTCTGAGCTGTGGCTGAGAGCACGGTCGACGTATGCGTTAACAACACTCCTCTTGTACCTGTCGGGGCAGTCGCTTCAAATGCCCACTTGGGGACTGTAAGCTCCAAAAAACCCAGTATATAGGCAAGACAACAACATCTCTTTCTAGGCGTTTAACGATGCATAAGCAACAGGGCTCCATTAAGGAACATATAATCTCTTCCCATAACCAAACCATCGCCAGAGAAATCCTAGTAAACAACACAGAAATCATCGATAGATACAGCGATAGCAGGCGGCTTGACGTTTGCGAGGCACTACACATCAAGAAGTCAACACCAGCAATCAACAGCCAATTATTGCACAACTATTTTCTACCCACCTCAAGACTCCGCTCCAATATAGAAGCATCAAGAAATATGGACCAATAGGCTTTCTACAAACACTTCTATTCAATACCCATTGTTTCTGTTCTGTCTTGTGTTGATACTTTTAATACCCTATTAATATCCCCTCCTGTTCTGTCTTGTGTTAATGCCACATCACCCTTCCCACCTCACTCAAATGTAGATATAATATCAGAGAGACGTAAGTTCTAATCAGTTGTATATTTGTGAAGTCTTTGAAAATGTAATAAGTTTTACGAAACGCGCCCGTGTCGCGTCAGACTAGAAATAAAAATGAATTTTGGAGAAGTGATTTTTGATTTACCTCCAACAGTGAAGCGTAATGTACGAAAGATTGAGAAAATTCGTGTTAGAATTATTAATCTTACTTTTTCGGTCATATTTAATAATATATGTCTACAGGAAAGACTGCTACCAAAATATACTAATATATATATATATATATATATATATATATATATATATATATATATATATATATATATATATATATATATATATATATATATATATATATATATATATATATATACATATATATATTGGTGTATACTGGCAGCAGGTTTTCTTTCAAACATGTTTCATTGAATATGACCGCATATTCTGTATTTATTATTTTCTGGTTTAGGGCTTCTATCCCTCTAACTATTTTCTTAGCATCAGGGCTTAATTGAAACATATATATATGCGAACAAGCTTGAATGGTCCCCAAGCATATATGCAAATGAAAACTCCACAACCCAGAAGTGACTCGAACCCAGACCACATTGGCACCTGGTGTCACGGAGCCTTAATCCACTCAACCCAAAATCACTTGCATCCTCGGTCATTAGGGCGATAATTGAATCCCCAATGGGGGGATCACCCAGTTAGCCTGCCTCCTCGAGCAAAACACACCTATCACACAAATAGTAACAACAACAACACATCGGAAACGCACAAAATCAGAGCACAAATCATCAAGAAAATAGAAGAGGGAAATACCGCAAGTGTTGTTCGAGTGCTCACCAGTGACGAGAAAATTGCTGCTAGAAACTCTGCCACAGCATGAGCCCTGCAAAGTAAGCACCCACCCAGAGCCCAACGAGTCGACAACATCGTACTGCTACCAGCCGACATCATTTCAGACGCATTAACTGTTGGTGAATCTGAGGTCTACAGAGCAGCTCTTTCTTTTCCACCTGGGTCAGCAGGCGGCTTTACAGGATTAAAATCCCACATCAAATAAATATTAAATCCTGCAGTTGGTGATGCTGCACAAGATATTATGGAACTCACAAGGTTCGTCAACATGTGCCTGGCTGTTGATATATGTGAGGTCGTCAGGCCACTCTTTTTTGGTGCCTCTGTTCTCTCAACAAGAAGGGTGGGGATACTCAGGCCGATCGCTGTTGGCAACACTCGCCGACGCCTGGTTGCCAAGGCTGCCACGAGGGTAGTCAGCCAGCAAGTGGCTGAATTGCTGAAATCAATTCAGCTAGTATTTGGGATCCCCCACGACAGTGAAGCCGCTGCTCATGCAGCACTAGCATACATCACCAACATTTCTGATGAAAAGGCTCTGCTCAAACTGGATTTTAGGAATGCCTTGAACATGATCAGAAGAGATGCTGTGCTCTGTGCCGTACATTGCCATTTCCAGCCTCTCTACCCGTTCATACTATCTTGCTACAGTGGTGAATAAAAACTGCTATTTGGCGAATACGAAATAAGATCATGCGAAGGAGTTCAGCAAGGTGATCCTCTAGCTCCTTTTCTTTTCTGTTTAGTCTTAAAAAAATCCCTGAAAGCTTGTCCAGTGAGTTCAACATCTGGTTTTTGGATGATGGCATCATAGCTGGCCTCCTAGACCACGTCTTGGAAGACATCAGAAAAATAAGGGAGCAAGAAGTAACCCTGGGTTTCTTTCTGAACCCTTCCAAGTGTGAAGTAGTCTCCTCCAACCCAAACGTCATTGCTAGAATAAAGACTGCCTTGCCTGGAGCCCATGACATTAGGGCAGTGAACAGCACTCTCCTTGGAGCCCTCCCTCGGGTCTAATGCCATTGAGGAGACCTTTGATAAGAAAATCACAGACCTCAGAAGGATGGAAAGCAGGATAGGTGACATCGATGCCCACGACGCTTTTTATCTCCTCACTAAATGTCTATCCCTTCTGAGACTAACCTGCTTTCTGAGATGCACCCCATCCTACGACAGCCCAAATCTTAAAGAGTATGACCTATTACTGAAGACCATGCTAGAAAACGTTGTCAACCTCTCTCTCAATGAATGCCTTTGGAAACAAGCCACTCTTCCTGTCAGGCTCGGCAACTTGGGTGTCCGCACTGCCACCCAAATTGCTGTCCCAGCCTTCCTGTCTTCCTCCTCAGCATCAGATGACCTGGTTAAGGAAATTCTACCTGTCAACCAGTGGGACTTAGCAGGGATGCAGGACTCCCACTACTTGGAATGCGACACAAAATGGGGTACCTTGGCGGACTCAGCACTCAGACCAACCATGCTGAAGACCAAAAAAAATCCAGCTGAGACAGCCCCAGTGTAGACAAAGAAGCCACAGCTTTGCTGGAGGCAGCAACAACCTCCAGTGATCGTTCACGCCTCATAGCTGTGCTGGATCCCCATGCAGGGGGGTCATCTTTTTGACAGTCCCAATGTCTATGACAGGCACACGTCTTGATTCGCAGGACCTCTGTAAGGGCAGCTCCACACTGTTCATAGGTGTATTTGCGGCAAGGCAGATGCAGACGAAAATGGATTGCATGGCCTGCACTGTGAAAAATCAGGTGGGTGGCACTCTAGACACGACGAAGTCAATGATATCATTAAGAGGAGCCTTGCCTCTGCCCAGTGCCCAGCAGAGAGAGAGAACCCTGCAATCTATTGAACCATAACTCTGCTAGCTTTGCCGACTGACCAGACGGAATCACCCTTGGAAGGGTGTCAGACAGTTGGTGTGGGACTACACTTGTGTATCCACCCTGGGAACCATATACGTCAACGTCTCTGCTGGCTAAGCATGAGCCGCAGCAGCACACAGAGAAAGATACAAGTCGACCAAGTTCAGGGAATTAGATCACCTGTACAACTTCGTTCCAATAGGATCTGAGACCCAAGGTCCATCGGAAGAGAGTGCAAGAAGATTTCTTAAGTATCTTGGTTCCAGCCTCATAGACACTACAAGAGACCTTAGAACAGCACGTTTTCTCTTCCAGTGTCTCAGTGTCGCGATCCAGAGGGAAATGCCTGCTGTATCCTTGGTTCCTGCCCGGCGTCGGAGGAATTTGAAGAAATTTACAGCCTTTAGGAAACAAACTTTCCCTTATTTCCTCTTAATGTTCATTTTTTTTAAATACTTAAATATGTAACTGCATAACCTTGTATATTAAAGTGTACAACATAAAAAAGGGTGGTAGAAGAAATGAGCACTCATACTTATTCAGAGTTATATGACAAGTTTCTCTCTGAATGCTTTGTGTTCCCTTCTTCGTTCCCTTTTTATTTTTAATAAAAACAATTTATTGAAAATAAAGAAAATCACTCGGTCTATTAGGCAAATTGGGCCTTGCATAGTATGACGAGACGTCATAAAAAGAAAGGTGAAACGCCATGCAACCTCTGAAGAGTCAACTAACATAACACCTGTACCCACTATTAGACTTTTCTACAGGAACTTCTTTTCGGCTCATAAAACAGTGGAAAGGGTCCTGAAAGATATTATTAATAGGAGCGTTATCCCTACAGACAAGAATCAGAAAATACAATTGACAATTTACTGAATTCACGTATCTTTTCACGCTCCATCACATAGTGTCACACACCCTCCGTCACTATGTGATGGAGTGCGAAAAGATACGTGAATTCAGAGACAATTCTATAACCAATGTTCCAGCGATGTGTCAATATTTCATTCAAAATGATCTGCTACCAGAAATTTTAGCCAAATATCCCCAGTTTGCTAACTGTAGGTAGTAACTAAGTGATTGTAACCTATCCACCGCTGCCCACTGGATGGGGGGGGGGGTGAGCGGTGTACAGGACAAACATATCAATTGTGACACTAGTTCCCCACATGTTAGTTGCTTAATTTAGAAACTATACTTGTGGTCGATCTCGAACCCGTTGTTGATGTGACGACTTATACCGAATTTTGTAACTAGCTCATCAAGATTGTAACTTGCTTTGCTAAATGAATTGTGCGGTTCAGTCCCTGAGCCCATTATGTGCCTCTGTAACCCTTTCCACTACCGCCCACAGGATTGGTATGGGGTGCATAATAAATGAACTAAACTAACTAACTATAAAACAAAAAAAACGGCCAACCTACTCAGGAAAAACTCCCCAGACACCAAGGAAACCAACGTCATCTATGCCTTCAAATGCCCACTTGGGGACTGTAAGCCCCAAGAACTCAGTATATAGGCAAGACAACAACGTCTCTTTCCAGGCGATTAACACTGCACAAACAACAGGAGTCAATCAAGGAACATATAATCTCTTCTCACAACCTGACCATCACCAGAGAAGTTTTAACAAACAACACAAAAATCATCGATAGATACAGCGTTAGCAGGAGTTTCGTCATCAACGAGGCACAACACATCAAAAAGTCAACACCAGCAATCAACAGCCAATTAATGCATAACTACATTCTACCCACTTCAAGACCCTGAACCAATATATGAGCAGCATTAGGCCAATAGGCCCTCTGCAGTTACTTCCATTCTTATATTTTCGTACCGAGTTTATACCAATTGATTATACCCATAGACTCCTCAGACAAGCAAATCTTAGTAGGAGCTCCACCGCCGTAGCACAAATACGACACGTACTCGGTACAAGACCTCCTCATGGAGGCCACTTCATCAAACTCCAACGACATCTCGGCCATTTCAACACGCTGCAAGTCTCAGCCAAAGAAAAAACGGAGAACCTAGAGGTCTATACTAACCCACCAGCTCTATAACTGGCACAGCCAGCCCTCCGAAGCTGAAATCCACCATGAAAACCCCCATCCATCCACAGATCTCTAGTTTCAGCTATTGGAACTAGTAATAGCTGGAAAGAGCCTCCACTTACGGGCTATTCGAGCCCGTGCCACCTTTAGAGTGGCTTAATCTTTATCAATCAAATCAATCTGTATATCGCCACTACCAGTATTCAAGGTGCAGTATACTGAGGGCAAGACCTCGAATACCACAGCAGTGGATTTACTGTGTAATTACTATATGAGTACTGGAACACTTGATGATATATTGAACTTGTACCCAAGATTAACCATGTAATGTATCAGTTATACAATGTATGTATGTGATGTAACTATATAACCTGAGCTTGTAAAAGCACCTTCATCGCTTTCAGTGATTAAGTGCTTAATTGCACACTAGTCTCTCTATCAGCTATCTCACCCTGTCAGAGTAAAAGAGACAAATGTATGTGAATGCATGTGTGTGTGTGTATATATGTATGTATACATGTATGTATATATGTATATGTCCGTATACGTGTGTGTGTGTGTGTGTGTGTATGTATATGTATGTGTATAAAGTATATATATGGAAGCTGAACAGAATTACATTTCACCTTCGAAAATGCACATTAATGACACATCAAACACTTTATGTATGGCATACGTAAATCTGTGGATTTATGTATGTAGGTTAGCTTAGCATTTTAAAAGCACCGAATCACCTTCTGTGGTTGATTGTTCAATAAACCCTTGAACTATATGTTTAACACGTCTCTAACCCTGTCCATGGAGGACAGAAAAAATGTATATATGCTGGTTAGCATTGTAAATGTGTGGCCACGTCTGTGATAGGAAAAAAAAAAAACAACAACAACAGTGGACTTTGAAAAACAGTATCCCCAGTGTGGGATATTTTTTAACTTTCTGACGCACTAAAATAAGGCACTAACCTAGCCACTAGGAAACTGTTGTTTTCTTTGTGGGGTAGTGGACTGTACCTATTTTCTGTGTTCCTTAAGTGGCTCAGTTTTCAGAGTGATCCAACAGGAATGGTGCGGCCTTTTATTAACTCGTGGAAATGAAAAAATCTCCACTTATCACTCGGTAAAAAGTAATATATATAATGAAGCTAGCACTGATATAGTTAAAAATTTTGTTTAGCCTATCCTTTTGTTCTGGTAACTTGTCAAATTTGAATTATTAAAACAATGAGAAGATTCTTTAATGCTATGAATTTATCTATTGTAAATGTATACTTTAATTTGTCTTTAAGCAATTGCACTATATCAAATATATGTCAAACATTGATTAACTTAGTTAATATGATTTTATTTTAGTGCAAGTAATTTTCTTACTGAGGTGAGCTCATAAGCTCATGGTTATAACCGCAGCTGCAATTAGTTAGTTTAGTTCATTTATTATGCACCCCATACCCATCTTTTGGGCGGTAGTGGAAAGGGTTACAGAGGCACATAATGGGCTCAGGGACTGAACCCCACAATTCATTTAGCTAAGCAAGTTACAATCTTAATGAGCTAGTTACAAAATTCAATATAAGTCGTCACATCAACAATGGGTTCGAGATCGACCTCAAGTACAGGTTCTAAATTAAGCAACTGACATATGTTGAGAGCTAGTGTCAAAATTTATATGTTTGTCCTGCACACCGCCCCCCATCCAGTGGGCAGCGGTGGATAGGTTACAATCACTTAGTTACTACCTACAGTTAGCAAACTGGGGATATTTGGCTAAAATTTCTGGTAGCAGATCATTTTGAATGAAATATTGACACATCGCTGGAACATTGGTTATAGAATTGTCTCTAAATTCACGTATCTTTTCGCACTCTATCACATAGTGACGGAGGGTGTGCGAATAATTTTGTTGACACAGTTTACATTTGGTCAGGTCTACATCAACAGATAATGAGAATTCCCAGAAATACTTGTAACCGAGTCTAAGCCGAGCAGTAGTAACATCTCGAAGTCTGCTGATTTTATTGGATGATCCATAGATGTGTGGCTCCTCTTGCATGATAGTATGATGATAGATGGAATTTCTGGTGTCAATTTCACTTTGCCTCAGATCTACAAGATCTTGTTGAAGTTCTCGGTGTACTGTTGCTCTCAGATTGCTCATTGACAATCCAAGGTTACACTCAACGGCTCCTTTAAAGGCAGATTCTTTGGCTAACTTATCAGCTCTATCATGCATTCGGAAGCCAACATGAGATGGAGACCACATGAAATGGACTCTGTTACCATCCTTAATAATTTTGTTGTATTTGTGTCTAGCTTCGGACACGAGCATGTTACAGTTATGTCTTAAAGAGTTGAGAGCATTTAAGGATGATAAGGAGTCACTTACAATTAATGTATCAAGTTTGGAGACTTGTACACATTTCAGTGAAAGGATCAAGGCAAATAGTTCAGTCTGAAGGGTAGAGGCCCAGTTGTTTATACGGACTCCCCACTCAAAGTATAGGCCATCGCCCATTGTCAGGACAACTGCACTTCCAGCTGCACCCGTGGTGCGGTGTAGGGAACCATCAGTGTATATAATTTGAGAGAGAGAATGCTCTGTGGACAGAGCATCAATATGGCTTAAGGCGTTGAGCTTTGCCTCAAGACGAAGCTTGGGCTGATCTCTAATTTGCTTCTTGGGTGGAAAGGGAGGGATTAAAACTGGAAAGGGTGTAACCTCCCACGGTGCAGGAAAGTGCCGTTGTTGTTTCTCTTGGTACAAATCATGAACCCCATACATTCTGAGTTGAGTTCCAGTTGTTGTTATCCATTTGGAACAATGCTGATCTTCAATAAAGAAATTTTGGAAGACTTCTGTGCAAGGATAAGGATGAGTTAGCCTAAGCATTTTTATACCAATTTGACAGTTAATTTCAGTAACACGATCAACAACGCTCAGAATATTAAGTTCCTTTCTCATATTAAGTATCTTTGTGGTACGAGGGCACCCAAGGATTATCCTCAAGGCTTCGTTCTGCAATTTTTCAAGCCCTCCAAGCTTTCTTTCAGGCATCAAAACAAGCAGAGGTGCAGCATAATCCACTAAAGATCTGATGTATGCAAAGTACATCATTTTGACAATGCTGACATTGGCACCATAGCCTGAGTGATAACCTGCAACAGCCTTGAGAGCTCGGAGCCTCTCTTTATACTGACGACAGAGTCTGAATACAACAGGACCATACAGTGGCACCTCAAGGCCAAGGTATTTGAATCTGTTTACATAGTCAAGCTGGGAGCCATCAGACAGTTGCATCTTGCGAACAGCTCCTCCCTGCCTGGGTGGGCGCCGATTTAGTATCTTTGTTTTCTCTGCTGAGATAATTAAACCTAGGTACTGACATGAGTCTAATACAGAGTTAAGAGTGTTCTGCGTGTTAGCATACCCAGTGGTGTGTATCATTATATCATCAGCATAGCTAATGATGTGGACGTTGGGTTTGCTCGGTATAGAGTTTAACAGCGTGTTTATTAAGATATTAAATAAGGACTGAGGACACCACCCTGCGGGGTACCTAGTTCAAAGTCTCTTGTTACACTCCTATGCCCCTGGAAAAATACAGATGACTTCCTGTTGGATAAGTAACCCCTGATCCAACAAAGAAGCCGACCACCAATATTCATTCTTGCAAGCTCACTCAAGATAACATGTCTATTTGCAACATCAAAGGCAGACTTAAGATCTAGGAAGGTGGTATATGACTTTTCAGTGTGCAGGGTAAGAAAGGTGGTGATGCAATGATGCACACTCCTTCCATGCATGAAGCCATATATCTGGGGGGATAGCATGGTTCTTATTCTATGGAGGAGACGGTTTAGGACCATTCTCTCGAATGTTTTGCAAATGCAGCTAGTAAGGGAAATTGGGCGGAAAGCATTGTCTTGATTTGGCTTGGGAATTGGAATGATTATACTGTTGGTTCAAGAGATAGGAAGCTCCCCAGTAACATAGCTCATATTATACAGCTCAAGCAGGGGATTCCCTGGTACTATAGGGAGCAGACGCAATATGTCATAAGTGATACCATCTTCACCGGGGGATGTGGCTTTGCCTTGTTTAGGGCCGCAAGTAATTCAAACTCAGTAAATGGCACGTTGCATTCATCTTCCTTGTGGAGCATGAAGTCAACGAGCCTTTCTCGATCTCCGTAACCTGCATTTAATCTGAACTGTATGTCTGGGGGAAGATTATTGAAGCTAGAGGTGGTTGCCCAAGCATCGACTAACTCGTTTGCTCTGTGTAGAGGGTGAGGGTGTGCTACTTGGCCGATCTTATCGCCTTTAATTCTTTTAATATCCTTCCATGCCTGGCTGAGGGGGGTGTGAGAGTTGAGATTGTTAACAAAGCTGCAATTTAATGAGGTTAGTGGCACAAAAGACACCGGATCCAATCTCTAGTTACTACCACCAACCTCCCTTATTTTATTAAGATGCAGGAACGGATCTCAGTTTGTTAGTATTAAGATTTAGCCTTCTTGTAGGGCCAGAGCTTGTAGTGTTGTTCACTAGTGATTTTGGAATGGTGTAGTCTAGTCTATGCCGGCTTCTGGTATTGTGGTGGGTATTGTGCCGGCTTCTGGTATCTGGGAGTCCGGTGTTGATCACAATCCATTCACAGTTTATGGTAAAACACGCACTTATTTCACATTAAACAGAGTGCCTTAATGTTTCTACCCATTTATGTGTAGTTTTACCCCAACGTCCTAATCCTTGAATTCGTGGCAGAGTTTCTTATAAACAGTGTGTGTGTCAAAACTTTTGTGACGGTGTGGTCACACACTTCTATCACTGTTTCTTGGCAAGACATCCTTATTTCACATTCACAGAGTACCTTGATGTTTATACACATTTATGTGTAGTTTTAAACCGCCAACTAGGAGGTTCACAAAAGACAAACGATTAAAACTAAGCTTGTACAACCATGGAGTGTCCCCCCATGAGGTGGTGGCACCTTGTTTATTCTGTGTGAGGGAGTGAGGCGTCGCATGCTGTGGCGACGATGTGATCACACACTTCTTTCACTGTAGCAAGACCCACTTATCACTTAAATAGAGTGTCTTGCAGTTAATACACATTGTATGTGCTGTTTACACCACCAATCAGGCCCACGGATGCTAAACGGCTACAAATAAAGGTGCTTCAACACCGTGTTGCTGTTGTCGATTATAGGGGCGACGACGATCGTGGGATCGGACGCGGCCTGGCGTACCCGTAAAGTGTTAATCGTGAAGCCCGGAAAGGTAAAATGCCAAGCCGAATTGTGAAATGAGTGATCCCAATAACTGGAAACTAATATGCCTCACGGTAAGGAAACACAGACATTTCATGCTATAATTGTGGTGGTAAATTTTCCACACCCAGCTCAAGACACAAGATCTGTAACCTAGACGTAGTCTATATAACCGAACTGCTATTTCCCTATGGATTCATTTTGGAATATTTAACCTGTCTAACTTGGAGACCTGAAGATACCATATTGCAGAGGGCGAACCTTCTTCTACTCTCTGTTGTAGATGGGCTTTGTTGATGTGTGTGAGTTTTCTGGTGATGCTGTTGTTTATGTACTCAAGGATGGATTAAATTCGTTTGTGGATCATTGAATGACGATTGGCCAATTTATCAGTTTCACCGGCTTTCTCATTTAATGGGATTCCAACATGGAATGGTATCCGGCTTAAGATGATGTTGAGTCCTTTCCCTGTATCTACTGCTTCTAAATACAAAATTGTGGTAATTATATCCACGTTGTCTTTGCAGACTGCATATTTCTGGACTGCCAAAAAGCCTTTGATACAGTACTGCACACGATACTGTTATTCAAACTCGAGAGGCAGGCGGGGGTGGGAGAAAAGGCCTTAGCGTGGATAAGGAACAACCTAACAGGAAGGAGCCAGAGTTACGGTAAGGGGCAAGAAATCGGACTGGCGAACAGTAACGATTAGAGTACCTCAAGGATCGGTGCTGGGACCAATTCTATCTCTAATATCTGTTAACGACATGTTTACAGGAATAGAGTTATCATGTCGATGTTCGCGGATGACGCTAAGTTGACGAGAAGAGCTGTGCCAGATGAAGATTGTAGGATCCTCCAAGAGTACTTGAACAGGTTGCAGAGATGGTCAGAGAATTGGCAACTGGAGTTCAACACGAGCAAATGTAAAGTTATGGAAATGGAATTAAGTGATAGGAGACTACAGGGGCAGAACACAATGAAGGGAAACTGCCTACCTGTGTCAATTCGAGAAAGACCTGAGCATGGATGTATCACCTAATCTAACTCCTGAGGCACATATAAATAGGATATTGACAGCAGCATACTCTACTCTGGCATAAGACAGAGCATCATTCATAGATTTAAATAAGGAAGCATTTAGGGCACTTTACAATGCCTATGTGAGACCAGTCTTAGAGTATGCCACCCCATCATGGAGTCCCCACCTGAAAAAACACAGACTCGTCCCAGCGTTACAAGGGATGGGGTATGAAGAGCGCCTGAAGGAACTGGGCCTTACGACACTAGAAAAAAGAAGGGAGAGGGGGATATGATAGGAATATATAAAATACTGATGGGAATTACAGGGTGGAAATGGACGAAATGTTCACACGGAATAGTAACAGAATGAGGGGACATGGTGGAAGCTGGAAACTCAGACGTGTCACAGAGATGTTTGGAAGTTTTCTTTTGGCATGAGAGTCGTGGAAATATGGAATGCACTTAAGGAACAGGTTGTGGAAGCAAACTCGATTTATGATTTTAGAACTAGATAAATATGATAAATAAGGAAATATGATCGGAGTCATTGTTGTAAACAACCGATGGCTCGAAAGGCGGGATCCAAGAGTGAATGCTCGAACCTGCAGACACAAATAGGTGAGTACACACACACACACACACAGACACACACACACACACACACAGACACAGACACAGACACACACACAAACACACACACACACACACACACACACACAGACACACACACACACAGACACACACACACACACGGGGGGCCTCGTAGCCTGGTGGATAGCGCGCAGGACTCGTAATTCTGTGGCGCGGGTTCGATTCCTGCACGAGGCAGAAACAAATGGGCAAAGTTTCTTTCACCCTAAGTGCCCCTGTTACCTAGCAGTAAATAGGTACCTGGGAGTTAGTCAGCTGTCACGGGCTGCTTCCTGGGGTGTGTGTGTGTGTGGTGTGGGGGAAAAAAAAAAGTTGTTAGTAAACAGTTGATTGATAGATGAGAGGCGGGCCGAAAGAGCAAAGCTCAACCCCCGCAAAAACACAACTAGTAAACACAACTAGTAAACACACACACACACACACACAGACACACACACACACATACACACACATAAACACACACACACACACACACACACACACACACACACACACACACACACACACACACACACACACACACACACACACACACACACACACACACACACACACACACACACACACACACACACACACACACACACACACAAAAGAAAAATGTCGGTGAACGACCAAGTGACAAGACTAAGGAAGACAGAGGGGGCATATACTGAAAGTGACAAGGAAATCTGCGAGGCACTGAATGCCAGTTTCCATGGAGTGTTCACTACCGAGCCTGAGCAGCTCCCATTGTTGGAAGGGGTTACCCTAGATGAAAGACTATCAGATATAGAGGTGACAGCAGAGGAGGTAATGAAACAGTTGACAACTCTAGATGCAACTAAAGCAGTTGGACCAGACAAAGTATCACCGTGGATACTAAAAGAAGCAGCACAGGCTCTCAGCGTGCCTCTGGCAATGATCTTTAATGAGTCACTTATGTCAGGAGAATTGCCCAGTTGCTGGAAGAAGGCAAATGTCGTGCCGATCTTCAAGAAAGGTGAAAGGGAGGAGGCACTTAACTATAGACCTGTATCACTGACAAGCATCCCCTGTAAAATACTGGAAAGAATAATTAGGCTACGACTGGTTGCACACCTGGAGAACATTAGGATTGTGAACAAACATCAACATGGGTTCTGGACAGGAAAATTGTGCCTAACAAACCTTCTGGAATTCTATGATAAAATAACGAGGATAAGACAGGACAGAGATGGTTGGGCAGACTGCATATTTCTGGACTGCCAAAAAGCCTTTGATACAGTACCGCACATGAGACTGCTGTTCAAGCTCGAGAGGCAGGCGGGGGTGGGGGGAAAGGTCCTAGCATGGATAAGGAACTACCTAACAGGAAGGAGCCAAAGAGTTACGGTAAGGGGCGAGAAGTCGGACTGGCGAACAGTAACAAGTGGAGTACCACAAGGATCGGTGCTGGGACCAATTCTATTTCTTGTATATGTTAACGACATGTTTACAGGCGTAGAGTCCTACATGTCGTTGTTTGCGGATGACGCAAAGTTGATGAGAAGAGTTGTGACAGATGAGGATTGCAGGATCCTCCAAGAGGACCTGAACAGGTTACAGAGATGGTCAGAGAAATGGCTACTGGAATTCAACACAAGCAAATGTAAAGTTATGGAAATGGGACTAGGAGATAGGAGACCAAAAGGACAGTATACAATGAAGGGGAACAGCCTACCTGTAACGACGCGTGAAAGAGACCTGGGGGTGGACGTAACACCTAATCTATCTCCTGAGGCACATATAAATAGGATAACGACAGCAGCGTACTCTACACTATCAAAAGTTAGAACATCATTCAGAAACCTAAGTAAGGAGGCATTTAGGGCGCTTTACACTGCCTACGTAAGGCCAGTCTTAGAGTATGCCGCCTCATCATGGAGTCCCCATCTGAAGAAGCATATAATGAAACTGGAAAAGGTTCAGAGGTTTGCAACGAGACTCGTCCCAGAGCTACGAGGGATGGGGTATGAGGAGCGCCTGAGGGAACTGTGCCTTACGACACTAGAAAGAAGAAGGGAGAGGGGGGACATGATAGGAACATATAAGATACTCAGAGGGATTGACAAAGTGGACATAGACGAAATGTTCACACGGAATAGTAACAGAACGAGGGGACATGGATGGAAGCTTAAAACTCAGATGAGTCACAGAGATGTTAGGAAGTTTTCTTTTAGCGTGAGAGTAGTGGGAAAATGGAATGCACTTCAGGAACAGGTTGTGGAAGCAAATACTATTCATAATTTTAAAACCAGGTATGATAGGGAAATGGGACAGGAGTCATTGCTGTAAACAACCGATGCTCGAAAGGCGGGATTCAAGAGTCAATGCTCGATCCTGCAGACACAACTAGGTGAGTACTCACACACACACACACACACACACACAAACCGTGCCTCAGGGAGACAGGAATGCTACTGTGGAGGGGACCTCCACACCTCAGCTCTCATTTGCTGAAATACTTAAAACGAGCCCTGAAGCTAGGTCTGCAGTTAAGGAAGTTGCCATGGAAGTGGCTTCCTCTCAGGAAGCGGCTAGATGTACCAGCCGGCTGATAGAGAGAAATAGAGCAGTAGTAGTAGCAGGCATTAAGGAGCAAACAGGGACCAGACCAAAGAAGCGGAGAGACAAGGACAAAAACATGATTAAAGAGATCATTAAAGAGGTAAGGATGGAGGGAGCTGAGCGAAATGTTGAAAAGGTTTTCAGGCTTGGAAAGTACAACAAGGACAGAGACCGAATGATAAAGGTGGTTTTCATGAGCGAAATCGCGAAAGAGGAACTATTAGAAAGGAAGTGCTGTCTAGCAGGTGGAGGGAAGTTCAAAAGAGTATTCTTGCAGAGGGATATGACAAGGGAAGAGAGAGTGCAAACAGCAGACGCGAGGAAGGAGCGCAGGGAGAGAGAAAGGAATCAGGGAGCCACACCCCCGATCCCTACAATCCCAGAGGGAAATGGGGAGCCCTCCTCAAACAGTGCAGTAGCCACAGGGAGTGCGGCACCACCCCCTCATTCCACCCAACAGACACCCTACCTGCCCCAACCCCTGTCAGCCCCCCACTAAGTACCCACCTAAGGCACCCTCCCCCCCCAACCCCTCTCCTCCCACTCACCCCCCTCCTCCCACTCCCCCCTCCCCCCAGGACCTCCCTTCTCCCCCATCCCCCAAGCCCTCCCTTCTCCCACATGCCCTTCCGTCCCTCCTACCCACAAGCCCTCCATTCTCCCCCTTCCCCCCCTAAGCTCCCCACTCTCCCCCACCCCACCTAAGCCTTCCCCTCTCCACCACTCCCCAAAACCCTCCCCTCTTCCTCAACCACCTCAGCCTTCCCTTTCCCCCCAACGCCCCCAAGCCCTCCCGACTTTATTGCCCCCCAAACCCCCCCTTTCTCCCCATCCCCCCACCCCCCTCAACCCTCCCCCTCTCACCCACCCCCCCAACCCTCCCCCCCCTCATCCACTCCCCCTACCCTCCCCCTCCCCCCCCTCACCCACTCCCCCTACCCTCCCCCTCCCCTCCCCTCACCCACTTCCCCTACCCTCCCCCTCCCCCCCCTCACCCGCTCCCCCTACCCTCCCCCTCCCCCCCCCCTACCCCCCCAAGCCCTTCCTCCTCCACCAGTTTCCCCATACCAGATCCTCCCGGCTCCCGCTCACCCCAGACCCCACAGGTCCTCCCCAGAGGAGAAGCAGAAGAGAGTTAGTTTCAGGGCAATGTACTCGAACATAGATGGGATCACAAGCAAGGCAAGTGAACTAAGGGAAGAGCACAAGAAGTGAACCCAGATGTAATTGGACTCACTGAAACAAAACTCTCTGGAATCATAACGAATGCCGTGTTTCCCCAGGAGTACACAATAATAAGGAAAGAGAGGGAAGGTAGGGGAGGAGGAGGAGTGGCCCTACTCATGAGAAAGGAATGGAGTTTTAAGGAGATGGCTATCCCGGGCTGTGAGGGTTTCAGAGACTACATAGCAGGCACCATGACAATGGGAGGACCAAGGATAGTAGTAGCAGTAATATATAATCCTCCACCAAATGACAGAAGACCCAGTCAAGAGTACGAAAGCAACAACATGGCAGTTAACACTATAATTGAGAGGGCAGCCTCTTCTGCCTGTAGAAATAGATCCCACTTGCTCATCATGGGGGACTTCAATCACGGCAGGATTGATTGGGAGAACAAGGAACCGCATGGAGGCGAGGATACGTGGAGAGCCAAACTACTGGACGTGGCGACTAGAAACTTCTTAACCCAGCATGTCAGTGAACCCACAAGGATGAGAGGAAATGACGAACCAGCGGGACTCGACCTGGTTTTCACCCTGAACGACTCTGACATAAGAGAAATCAGTTTTGAGGACCCAGTAGGAATGAGCGACCACAGTGTATTGGTGTTTGAGTACCTGATTGAAGAAGGGTTATTGAACTCGAGAAGGGATACCGAAACCAAAAGGTTAGCATACCGAAAGGGAAACTATGAGGAGATAAGAAAATGCCTAGCAGATATAGCATGGGAAACAGAGCTCAGGGAAAAGACGGCCCAAGATATGATGGAATACATCACGCAAAAATGCAAGGATGCAGCAAACAAGTTTGTCCCAGTCTAAAAGGAAAACAGTGAAATGAAGATGAGAAACCCTTGGTTTAATCAGAGATGTAGGGTAGCTAAGCAGCAAAGTAAAAGGGCATGGAGAAACTATAGGAATAACAGGACACTGGAGAGCAGAGAAAGATACCAGAATGCCAGGAATGAATATGTTGGGATGAGAAGAGAGGCAGAAAGACAATACGAAAATGACATCGCAAGCAAGGCAAAGACTCAGCCTAAATTGCTGCATAGCCACATCAGGAGAAAAAACAACAGTAAAGGAACAGGTTATGAATTTAAGGTTAGGGCAGAAGGATTCACTACAAACGACAAGGAAGTGTGTGAGGAACTGAATAAGAAATTCCAGGAGGTCTTCACCTTAGAGCAAGGAGAAATCCCAGAGATAAGAGAGGGAATAGCTAACCAGGAACCACTGGAAGAGTTTGAGATTACCAGCGGGGAAGTAAGGAAGTGTTTAATAGAATTGGATGTGACAAAGGCTATAGGTCCAGATGGAATCTCCCCTTGGATACTTAAGGAAGGAGCAGAAGAACTGTGCCTCCCCGCTCTCCATGGTGTATAACAAATCACTGGCAACAGGGGAACTGCCAGAAATTTGGAAAGCAGCTAACGTAGTCCCGATATACAAGAAAGGGGATAGACAGAAGGCACTGAATTACAGACCAGTGTCCCCTAACCTGCATACCATGCAAGATGATGGAGAAGATTGTGCGAAGAAAGCTAGTGGAGCACCGGAGCGAAAGAACTTTGTAACACAGCATCAACATGGATTCAGGGATGGCAGGTCCTGCCTCACAGGGTTACTTGAATTCTACGATCAGGCAACAAAAATAAGGCAAGAAAGAGAAGGGTGGGCAGACTGCATATTTTTGGATTGTCAGAAAGCCTTTGACACAGTGCCACACAAGAGGCTAGTGAAAACCTGGAGATGCAGGCTGGAGTGAAAGGGAAGGTACTCCGTTGGATACAGGAGTACCTACGTAACAGGAGACAACGACTCAGTGTGAGGGGTGAGGTCCTCAGATTGGCGAGACGTTACGAGTGGAGTACCGCAGGGGTCAGTCCTTGGACCTATACTGTTTCTGATATATGTAAATGATCTTCCAGAGGGTATAGAATCGTTTCTCTCAATGTTTGCCGATGATGCAAAAATTATGAGGAGGGTTGAAAACTGAGGACGATAGTAGGAGGCTACAAGATGACCTAGACAGACTGAGTGAATGGTCCCAACAAATGGCTGTTGAAGTTCAACCCGAGTAAATGCAAAGTAATGAAACTAGGTGGTGGAAACAGGAGGCCAGGCACAGGATACAGAATAGGAGATGAAGTACTTAATGAACAGACAGAGAGAAAGATCTAGGAGTTGATATCACACCAAACCTGTCTCCTGAAGCCCACATAAAAAGAATAACGTCTGCGGCATATGCGAGGCTGGCTAACATCAGAACAGCGTTCAGGAACCTGTGTAAGGAATCATTCAGAATCTTGTACACCACATATGTAAGACCAATCCTGGAGTATGCGGCCCAGCATGGAGCCCGTACCTTGTCAAGCACAAGACGAAGCTGGAAAAAGTCCAAGGTATGCCACTAGACTAGTCCAGAACTAAGAGGCATGAGTTACGAGGAAAGGCTGCGGGAAATGCACCTTACGACACTGGAAGACAGAAGAGTAAGGGGAGACATGATCACAACCTACAAAATCCTCAGAGGAATCGACCGGGTAAACAAGGATAAACTATTCAACACTGGTGGGACGCGAACAAGGGGACACAGGTGGAAACTGAGTACCCACATGAGCCACAGAGACGTTAGAAGGAACGTTTTCAGTGTCAGAGTAGTTAACGGATGGAATGCATTAGGCAGTGATGTGGTGGAGGCTGACTCCATACACAGTTTTAAATGTAGATATGATAGAGCCCAGTAGGCTCAGGAATCTGTACACCAGTTGATTGACAGTTGAGAGGCGGGACCAAAGAGCCAAAGCTCAACCCCCGCAAGCACAAATAGGTGAGTAAACACACACACACACACACACACACACACACACAACAACACACACACACACACACACACACACACACACACACACACACACACACACACACACACACACACACACACACACACACACACACACACACACACACACACACACACACACAAAGATAGGGGTAGGGAGCAGGAGGCCAGATACAAGGTATCATTTGGGAGCGGAAATTCTTCAGGAGTCAGAGAAGGAAAAAGACTTGGGGGTTGATATCACGCCAGACCTGTCTCCTGCAGCACATATCAAGCGGATAACATCAGCGGCATATGCCACGGCTGGCCAACATACGAACGGCATTCAGAAACTTGTGTAAAGAATCATTCAGAACTTTGTATAACCACATATGTCAGGCCAATCCTGGGAGTATGCAGCCCCAGCATGGAGTCCATATCTAGTCAAGGATAAGACTAAACTGGAAAAGGTTCAAAGGTTTGCCACCAGACTATTACCCGAGCTGAGAGGTATGAGCTACGAGGAGAGACTACGGGAATTAAACCTCACTTCGCTGGAAGACAGAAGAGTAGGGGGGACATGATCACCACATTCAAGATTCTGAAGGGGATTGATAGGGTAGATAAAGACAGTCTATTTAACACAAGGGGAACACGCACAAGGGGACACAGGTGGAAACTGAGTGCCCAAATGAGCCAGAGATATTAGAAAGAACTTTTTTAGTGTCAGAGTGGTTGACAAATGGAATGCATTAGGGGTGTGATGTGGTGGAGGCTGACTCCATACACAGTTTCAAGTGTAGATATGACAGAGCCCGATAGGCTCAGGAATCTGTACACCTGTTGATTGACGTTGAGAGGCGGGACCAAAGAGCCAGAGCTCAACCCCCGCAACACAACTAGGTGAGTACACACACACACACACACACACACACACGCACACACACACACACACACACACACACACACACACACACACACACACACACACACACACACACACACACACACACACACACACACCACAGAAGGCGTGTGTGTGTGTGTAACCCATATGAGAAGAACCAAGACGGATGAAGATAGACACAGACTACAGGATGACCTAGACAAACTGGAGGAATGGTCTAGAAAATGGCTGCTAAAGTTCAACTCTGGAAAGTGTAAGGTAATAAAATTAGGCGATGGGAGCAGGAGGCTGAACACAAGGTACCATCTGGGAGATGAAATCCTGCAAGAATCAAATAGAGAGAAAAATCTGGGGGTTGATATCACACCGAACCTGTCCTCAGAGGCCTACATCAAAATGATATCAACAGCGCCTTATGCTAGACTGGCCAACATAAGAACGGCCTTTAGAATCTTGTGTAAGGGAATCGTTCAGGACCCTGTATACCACTTATGTCAGACTAATCCTGGAATATGCAGCTCCAGCCTGGAGTCCCTATCTAGTTAAACACAAAACAAAGTTAGAGAAGATTCCCGAAACCCTTGCGTAATATTGGCTTTAGGCATTGTATGTACTAGCTCTATCTATAAGTCCACCAATCTTTGTAAAAATCTCTTGTATGTATGTACCTTACCTAATAAACATTTATTTATTTATTTATTTATTCAGCGTTATGCCAACAGGCTCGTCCCGGAACTGAGAGGTATGAACTACGAGGAAAGGCTAAAGGAGCTGAACCTCACGTCCCTGGAAACAGAAGAGTAAGGGGAGGACATGATAACCATTTACAAATTTCTCAGGGTAATTGACAGGGTGGACAAAGACAAACTCTTCAGCACGGGTGGGACAAGAACAAGGTGAGTACAGGTGGAAACGTAGTACCCAGATGAGCCACAGAGTCCCCCCAAAAAAAAGATCAGTGTCAGAGTAGTTAATAAATGGAATGCACTAGGCAGTAATGTGGTGGAGGCTGACGCCATACGCAGTTTTCAAATGTAGATATGATAGAGCCAAGTAAGCTCAGGTATCTGTACACCAGTTGAGTGACAGTTGAGAGGCAGGACCAAAGAGACCAAAGCTCAACCCCCACAAGCACTATTAGGTGAGTACAATTAGGCAAGTACACACACACACACTATGTGTGTGTGTGTATGTGTGTGTCTGGAGGAGACAGGAGACAGGCCCTAAGGAGGCCTGGTTAGGGGGACTGGGCCGCGGGTACATTGTTTCTGAAAGACATTTCAAGGCATGTCGACCTATATTTTTTTTTTTGGCCGTTCCTGGGTGGCTTGATTGTCTTAGTTGTCCGTCTGGCTCTGAGGCGGCTGGGTCGAGCCCTGCCCTGCCAGCGGTCCTTGTCAGGGTGGGATGTGACTGCTGACCTTAGCAGTCCATGTAGGATGTGCATGTGTGCTGACCTTGGCTTAACTATCTGGGCGGGATGTGACTGCTGACCTTAGCAGTCCGTGTAGGATGTGTGTGTGCTGACGTTGGCTTAACTGTCTGGGTGGGATGTGACTGCTGACCTTAGCAGTCCATGTAGGATGTGCATGTGTGCTGACCTTGGCTTAACTATCTGGGCGGGATGTGATCTGCTGACCTTAGCAGTCCGTGTAGGATGTGCATGTGTGCTGACCTTGGCTTAACTATCTGGTGGGATGGTGACTGCTGACCTTAGCAGTCCATGTAGGATGTGCATGTGTGCTGACCTTGGCTAACTGTCTGGGTGGTATGTGACTGCTGACCTTAGGCAGTCCATGTAGGATGTGCACGTGTGCTGACCTTGGCTTAACTATCTGGGCGGGATGTGACTGCTGACCTTAGCAGTCCGTGTAGGATGTGCATGTGTGCTGACCTTGGCTTAACTGTCTGGGTGGGATGTGACTGCTGACCTTAGCAGTCCGTGTAGGATGTGTGTGTGCTGACCTTGGCTTAACTGTCTGGGCGGGATGTGACTGCTGACCTTAGCAGTCCGTGTAGGATGTGCATGTGTGCTGACCTTGGCTTATTACTGTCTGGGCGGGAATGTGACTGCTGACCTTAGCAGTCCGTTGTAGGATGTGCATGTGTGCTGACGTTGGTTTAACTGTCTGGGCGGGACTGTGACTGCTGACCTTAGCAGTCCGTGTAGGATGTGCATGTGTGCTGACCTTGGCTTAACTGTCTGGGCGGGATGTGACTGCTGACCTTAGCAGTCCATGTAGGATGTGCATGTGTGCTGACCTTGGCTTAACTGTCTGGGTGGGATGTGACTGCTGACCTTAGCAGTCCGTGTAGGATGTGCATGTGTGCTGACGTTGGCTTAACTGTCTGGGTGGGATGTGACTGCTGACCTTAGCAGTCCGTGTAGGATGTGCATGTGTGCTGACCTTGGCTTAACTGTCTGGGTGGGATGTGACTGCTGACCTTAGCAGTCCGTGTAGGATGTGCATGTGTGCTGACCTTGGCTTAACTGTCTGGGTGGGATGTGACTGCTGACCTTAGCAGTCCGTGTAGGATGTGCATGTGTGCTGACCTTGGTAATTATCTTTGTTGTATTCTTTTATTTTATTTCTATATTTAAATTATAAAATGTAATTAGGAGCGTCCTCTGGGGTCCTCTGGTTCTCCAGGTCGAGCCATTGTCTAAGTTATATTCTTCCTTTTGATTTTCTCATCAAACTTTTATAGGAAGAGTCACGGCTCAGAGTGGGGTATGCCGCCGGTGGCCGGACGGTCGTCAGCTCGAGCCCAGAAGGGAAATACATACTTTTCCTTGGAAGCCATCGTAGCACAGCTTTGGGGGCGTCCTCGTCGGCCTCGCAGTCCTGAGGTCCACCCAGTTACTAACAGTTGCTTTCTTTTATTTAAGGTCGAACCCGGTGTTCACGGAGTCACCATTTCGAAATCTTTGTTACTCGTCAGAGCTACCGTTTTTTTTTTCAAAGCGTTATATGACAAGAGTACTGGGTAGACGGGACACCCACGAGTGTAGCTCTCATCCTGTAACTGCACTTAGGTAATTAAGTGTAGTTAGAGGATGAGAGCCTCCCCCCCCCCTTAACACACCTTCCCAGTCTCGCTTTTTCATTATAACCATTTGGAAACCTCATTGACTTTATCGTTTTATAAGAATCTTCACAATATACACATTACCATCAACACACACCATACCATCACCACCTACACACACCATACCCATCACCAACATACCCTCCTGTCAATGTAGCCATTTTCACAACATACTCATCACCTCCAAACCACACCATATCCATCACCACCAACACACACCGTATCCATCACCACCAACACACACCGTATCCATCACCACCTACACACACCATACCCATCACCACCTACACAAACCCTCCCGGGTCTCCACCATACCCTCCTGTCAATGTATGAATCTTCACATCATATCCATCACCACCAACATACACTATACCTATTACCACCAACACACACCCTCCCGGGTCTTCACCATACCCTCCTGTCAATGTAAGCATCTTCACACCATACCCAAAACACCTACACACACCATACCCATCATATTCATCACACTCAGTATATGGATCTCAGTATAGTTATGGAAGTGAAAACTACATGGAATTCTTGTGTGTGTTTGTCACGCGAGTATTCATCATCGCCTGGCCTCTCATCAATGCTCAACAGATCAACCTGACCACCCTTGATCTACACAACACCAACGACCTGTAGGAAACTCAACTTCATGTACAACATGCCAGCATCTCCTTAGAGATCTGCTTCTCAATTTTCTCATGCTCTTGCTGCCTATGTTGTCAAGGATGTGGATTACTGGGCTATTGTTACTGCTGCACAGTTTTGAATGGTGAACATGACTTGTAATTTGTGTAAACCTTTTATTCTAGACATTAGTTAAAATTCAGTGGAATTTGGATTTTTTTGTTGAGCATGCAAGAATGTAGGTCACAGTATTGATGTAAAATAAAATATGAATAATATTTGGTCATGCTCACATAGCACTGCTTGAATGTCATTTTGCCTGACAACAATACCTGTCACAGAGTAAACACGTACAAATGTCACTTCAGGATTGTTACGTACCCAGTCTGTCATGTCTAAGATAGTAACTTTAATCTATCTTATTACATAGTTCCAATTTTGCCTTGGCATCACACTAAGACATAAGTGGTATGCTTCTAAAGTGGCAATGTTTTTCCAACTCCTGCTTGCCTTACCTGTTGAATATGTCAAGAGGGATGTGGTTTGATAACACATTTTGTACGTTTGAGTGGGGTTAGTTAGTAGGAGTAATATTAATACATCCTCCTCTTCATGTGTGAGGGGCTATTGCCTATTATTGTTATGATATATAAGCAAGTGTAATATTGTTAGATTTGTGACATGACCAGTAGTGTTTAGCCAAAGTAGCTTTTTACCAAATGTTTCTTTAATTGTGATGGAAAATGTAATGTTTAAGAAACTATCAAATTACTATTGTTTACTATCTTTCCTATTGTTTAAAATGCAAGATTGTATATTAGACAAACATTTTTTTTTTAAGTTTGACAGATACATTATTAGCATTATTAGCCATTAGATAGCCTGGTGAGTTGAGAGCCATTGTATTAGATGGCTGACAGCTGAAAAAATCCGGGCTCAACAGCTGATACTGGGTCCAGCAGGCACAATTAGGTGAGTACATTATGCTCTCTCAATAATGTTCTCTCACTCTTATATTCACCAAGAATAATTCTAGGCTTGTACTTTAATTTTAAAATGATGTAATAATGTTCTTTCAGAGTTTGGTGAGTAAAAAATATAGTCTATAATAAGGCATTAGAACCATCCCTGTGGGAAGCGTCATCAACAAACAAATCTAATTAATGTTTTGGATAGTTTGCTTGATTTTGTTAGTAGTGTCTTATATATGAGAAAGTTCCTTTGCATTTGCACTGTTTCTTCCTTGATAAATTCCTTCAGCATCTAAAAGTAATTAGCCTTTCACACTTTTAATTAAAAAATATCTAGAGAGATATGGAAAATAGAAGTAAGCATGGGTTATTACTTATTGTAAGTGACTGCTGTTCCAGGCAAAGCTACTATCTGTCTGCATTTCATCCTCATCTTCAGATGATCAGAATTTGCACATTTCCATTGTTTCTGAAGAGATGAAAAGTTGATTAAGTTCAAGGTTTAAATCAGTTACCAACTATATTTTCATTTACTTTGGTCAGCAGGATAATGTTTCTCTTTCCAGTCAAAAACATCTTGACTTTTTATTGAACTCAAGAAAACTAACGATATTTGTCATAGAATATTTTTTATGAATGTTATTCTTAATAAGGGCACACTTGCGTATTCTGTGCTGGAGTCGGAAAAATATTTTGTAAACCAGTCTGATTATTATTCAGTCCAGCCCCTGTTCACCTAGCAGAAAATAGGGACCTGGGAGATAGACAGCTGCTATGGGCTACTTCCTGGGGATGCGTGTTTGTGAAAATTAGGATTAAGGACTTGCCCGAAACATTATGTATGCTAGTGGCTGTACAAGAACGTAAGAACCCTTGTATATATAAATAAATAAAACATAAATAAATTATGACAAACTAAAGGATATATAGCTGCTGCTCCAGAAACAAGCTTGTACCAAATTATAAAACTAACATTTGCCCTTCTCAGGAAGATTCAAACTTGGGACCATTGGACAGCCAAGAATGTTAACTTCTGATGTTATCGCCAATAAGAATAAATCAATATCTTTGCAAAACATTTTAGTAATTGGAGTCATTATCTTTTTAGATACATTATTTTTCTATAAATGTATAGACAGTACATCTTGCATTTTACTTGTATCTGATACATTATCATCTATATTTTCAGTGAGCTGGCAAATGCACTCTATTTCACACATTCCATTCCTTCCAAATGTGGTTGAGGGGCTAAACATTAAAGAACTTAATGTTAAGGAATAGACTAGAGGAGAATTGGAAAATATGAAAGTTCTGAAATTGACCTTTAAAGCATAATGATTTGTAGAAAGACAAAGAATGTTAAATAATATTAAGGTAGGTGATAGATTTATCAAAAGAGAACAGGGCCCCCATTAAAAACATATAAAATATATAACAAAATTAGCATCGGAGTGAGGGGACAAACTAGTTTTTCTTCAAAGTGACAGAGCTCAGAAAGTGCATGAAATGGTATACTATAGGGCAGGGGTGGGCAACCTCTGGCACGCATGCCAAACTTGGCACGCCGATGACTTGTCTCTGGCACGCAAGAGCATAGGTTACCCTAAGCACAGATGCAAGCACATGTTACCCTAAGCACAGACAAAAAAAACTACTTTCCTTGGGGTATAAGCTTACATGCCATGACAGTATATGTACGTCCTGGTGGTGAAGAGGTTTAAGCTCTACAAAGCTAAAGAGGTCTCAAGAAAAAGAAGTTGATCTTGTTGCCATAGTTACCTTCTTTTTTTACGTCATCGATGTATGATGATTCCCCTCTATTTACTTTGGCTCATATTTTATGTAATAAGCCTTTCTAACCTAACGGCTGCACCCATAACCATAGTGTACACTGACAATCATATCTGTGAAGGGTGATGAAGTATGTGAAGAGATGGTTGCTCTTGCATCACTACCTGAGCGTACTACCGGGGCTGAAATATGTAAAACAGTTGTGAACGAATTCTCTACTCGGCAAATTGACATTTCAAAAGTAGTATCCGTCACAACAGATGGTGCCCCAAACATGACTGGTGAGAAGGCAGGATTTGTAAATCTGTTTGCAAAAAGTGTTGGTCATCCACTGATTGGCTTCCATTGCATCATACATGAGGAGGCTTTATGTGCAAAAGCTGGCCTAAAGGAACTGCAAGAAGTGATGCAAACAGTTACCAAGGTTGTTAATTACATTTGTGGTCGGCCTTTAAATAAAAGACAATTTCAAACTCTACTGGATGAGGTAGAATCTGTGTATAAAGGACTGAAAATGTACAACCATGTTTGGGCTTAGCAGAGGCTTGGTTCTGAAACGATTTATTGAATGCTTAGATGAGATAAAGCTCTATTTGAACGACCAACAAGTGTCATACCAGAATTTTCTGACATCGTGTGGGTTTGTAAACTGATGTTTTTTGCAGATTTTTGTGAACATTTAAATGAATTGAATATTAAGTTACAGGGCGCTGGTAAGACACTTGATGTTATGTTTTGTTACATAAAAGTTTTTGAAATGAAGCTTAAAGTTTTTTAGAGTGTTGTAGATAATGAGAGATTTAGATACTTTCCAAACCTAAAGCGGTACATCAGTGATCTAAAAGATGACAGAACAGACCACAAATGTCTTCAAAAGCTGTTTGTAAACATTATCGAGTCAACAGTTTGGCAGTTCTCTACAAGATTTGCCAAATTCAGAGAACTGGAAGACACAGTAAAGTTCATCAAGTTTCCAGACAGCATCAAAATGGATGAACTAAACTTGCAAATGTTTTCATGGATAGACATGGATGATTTTGAGAAGCAGTTGATTGAATTTCAGAGTAGCTCAATTTGGAAGCAGAAATTTGTTGACCTTAGAGTTGACTTGGAAAATATTGAAAGAGAGAGATTAGAGATGAAAGTAGCAAAGAGAAATGCGGAAAACGAAGTATTAAGGACTTGGAATACTATTCCAGAAAATTATGTCTGTTTAAAAAACCTTGCAAACCATTGCTAACCATGTTTTCGTCTACATATGCTTGCGAATCTTTGTTCTCAATTATGAACTTTGTTAAGTCTCGTAACAGGAGTAGCATGACAGATGAAACTAGCGCTGCATGCATATCTCTCAATGTTACTAAATATAAACCCGATGTAAAATCTCTGTCATCAGTTATGCAGCAAGCAGAAGTCTCACTGACAGTATATAAAAGGAGTCAACAAGTTTTTTATCTGTTGTATTCTATTAAAGTTACAAAAGCTTAAAGGCTGTTGAAATGTACTTCTGAAGGTTAAATAATTTTTTTTCTGTTTTTTTTTATATTATGTTTTACTGCACTGAGGTAATTTATTATTTTTTCGTTTAAAAAGTTCTTAAGAGATACCAAATATGTTCTAAAAAAATGGTTGGCACGTGGAAAAAGTTTGTGTCAGAGACTTGGCTGATTTTGGCACGCACTCTCAAAAAGGTTGCCCACCCTGCTATAGCATGGAACATGACTGAACAATTGGTACTGGACATGGACCAAACATGGGAAGCAATTGAAACTAAAAGGATGGCTAATCAAATTGCAATATAAAACTTGTACACACAAGTATAAATCAAATTATCTGCTATATGTCATATAGTTCACTTTAAGTAGCTGGGTATCATTGATTTGATGGAGGCCAAATTGAAAGAGATAATTCTAAATATGGAAGTCGTTGAAAAGGGCAACTCATTGCAATGTGGAGAATTGGTAAGACTTAGTTAGAAGAGTGGAAGTACAGTAATATAGGAAAGAGTCACTAAAACTAACTACATAACTAAAAAAAAATATAATATGAATTGATTATAAATACATAGGGAAAAATATATTATTGTATGTAGGGCCTCACAGCTGAGTGGACAGCGCTTCGATTTCGTAGACCTGAGGTTCGGGGTTCGATGCCAGGTTTAGGCAGTAACAAAAGGGCAATATTTTTCACCCTGATGCTTCTGTTCACCTAGCAGTAAATAGGTACCTGGGAGTTAGATAGCTGCTACGGGCTGCTTCCTGGGGGTGCATAACAAAAAGGAGGCCTGGGTTGCAGGGATGCTGAACACTGAAATCAACTCATGATAACAACACCATATCCATCACCACCTACACACACACTATACCCATCAACACAAACTCACACCATACTCATCATATCCATCACACCATATCAATCACCACCTACACACACACACACCATGCCCATCACCACCTACACACACGATACCCATCACCCCCTACCCAAATCCTTCCGGGTCTCCACCATACCCTCCCATACTTCTGTAAATGTATGCATCTTTACATCATACCCTTCACCACCTACACACACACAATCCCGGGTCACCACCATACCCTCCTGTCAATGTCAGCATCTTCACACCATACCCATAACTACTTACACACACACCATAGCTATCACCACCTACACACATCATACCCATCACCACCTACAACACCATACCCATCACCACCTACACACACCATACCAATCATATCCATCACACCATATCGATCACCACAATATCCATCACCACCTACACACATAATATCCATCTCCAATTAAATGGAATGGACTAAGCAGTGATGTGGTAGAGTCTGACTCCATACACAGTTTCAAATGTTGATATGACAGAGCCCAGTAGGCTCAGGAATCTGTACACCACTTGATTGACAGTTGAGAGGCTGTCAACTGTCAATCAAAGAGACAAAGCTTAACTCCCGCAAGCACAATTAGATGAGTACAATTAGGTGAATGCACCATACCCATCACTACCTACCCACATCATACTTATCATCACCTTCACACATCATACCCATAACAAGCGTCATGCACCATACCCATCACCACCTACGCTCACCATACCATCACCACCAACACTCACCATACCCATCACCACCTACACACACACCATACCCATCACCACCAACACTCACCATACCCATCACCACCTACACATACCCTCCCAGGGTCTCCACTATATCCTACAATACCCTCCTGAAAATGTATGAATCTTCAAATCATACCCATTACCATCTAAACACACCATTCACATCACCACCTACTTGCACCATATCCATCACCAAATAAACACACCATACATATCAACACCTACACACAATATACCCAAAACAATCTACACACTCCAAACACATCACCATCTACCCACACCATACCCATCACCATCTACACACCATTCTCATCACTACCTACATGCACCATATCCATCACCACCTAAACATACTATACATATCACCACCTACACACACCAATTCCAAAACAATCTACACACACCATACCCACCACCACCTACGCACACCATACCCATCTCCACTACACACACCATACCCATGACCACCAACACACGCCATACCCATCACCAACTACACTCCCCATATTCATCACCACCTACACACACACCATACTCATCGCCACCTAGACACAATATACCCATCACCACCTACACACACTATACCCATCACCACCTACACACACCATATCCATCACAACCTACACACACCATACCCACCACCACCTACACACACCATATCCATCATCACCTGCACACACCATACCCATCTCCACCTAAACACACCATATCCATCACCACCTAAACACACCATATCCATCACCACCTACACACACCATACCTATCACCACCTACACACACCATACCCCTCACCACCTACCCACACCCCAACAACCTACACACACCATATCCATCACCACCTTCACACACCATACCCATCACCACCTACACGCAACATACCCATCACCAACTACACACACCATACCCCATCACCAACTACACACACTCTCGCGGGTCACCATCAAACCCTCCCATACCCCGTTGTAAATTTATGAATCTTCACAACATACTCATCACCACCTATACACAATACACACAGTTGTTCAATAAACCCTGAACTATATGTTTAACACATTTCTAACCCTGTCCAAGTAACAGAAGAAAATGTACATATGCTGATTAGCATTGTAAATATGGGCCACGTATGTGGTAGAAAAAAAAACTAAACTCACCATAAATATCTGCACCAACACTCACCATACCCATCACCACCTAAACTCACCATACCTAGCACTGCCTACACACGCACCATACCTATTACCACCTACACACACCATACCCTCCTGTCAATGTAAGCATCTTCACACCATACTCATCACACCATACTATTATGTTATGAGGAAAGAGAGGGAAGGAAGAGGTGGGGGTGGTGTAGCTCTGCTGGTAAGAAAAGGCTGGGATTTTGAAGAGATGGATATTCAGGGCTGTGAAGGTTTCAGTGACTACATAGCAGGTACAGTAACAAATGGAGGGAAAAAAATTATAGTCGTAGTCATATATAATCCACCACCAAATGACAGAAGACCTAGACAGGAATATGATAGAAACAATATGGCCACCATTAACATAATAAAATGAGCAGCTTCTGTTGCTAGCAGGAATGGATCTGGACTACTAATTATGGGAGACTTCAACCATGGGAAGATAGATTGGAAGAACAGAGACCCGCATGGAGGACCAGAAACATGGAGAGCTAAGCTGCTGGACGTGGCAACAAGAAACTTTCTAAGCCAGCACATCAAAGAACCAACAAGAATGAGAGGAGAAGATGAACCAGCAATGCTTGATTTGATATTTACCCTAAATGAGTAAGATATAAGGGAAGTTAAGATGGAAGCGCCCTTGGGAATGAGTGACCACAGTGTATTGAACTTTGAGTACCTGGTAGAGCTAGGACTTATCTCCCCAAAAAAGAACTAGGAATCAAAAGACTGGCATACCGAAAGGGGAATTATGAACAGATGAGAAGTTTCCTAAGTGAAATACCTTGGGACACAGACCTCAGAGATAAGTCTGTACAGGGTATGATGGACTATGTTACCCAAAAGTGTCAGGAGGCAGTAAACAGGTTCATCCCGGCCCAAAGGGAAAAATCCGAGAAGCAACAGAAGAATCCATGGTATAATAGGGTATGTAAGGAAGCGAAGAAACTGAACAAAAGGGCGTGGAGGAACTTCCGGAATAACAGAACACCAGAAAGCAGAGAGAAATACCAGAGAACCAGGAATGAGTACGTCAGGGTGAGAAGAGAAGCTGAGAAAAGTTTTGAAAATGATATAGCAAACAAAGCCAAGACCGAACCAAAGCTACTCCACAGTCACATCAGAAGGAAAACAACAGTGAAAGAACAGGTATTGAAACTTCGAACAGGCGAGGACAGCTATACAGAGAATGACAGAGAGGTGTGTGAAGAACTCAACAAGAGGTTCCAGGAGGTCTTCACAATAGAACAAGGTGAGGTCACTGTGCTAGGAGAAAGGGAGGTAAACCAGGCGGCCTTGGAAGAGTTCGAAATTACGAGAGAGGAGGCAAGAGACACCTGCTGGATCTGGATGTTAGAAAGGCTGTTGATCTAGATGGGATCTCACCATGGATACTGAAAGAGTGTGCAGAGGCACTTTGCTTGCCACTCTCCATAGTGTATAGTAAGTCACTGGAGACGGGAGACCTACCAGAAATATGGAAGGCGGCGAATGTGGTCCCAATATACAAAAAGGGCGACAGGCAAGAGGTACTGATCTACAGGCCAGTGTCCTTGACTTGTATACCATGCAAGGTGATGGAGAAGATCGTGAGAAAAAACCTGGTAACACATCTGGAGAGAAGGGACTTCGTGACAAATCGCCAACATGGGTTCAGGGAGGGGTAAATCTTGCCTTACAGGCTTGATAGAATTCTACGATTAGGTGACAAAGATTAGGCAGGAACGAGAGGGCTGGGCGGACTGCATTTTCTTGGATTGTCGGAAAGCCTTTGACACAGTACCGCATAAGAGGCTGGTACATAAGCTGGAGAGACAGGCAGGTGTAGCTGGTAAGGTGCTCCAGTGGATAAGGGAGTATCTAAGCAATAGGAAGCAGAGAGTTACGGTGAGGGGTTAGACCTCCGATTGGCATGAAGTCACCAGTGGAGTCCCACAGGGCTCTGTAATCGGTCCTATCTTGTTTCTGATATATGTAAATGATCTCCCGGAGGGTATCGATTCAATTCTCTCAATGTTTGCGGACGATGCTAAAATTATGAGAAGGATTAAAACAGAAGAGGACTGTTTGAGGCTTCAAGAAGACCTAGACAAGCTGAAGGAATGGTCGAACAAATGGTTGTTAGAGTTTAACCCAACCAAATGTAATGTAATGAAGATAGGTGTAGGGAGCAGGAGGCCAGATACAAGATATCATCTGGGAGAGGAAATTCTTCAGGAGTCAGAGAAGGAAAAAGACTTGGGGGTTGATATCAGCCAGACCTGTCTCCTGCAGCAGATATCAAGCGGATAACATCAGCGGCATATGCCAGGCTGGCCAACATACGATCGGCATTCAGAAACTTGTGTAAAGAATCATTCAGAACTTTGTATACCACATATGTCAGGCCGATCCTGGAGTATGCAGCCCCAGCATGGAGTCCATATTAGTCAAGGATAAGACTAAACTGAAAAAGGTTCAAAAGTTTACCACCAGACTAGTACCCGAGCTGAGAGGTATGAGCTACGAGGAGAGACTACGGGAATTCAACCTCACTTCGCTGGAAGACAGAAGAGTTAGGGGAGACATGATCACCACATTCAAGATTCTGAAGGGAATTGATATGGTAGATAAAGACAGTCTATTTAACACATGGGAACACGCACAAGGGGACACAGGTGGAAACTGAGTGCCCAAATGAGCCACAGAGATATTAGAAAGAACTTTTTTAGTGTCAGAGTGGTTGACAAATGGAATGCATTAGGAGGTGATGTGGTGGAGGCTGACTCCATACACAGTTACAAGTGTAGATATGATAGAGCCCAATAGGCTCAGGAATCTGTACACCTGTTGATTGACGGTTGAGAGGCGGGACCAAAGAGCCAGAGCTCAACCCCCGCAAACACAACTAGGTGAGTACAACTAGGTGAGTACAACCTTCACTCACCATACCAATCACCACCTACACACACAATATACATCATCACCTACGCACAGCATAACCATCACCACTTACACACAACATAACCATCACCACCTACACACACCATAACCCATCTCCATCTACACACACCATACACATCACCATTAACACACGCCTTATCCATCACCACCCTCACTCACCATACCAATCACCACTTACACACACCATTCTCATCACCACCCATACCCACCATACCCATCACCACCTACACACACCATACCCATCACCTCCAACACACACCATACCCATCACCACCTATACACACAATACCCATCACCATCAATACACACGCTCCCGGGTCTCAACCATACCCTCCCATACCCTCCTGTCAATGTCATCATCCTTGCACCATACCCATCACCACCTACACACACACCATACCTATCACCACCTACACTTACACACCATACCCATCAGCACCTATACACACCATACCAATCACCACCTACACAGACCATACCCTTCACTACCAACACACACAATACCCATCACCAACTACACACACCATACCCATCACCACCTACACACCATACCTACAACCACCTACTCACACAACACATATCACGATCTACACACACCATACGCATCAACACCAACACACATAATTCCAATCACTACCTACACACACTATACCAACACCATCTGCACACACCATACCCATCACCACCTATACACATCATACCCATCAGAACCTTCACACACCATACCCTTCACCACCAACACACACCATACCCATCACCACCTAAACACACCCTCTCGGGTCTTCACCACACCCTCACATACCCTCCTGTCAATGTACGCATCTTCACACCATACCCATCACCACCTACACACACCATACCCATTACTACCTTCACACATTATACCTATCACTACATACACACACCATACCCATCACCACCTACACACCCCATACCCATCACCACTTACATACACCATAACAATCATATCCATCACACCATATCGATCTCCACAATATCCATCACCACCTACACACATAATATCCATCTCCAATTAAATGGAATGCACTAAGCAGTGATGTGGTAGAGTCTGACTCCATACACAGTTTCAAATGTTGATATGACAGAGCCAAGTAGGCTCAGGAATCTGCACATCACTTGATTGACAGTTGAGAGGCGGGACTAAAGAGACAAAGCTCAACACCCGCAAGCACAATTAGGTAAGTACAATTAGGTGAGTACACCATACGCATTACTACTTTCCCACACCATACATATCATCACCTACATAAACCATACCCATAACAACCTTCACACACCATACCCATCCCCACCTACGCTCACCATACCCATCACCACTATCATTCACCATACCCATCACCACCTACACACACACACGTTATCCATCACAACCTAGGCATACCATACCCATCACCATCTACACACACCATTCACATCACTACCTACATGCACCATATCCATCACCAAATAAACACACCATACATATACACACCTACACACACAATACCAAAAACAATCTACACACACCATACACATCACCACCTACGCACACCATACCTATCACCAACCACACACATCTTTCTCATCACCACCTACATGCACCATATCCATGACAACCTAAGCACATTATACATATCACCACCTACACACACCATTCCCAAAACAATCTACACTCGCCATACCCATCACCACCTACGCACACTATACCTCTCTCCACCTACACACACACCATACCCATCACCACCTAGACACACCATACCTATCACCACCTACGCACACTATATCTATCACCACCTAGACACACCATACCTATCACCACCTACACACACTATATCTATCACCACCTACACACACCATACCCATCACCACCTACACACACCATACCCATCACCACCTACACACACCCTCCCGAGTCTCCCCATACCCTCCCATTCCCTCCTTTCAAATAAACATCTTCACACCATACTCATCACCTCCTTCACTCACCATACCAATCACTACCTACACACACAATACCCATCACCACCGACACACAGCATGCTCATCACCACCTACACACACCATACCCATCACCACCTACACAAACCATACCCATCACCACCTACACAAACCATACCCATCACCACCTACACACACCATACCCATCACCACCTACATACACCATACCCATCACTACCTACACACACAATACCCATCACCACCTACACACAGCATGCTCATCACCACCTACATACACCATACCCATCTCCACCTACACAAACCATACCCATCACCACCTACACACACCATACCCATCACCACCTACATACACCATACCGGTCATCACCTACACAAACCATACCCATCACCACCTACACACACCATACCCATCACCACCTACATACACCATACCCATCACTACCTACACACACCATACCCATCACCACCTACACACACCATACCCATCACCACCTACACACACCATACCCATCACCACCTACACAAACCATACCCATCACCACCTACATACACCATACCCATCACCACCTACACACACCATTCCCATCACCACCTACACAAACCATACCCATCACCACCTACACACACCATACCCATCACCACCTACATACACCATACCGGTCACCACCTACACACACCCTCCCGGGTCACGACCATACCCTCCTTTACTCTCATGTCAATGTAATCATAATAGCACCATACAAATCAGTACCTACACACACGATACCCATCATCACCTACATACACTTTACCCATCACCGTCTACACACACCATACAAATCGAAACTTACACACACCATACCTATTATCACCTACATACGTCATACCCATCACCACCTACACTCACCATACGTATCATCACATACATACACCATACCCTATCACCAAATACACACATAATAAACATCACCACCTACACACACCATACTATCACCATCTACACACATAATACCCATCACCACCTAAACACACCATACTCATCACCACCTACACATACCATACCCATCCCCACCTACACGCACCGTACCCATCATCACCTACATACACACACGTTACCCATTACCACCTATACACACTCATCATACCCATCAGAACCTACACACACCATACCCATCACCACCTACACACACCATACTCATCACCACCTACACACACCCTCCCGGGTCACCATCATATCCTCCGGTCATTGAAAGCATCTTCACACTATACCTATCACCACCTACACACACCATACCCATCACCAGCTACACACAGTACCCATCACCACCAACACACACAATACATAGTGGCTGCCCTAACCTCCCTTTTCAAGGGTAACATAGGGGCTGACCCCAACCACCCCCTTCAAGGGTAACATAGTGGGAGACCCTAGCCATCCCCATTAAGGGGTAGCATAGGGGCTGACCCCAACAACCCCCCCTTCAACGGTAACATAGTGGCTGACCCCAAACCCCCACCCCCCTTCAAGGGTAACATAGGGGCCGACCCCAACCCCCTCCCCCTCTTCAACGGTAGCATAGGGGCCGACCCCAACCAACCCTCCTTCAATGGTAATATAGTGACTGACACCAACCACCCCCTTCAAGGGTAACATAGGGGCCATAGGGATCGACCCCATCCCCCTTTAAACGGTAGCATAGGGGCCGACCCCAACCAAACCCCCTTCAAGGGAAGCATAGGGGCCGAAGCCCCCCCCTTCAAGTGTAACATAGGGGCTGACCCCAACCACCCCCTTAGAGGGGTAACATAGGGGCCGACACCAACCAGCCCCCTTAGAGGGAATAACATAGGGGCCGACACCAACCACCCTTCTTCAAGGGTAGCATTGGGGCTGACCCAAACCACCCCTTTTCAAGGGTAGCATAGGGGCCGACCCCAACCTCCCCCTTCAAGGGTTACAAAGGGGCCGACCCCAACCTCCCCCTTCAAGGGTAACAAAGGGGCCGACCCCAACCACCCCCCTTGAAGTGTAGCATAGGGGCCGACCCCAACCACCCTGTTCAAGGGTAACAAAGGGGCCGACCCCAACCACCCCCCTTTAAGGGTAACAAATGGGCCGACCCCAACCACCCCCTTCAAGGGTAACATAGTCCTGTTCGATCCGTTCCACTTTGCCTCTGTACATCTCTCTGTCTCTGTACGTCTCTCTGTCTCTGTATGTCTCTCTGTCTCTGTACATCTCTCTGTCTCTGTACATCTCTCTGTCTCTGTACGTCTCTCTGTTTCTGTACATGTCTCGTTCTCTGTACATCTCTCTGTCTCTGTACATCTCTCTGTCTCTGTACGTTTCTCTGTCTCTGTATGTCTCTCTGTCTCTGTACATCTCTCTGTCTCTGTACGTCTCTCTGTTTCTGTACATGTCTCGTTCTCTGTACATCTCTCTGTCTCTGTACGTCTCTCTGTCTCTATACGTCTCTCTGTCTCCGTACATCTCTCTGTCTCTGTACGTCTCTCTGTTTCTGTACATGTCTCGTTCTCTGTACATCTCTCTGTCTCTGAACATCTCTCTGTCTCTGTACGTCTCTCTGTCTCTGTATGTCTCTCTGTCTCTGTACATCTCTCTGTCTCTGTACGTCTCTCTGTTTCTGTACATGTCTCGTTCTCTGTACATCTCTCTGTCTCTGTACGTCTCTCTGTCTCTGTACGTCTCTCTGTCTCTGAACATCTCTCTGTCTCTGTACGTCTCTCTGTTTCTGTACATGTCTCGTTCTCTGTACATCTCACTGTCTCTGTACGTCTCTCTGTCTCTGTACGTCTCTCTGTTTCTGTACATGTCTCGTTCTCTGTACATCTCTCTGTCTCTGAACATCTCTCTGTCTCTGTACGTCTCTCTGTCTCTGTATGTCTCTCTGTCTCTGTACATCTCTCTGTCTCTGTACGTCTCTCTGTTTCTGTACATGTCTCGTTCTCTGTACATCTCTCTATCTCTGTACGTCTCTCTGTCTCTGTACGTCTCTCTGTCTCTGAACATCTCTCTGTCTCTGTACGTCTCTCTGTTTCTGTACATGTCTCGTTCTCTGTACATCTCACTGTCTCTGTACGTCTCTCTGTCTCTGTACGTCTCTCTGTCTCTGTACATCTCTCTGTCTCTGTACGTCTCTCTGTTTCTGTACGTCTCGTTCTCTATACATCTCTCTGTCTCTGTACATCTCTCTGTCTCTGTATGTCTCTCTGTTTCTGTACGTCTCGTTCTCTGTACATCTCTCTGTCTCTGTACGTCTCTCTGTCTCTGTACATCTCTCTGTCTCTGTACATCTCTCTGTCTCTGTACATCTCTATGTCTCTGTACGTCTCTCTGTCTCTGTACATCTCTCTGCCACTGAACGTCTCTCGTTCTCTGTACATCTCTCTGTCTCTGTACATCTCTCTGTCTCTGTACGTCTCTCTGTCTCTGTACATCTCTCTGTCTCGGTACATCTCTCTGTCTCTGTACATCTCTCTGTCTCTGTACATCTCTCTGTCTCTGTACGTCTCTGTCTCAATCAATTTCTCATTTTGCATTTATCATTCGGTGTGTCTATCATGGTCTGCCTTTCATACACACACATTCATACACACATTCATTCACACATTCATAAACATTCACACATATTCATACACACCTCACTCCCTCTTACTCCCTCAGAAGTAAGGCAAAATAAGCAGGAAGGAGAGTGAAGGTCAGAAGTTAAGTAGCACTGTTTACCTTGTGTACAGCTCACTGACATTCCTCTTGCACTTCTCGTGTTCTTCTTGAGTACTTCTGAGTTGCTGTGCCTGTCTGTCTTTATCACTCTGTAGAGCCGTGTTTCCTTCCCGTAACTTACTGGCCTCTTCTTCACTGACGGAGAGTTGCTCTTCAACAAGTCGTTTCTCCTCTTTAGTCTTCCTGATTGTTTCTTCCTTTTCTTCATTTAAAGCAGCGTTTGCTGTTTGAAGGACCCTGACCTGTTCTTCCAGGAGTGAGAGTTGCTCTTGAACAAGTCCTTTCTCTCTTGCTGTGTATTATTCATCTCTTGCAGCTGTTGTGTCTCTCGCTCTAGCTCAGCGATCCTCGTCAACGCCGTCTTGACCCTCTCCTGGGCTTGGGTCTCCGCAAGCTCCAGCTGTTGGTTCCTCGTCTTGACCAGCCTCGAGTCCTCCTCCACTTGTCGGATCTCTTGCTTGACCAGCCTCGAGTCCTCCTCCACTTGTCGGATTTCCTGCTTGACCAGCCTCGAGTCCTCCTCCACTTGACGGATCTGGGACTTTAATTGAATGTTTTCTTCCTGAGCAAGGCGCACTTCGTTCTTAGTCTTCATGTTATCCTCCTTGGCCAGCCTCGAGTCCTCCTCCACTTGACGGATCTGGGACTTTAATTGAATGTTTTCTTCCTGAGCAAGGCGCACTTCGTTCTTAGTCTTCATGTTATCCTCCTTGACCAGCCTCGAGTCCTCCTCCACTTTACGGATCTCCTCCTTGACCAGCCTCGAGTCCTCCTCCACTTTACGGATCTCCTCCTTGACCAGCCTCGAGTCCTCCTCCACTTACGGATCTACTTTAATTGAATGTTTTCTTCCTGAGCAAGGCCTCGTTCTTAGTCTTCATGTTATCTCCTTGGCCAGCCTCGAGTCCTCCTCCACTTGACGGATCTGGGACTTTAATAGAACAATCTCCTCCTGAGCAAGCTGCCCTTCGTTCTTAGTCTTCCTGTTGTCCTCCTCGAGCAAATGATTCGCTGTATTTAGGCGAGTGTTTTCCTCCTCCAGCTTGAGGTTGTCAGCTTGGTGAGCCTTGTTGACACACTCCAGCTGGTCCAGAGTGTCCAGGAGGCGGCGGGTGGCGTTCTCCCTCTCCTTCACACCTGCCAACACATCAAATATTAAATATATACTGCTATATATATTACCACCACCCACAACTACTACTACTAGTATATATCAGATATATACTGCTGACCCTGAAATGCACTCCAGTCCCTGAAATACAGTCAAGGACCTGAAGTACACTCCAGGAGCAGAAGTACATGCCAGGCCCTGACGTACACTTAAGATCCAGAAGTATAATCAATACCCTGAAGTACACTTCAGATCATGAAGTAGACTTCAGGCTCTGAAATACACTCCAGGACCAAAAGTACTCTCCTGTCTTTAAACTACACTCAAGACCCCTGAAATACATTAAAGTCCCTGAAGGACACTCCAGTATCTGAAGTGTACTACAGACCTTCAACTACATTTTAGACCCTGAAGTACACTGCAGACCCTGAAGCACATTTCAAACACTGAAGTTCAATTCAGGATTTGATGTACACTCCAAAACTGAATTCCACTCCAGATCTTGAAGAACACTCATGATCCTGAAAAAAACCTCCAGACCCTAAAGTTCACTACAGACCCTGAAGTTAACTCAAGGACCTGAGGTACACTCTAGACATTGAAATACTCTCCAAGACATGAATTGCACTCATGACCACGAAGAACACTCCAGACACTGAAGTACACTCAAAGACGTGAAGTGTACCATGACCACATCAGACCCTAAAGTACACTCCAGACCTTGAAGTACATTCAAGAATGAAAAATACACTTCAGACCCTGATTTATGAAGAACCTGAGGTGCACTTCTGACTCTTATACACACTGCAGGGCCTGAGGTATACTTTAGACCTTGAAGTACTAATCAGGACTTGAAGCACACTTCATGCCCTGAAGCACACTATAGGACATAAAGTAAACTATAGGCCATGAAGAAGGCTATAGGCACTGAAGTACACTCCAGAAAGTGAAGTACACTCCAGGCCCTGAAGTACAGTCCAGGTCCTACAGAACACCCCAATCCCGAAAGACATTACAGACCATGAAGTACTTTCCAGACCCTGAAAAACACTCCAGACCCTGAAATACACATAATGATGAGAAGTACACATCAGACCCTGAAGTACATTTCAGGCCCTGATATATATTCAAGACTCTAAAGTAAACGACAAGCCCTGAAGTACACTCCAGGACGAAATGTACACTCCAGGCATTGCAATACACTCCAGATCCTGAGGTAAACTACCCAGCAAATACTTTATGTTGCCAGAATGTGCCTGGGAATTTTTTGAGAGCTGGGCAAAGTTAGTTTTTAAGTAATCAATACGTTTTTGTGTCCAGTCATAAATTGTTTGTCATAATTTACTACACAACGTTGGTAACAAAAAATTGAGGCCTCGTGGCAACCTTAATTACTGCATAAAAGTAGTTTCTATTATTTATGATATATAAATATAGAAACTATAAATATACAAAATATTAGTTGAAATAAAACAGGAGCATAATAAAGGCGAGTTCACTTTGTATTTATTTCTTAGATGGCAGTGTTGGTAGATGGTTGTGGTTGGTGGCAGTGTTGGTAGATGGTAGTGTTTGGTGGCAGTGTTGGTAGATGGTTGTGGTTGGTGGTAGTGTTGGTAGATGATACCTGGTTGATACATGGTTGATGGGGTTCTGGGAGTTCTTCTACTCCCCAAGCCCGGCCCGTGGCCAGGCTTGACTTGTGAGAGTTTGGTCCACTAGGCTGTTGCTTGGAGCCGCCCGCAGGCCCACATACCCACCACAGCCCGGTTGGTCCGGCACTCCTTGTAGGAATAAATCTAGTTTCCTCCTGAAGATGTCCACGGTTGTTCCGGCAATATTTCTTATGCTTGCTGGAAGGACGTTGAACAACCGCGGACCTCTGATGTTTATACAGTGTTCTCTGATTGTGCATATGGCACCTCTGCTCTTCACTGGTTCTATTTTGCATTTTCTTCCATATCGTTCACTCCAGTACGTGGTTATTTTACTGTGTAGATTTGGTACTTGGCCCTCCAGTATCTTCCAGTTGTATATTATTTGATATCTCTCTCGTCTTCTTTCTAGTGAGTACATTTGGAGGGCTTTGAGACGATCCCAATAATTTAGGTGCTTTATTGCGTCTATGCGTGCCGTATATGTTCTCTGTATTCCCTCTATTTCAGCAATCTCTCCTGCTCTGAAGGGGGAAGTGAGTACTGAGCAGTACTCAAGACGGGAAAACACAAGTGACTTGAAGAGTACAACCATTGTGATTGGATCCCTGGATTTGAAAGTTCTCGTAATCCATCCTTTCATTTTTCTGGCTGTCGCAATATTTGCTTGGTTATGCTCCTTAAACGTTAGGTCGTCAGACATTATTATTCCCAAATCCTTTACATGCTGTTTTCCTACTATGGGTACATTTGATTGTGTTTTGTTTAAGGTCCTCATATTTACCGTACCTGAGTACTTGGAATTTACCACTGTTAAACATCATGTTATTTTCTGATGCCCAGTCGAAAACTTTATTAATATCAGCTTGAAGTTTTTCAATGTCTTCAGCCGAGATAATTTTCATACTGATTTTTGTGTCATCTGCATAGGATGATACGAAGCTGTGACTTGTATTTTTGTCTATATCTGATATGAGAATAAGGAAAAGCAGCGGTGCAAGGACTGTACCCTGAGGTACAGAGCTTTTAACTGTACTTGGACTAGATTTTATATGGGTGACCGTTACTCGCTGAGTCCTGTTTGACAGAAAACTGAGTATCCAGCGTCCTACTTTACCGCTTATTCCCATTGACTTCATTTTGTGTGCTATCACGCCATGGTCACATTTATCGAAAGCCTTTGCGAAGTCCGTGTATATCACATCAGCATTCTGTTTTTCTTCTAATGCCTCAGTGACTTTGTCGTAGTGCTCAAGTAGCTGTGAGAGGCACGATCTTTCCGCTCGAAATCCATGTTGGTCTGGGTTGTGAGGGTCATTGGTCTCCATGAAATTGGTGACCTGACTCCTAATCACTCTCTCAAATACTTTTATGATGTGCGATGTTAGTGCAACTGGTCTATAATTCTTTGCCAATGCTTTGCTCCCTCCCTTGTGTAGAGGGGCTATGTCTGATACTTTAAATGCATCTGGTATCTCCCCCGTGTCGAAGCTCTTCCTTTACACTATACTGAGTGCCTGTGCTACCGGCACTTTGCATTTCTTTACAAATATTGAATTCCATGAGTCTGGACCTGGGGCCGAGTGCATGGGCATGTTTTCAATTTCTCTTTCAAAATTTAGTGCGCTCGTGTTGATATCAGTTATATTTACAGGGGTTTGAATATCCCGCATAAAGAAATTGTCTGGATCTTCCACTTTCATGTTGTTTATTGGAGTGCTAAACGTGTCCTCATACTGCTTTTTTAGGATTTCACTAATTTCTTTGTCATCCTCCGTGTATGAACCTTCACTTGTACGAATAGGTCCAATACTGGCAGTGGTTTTTGCTTTTGATTTCGCATATGTGAAGAAATATTTAGGATTTTTTATTATTTCCTGAATTGCTTTCTGTTCTAACTGCCTTTCTTCAGTTTCATATGAGTGTTTCAATTTCCGCTCGATTTCTTCAATCTCCCTATTTAAATTATTCCTTCTTTGACGGGAAATTCGTGTCTGCATAAGCAGTTCCGTTATTTTTTCCTGCGTTTATAGTGTCGTCTGCGTTCTCTTTCTACGATGGATCTCTTTCTGGCTTTCCTCAAAGGAACATGTTTCAGACAGACTTGATACGCTTCCGAAGTCAGTTTTTCTATTCCTTCTGTAGGACTTATATTACTTAGAACAGTTTCCCATGGAATGTTTGTAAGTTCCCTGTTTATTATCTCCAGTCTATCCTTTTACTATTAAAATTGAATTTACTGAATAGCCCCTCTCGCTTTATCAACGTTTTAGGTCTATTCTGATTATTAATGGTCGTTTGCACTTCAATGAGCTTGTGATCTGAGTATGTGGTATCTGATACCGTAATGTCTCTGATAATGTCTTCATTGTTCGTAAAGACCAGATCTAGAATATTTTCATTTCTCGTTGGCTCCGATATCTGCTGATTGAGTGAAAATTTGTCACAGAATCTAAGTAGTTCTCTAATCTGTGGTTGGTTAGGTCCTGATAGATTTCCTGGTATAATATTATTGTTTGCTATTTTCCACCTGAGACTAGGCAAGTTGAAGTCACCTAGGAAGATAATATCAGGTATCGGGTTCTCCAAATTATCAAGGCTATTCTCTATTTTGTTTATCTGTTCTGTGAATTCCTCAGCCGTTGCATCTGGCGGTTTGTAAATTAGAATAATCACTAAATTTATTTTCTCTATTTTTAATCCCAGTACCTCTACCACCTCATTTGTAACGTTTAGGAGCTCAGAGCATACAAGGTCTTCCCTAATATACGGACCCACTCCTCCATGTGACCTAATTTTCCTATCACACCTGTATAGGTTATATCCTGGAATCCAGATCTCACTGTCCAACAATTCACAACCATCTACCAACACTGCCTCAACCACAACCATCTTTCACACTTTCACGTCTTTCACACTTTCACGTGAAAGGCACGGAACGCTACATAAAGAGTGGCGGAGTGGCATGGGTTTCTGTGAAAGCTCCAAATACTGCATTTGACTCCGTGAGGAGGCCATTTATGAACTGTACTTTGTTGTTTGTTCGTGTTTTCAGTCCTTGTATGTTGGCAAAGATGAATGAAGTTACTCTATTTGTGATAGTTTGAATGGGAGACTTTTTCGGCAAGCCCATTATGCGTGGACATAATGAGTTTGTTCTGACCAGTACTGATTGTTGTAGGGCAGTTGCCTGTCGTAGTTGTAGTTCCCTTTCGGTGTGTAATTGTATCTGTAATTCTGGAATGCAAGTGGATCTGGCATCCAGTTCCATACACTCTCCATGCTTCTCCTTTTGAATTCTCTTTCGGTCTGGTATAAAAAATTCATAGAGTTTCCTCCAAATTCATTATCCTGCTTGCCACTCTTTATGTAGCGTTCCGTGCCTTTCACGTGAAAGTGTGAAAGACGTGAAAGTGTGAAAGATGGTTGTGGTTGAGGCAGTGTTGGTAGATGGTTGTGGTTGGTGGCAGTGTTGGTAGATGGTAGTGTTTGGTGGCAGTGTTGGTAGATGGTTGTGGTTGGTGGTAGTGTTGGTAGATGGTTGTGGTTGGTGGCAGTGTTGGTAGATGGTTGTGTAGTGGTTGTTGGTAGACGGTTGTGGTTGAGGCAGTGTTGGTAGATGGTTGTGGTTGGTGGCAGTGTTGGTAGATGGTAGTGGTGGCATTGTTGGTAGATGGTGGTTGGTGGCAGTGTTGGTAGATGGTTGTGGTTGGTGGTAGTGCTGGTAGATGGTTGTGTTAGTGGCAGTGTTGGTAGATGGTTGTGGTTGGTGGCAGTGTTGGTAGATGGTGTGGTTGGTGGTAGTGTGGTAGATGGTTGTGTAGTGCAGTGTTGGTAGATGGTTGTGGTTGGTGGCAGTGTTGGTAGATGGTGGTGGTTGGTGGCAGTATTGGAAGATTCCAGGAAACAATTTTAGGTTGCCACAACGTTCCAGGAAAGTGTTTGAAAGCAGCAGCAACATTTGTTCTCACATTTTAGATATGTTATTGTGTAGAATCGTAAATAGGTTTCCACAACTTAGCACAACGTTGGTTAAACAAAATTTGAGACCTTGTGGCAACCTTAGATCAATATAAATAAAAATGGAAATGTTCGATTGTTCCAAATCGCTAATCTCCGAAATTCTACGCTGATTGCATTGATATTTTGACACAACGTTCCATTCGCCTCCAAGCAGGTTTTTATATACATACTGTATACATGTAACGTCTGTTACGGGAAAAAAACATGATTTATTTGAAAAACTGTGTTTTTTCATGTAAGGGAAATCTTTGAAACCTCTTTACCGATTGCTTTGAAATTTTGACACATTGTTCCATTCGAATATGCGCGTGTTTTTTATACATCTACAATATAGATGCCACACCTGTGACAGGTAAAAACGTTTTTTTTAAACAGTGCCATGTGCACATAATAGCAACACACTCTATACTAAATATGTTACGATTCCATTTTAATGTTTCCGATTGCATTGATAAATTTATTTTCATAGATTTCGATTTATTTTCATTTTGATTTAATTATTTTGAGTGACATTGCGTTGGAATTGAGCTGTGTTGTTTACCATACCGTTCATTTCATGAATATAAGTATAGATGCCACACCTGTGACAGGTAAAAACATGCTTTTTTGAAAAACAGTGCCATCTGTTGCACGTAAGAGCAACACATGCTATACTAAATATATTATGATTCCATTTCAATGTTTCAGATAACACTGATTAATTTAATTTTCATAGATTTCGATTTATTGTCATTTTGATTTAATTATTTTGGGTGACACTGCGTTGTAATTGAGCCATCCTGTTCATTTGGTGAGTATAGTTTATTTTGTTATTTTAAAAAAAATTCATTTCGTTTTTTAACTGTTTTTCTTACATTTCAGTGATAGGAACATCAGATCATTTGATGTTCTCAATTTTCTGATAGGAACATCAGATCATATGGGAATGCACCAAACGAGGAAGAGGGAAATGGTGGGGAGGATGAGGGGACGGGAGTGGGGGATGGTGAGGAGGACGAGGGGGCGGGGGAGGGAATAATAGTGGGGAGGACAAGGGGGCGGGGGAAGTTGGGGATATTTGGGACAAGGGGATGGGTGAATGGAGAATGGTGTGTAGGACAAGGGGACAGGGAAGTGGGGGATAGTGGGGAGGTCGAGGGGACAGGGAGGGGGGAATGATAGGGAGGACGAGGGGCTCTGAAGAGTGGGAAATGGTTAAGAGGACGATGGGGGGAGGGGGAATGGGGGGAGACAGGAGAAGGTTGCTGTGGCTCAGTAACGCACATGCGTTGCTGAGCCACAGCAACGCGTGTCGGGGTACAGATAGTATTGAAAAAAAGTAGTTTTCTTGACTGATGTTATATATAAAAATAAAGAAATAAAAAAAATATATATTCTACATTCAGTAAAAATAAAACAGGAGCATAATAAAGGTGGTTTCAACAATTTGTATTCATTATTTTTAACTAATGGAGAATCCATTGTGGTGTTGGTGGTTGTTCTTGGTGGGTTGTGGTTGGAGGCAGTGGTGGTTGGTTGCTGTGGTTGGTGGTGATGGTCGTAGTTGGTGGTAGTGATTGATGGTGTTTGTGGTTGTGTTGTGCATGGTAGTGTGATGCAGTTGTTATGGTATACTGGTGGTGCGGTGGTGGTGTGGTGTGGTAGTGTGGTGTAGTAGTATGATGGCATTGTGCAGTAATTTCACGGTGGTAGATGTGGTGGGGTACAAGTTGTGGCGGTGATGGAAGTGTGTTAAGGTATTGTATGGTGATGTGGTAATGGTGATGGAAGTGTGGTGGGGTGGTGTGGTAATTGTGGTGTGGTGGTGTGGCATGGTAATGATAGTATGGTAGTGGTAGTGTGGTAATATGGTGTGGTGGTGTAGTGAGGTGGGGTAGTGTGGTGATGTGGTGTGGTGGCATGGTGTGGTAGTGTGGTGTGTTAGTGTCGTGTAGTAATGTGCTGTGGTAGTGTGGTAATATGGTGCGGTAGTGGGGTGTAGTAGTGTAGTGAGGTAGTGTTGTGAGGCAGTGTGATGTGTTAGTGTGGTGTGGTTGTGTGTTTGTGTGATAATATGGTGTTATGGAGTAGTGTGGTGGGGTGGTGTGATAGGATGGTGTACTCACCTAGTTGTGTTTGCGGGGGTTGAGCTCTGGCTCTTTGGTCCCGCCTCTCAACCGTCAATCAACAGGTGTACAGATTCATGAGCCTATCGGGCTCTGTCATATCTACACTTGAAACTGTGTATGGATTCAGCCTCCACCACATCACCCCCTAATGCATTCCATTTGTCAACCACTCTGACACTAAAAAAGTTCTTTCTAATATCTCTGTGGCTCATTTGGGCACTCAGTTTCCACCTGTGTCCCCTTGTGCGTATTCCCCTTGTGTTAAATAGACTGTCTTTATCTACCCTATCAATCCCCTTCAGAATCTTGAATGTGGTGATCATGTCCCCCCTAACTCTTCTGTCTTCCAGCGAAGTGAGGTTTATTTCCCGTAGTCTCTCCTCGTAGCTCATACCTCTCAGCTCGGGTACTAGTCTGGTGGCAAACCTTTGAACCTTTTCCAGTTTAGTCTTATCCTTGACTAGATATGGATTCCATGCTGGGGCTGCATACTCCAGGATTGGCCTGACATATGTGGTATACAAAGTTCTGAATGATTCTTTACACAAGTTTCTGAATGCCGTTCGTATGTTGGCCAGCCTGGCATATGCCGCTGATGTTATCCGCTTGATATGTGCTGCAGGAGACAGGTCTGGCGTGATATCAACCCCAAGTCTTTTTCCTTCTCTGACTCCTGAAGAATTTCCTCTCCCAGATGATACCTTGTATCTGGCCTCCTGCTCCCTACACCTATTTTCATTACATTACATTTGGTTGGGTTAAACTCTAACAACCATTTGTTCGACCATTCCTTCAGCTTGTCTAGGTCTTCTTGAAGCCTCAAACAGTCCTCTTCTGTTTTAATCCTTCTCATAATTTTAGCATCGTCCGCAAACATTGAGAGAAATGAATCGATACCCTCCGGGAGATCATTTACATATATCAGAAACAAGATAGGACCGAGTACAGAGCCCTGTGACACTCCACTGGTGACTTCACGCCAATCGGAGGTCTCACCCCTCACCGTAACTCTCTGCTTCCTATTGCTTAGATACTCCCTTATCCACTGGAGCACCTTACCAGCTACACCTGCCTGTCTCTCCAGCTTATGTACCAGCCTCTTATGCGGTACTGTGTCAAAGGCTTTCCGACAATCCAAGAAAATGCAGTCCGCCCAGCCCTCTCTTTCTTGCTTAATCTGTGTCACCTGATCGTAGAATTCTATCAAGCCTGTAAGGCAAGATTTACCCTCCCTGAATCCATGTTGGCGATTTGTCACGAAGTCCCTTCTCTCCAGATGTGTTACCAGGTTTTTTCTCACGATCTTCTCCATCACCTTGCATGGTATACAAGTCAAGGACACTGGCCTGTAGTTCAGTGCCTCTTGTCTGTCGCCCTTTTTGTATATTGGGACCACATTCGCCGTCTTCCATATTTCTGGTAGGTCTCTCGTCTCTAGTGATTTACTATACACTATGGAGAGTGGCAAGCAAAGTGCCTCTGCACACTCTTTCAGTACCCATGGTGAGATCCCATCTGGACCAACCGCCTTTCTAACATCCAGATCCAGCAGGTGTCTCTTGACCTCCTCTCTCGTAATTTCGAACTCCTCCAAGGCCGCCTGGTTTACCTCCCTTTCTCCTAGCACAGTGACCTCACCCTGTTCTATTGTGAAGACCTCCTGGAACCTCTTGTTGAGTTCCTCACACACCTCTCTGTCATTCTCTGTATACCTGTCCTCGCCTGTTCTAAGTTTCAATACCTGTTCTTTCACTGTTGTTTTCCTTCTGATGTGACTGTGGAGTAGCTTTGGTTCGGTCTTGGCTTTGTTTGCTATATCATTTTCAAAATTTTTCTCTGCTTCTCTTCTCACCCTGACGTACTCATTCCTGGTTCTCTGGTATCTCTCCCTGCTTTCTGGTGTTCTGTTATTCCGGAAGTTCCTCCACGCCTTTTTGTTCAGTTTCTTCGCTTCCATACATGCCCTATTATACCATGGATTCATCTGTTGCTTCTCGGATTTTTCCCTTTGGGCCGGGATGAACCTGTTTACTGCCTCCTGACACTTTTGGGTAACATAGTCCATCATACCCTGTACAGACTTGTCTCTGAGGTCTGTGTCCCAAGGTATTTCACTTAGGAAACTTCTCATCTGTTCATAATTCCCCTTTCGGTATGCCAGCCTTTTGATTCCTAGTTCTTTTTGGGGGGAGATAAGTCCTAGCTCTACCAGGTACTCAAAGTTCAATACACTGTGGTCACTCATTCCCAAGGGCGCTTCCATCTTAACTTCCCTTATATCCCATTCTTTTAGGGTAAATATCAAATCAAGCATTGCTGGTTCATCTTCTCCTCTAGTTCTTGTTGGTGTGGTAATCGTGGTGTGGGGTGTTGTGTAGTGTGGAGTATGTGGTGTTGGTGTAATGTGGTAGTGGTGGTGTATACTCATCTAGTTGTACTCACCTAGTTGTGCTTGCGGGGGTTGAGGTCTGGCTCTTAGTCCCGCCTCTCAACCGTCAATCAACAGGTGTACAGGTTCCTGAGCCTATTGGGCTCTATCATATCTACACTTGAAACTGTGTATAGAGTCAGCCTCCACCACATTGCTTCCTAATGCATTCCATTTGTCAACCACTCTGACACTAAAAAAGTTCTTTCTAATATCTCTGTGGCTCATTTGGGCACTCAGTTTCCACCTGTGTCCCCTAGTGCGTGTGCCCCTTGTGTTAAATAGCTGTCTTTATCAACCCTGTCAATTCCATTGAGAATATTGAATTCCCTTGTATTCACCTAGTTGTGCTTGCGGGGGTTGAGTTCTCTTTCGGCCCGCCTCTCAATTGTCAATCAATAAATTTTTACAAACTACTATTTTTTCACGCAAACACAAACACACACACACTCACACACACACACTCTGTACTCGGTCCTATCTTGTTTCTGAAATATGTAAATGATCTCCCGGAGGGTATCGATTCATTTCTCTCAATGTTTGCGGACGATGCTAAAATTATGAGAAGGATTAAAACAGAAGAGGACTGTTTGAGGCTTCAAGAAGACCTAGACAAGCTGAAGGAATGGTCGAACAAATGGTTGTTAGAGTTTAACCCAACCAAATGTAATGTAATGAAGATAGGTGTAGGGAGCAGGAGGCCAGATACAAGGTATCATCTGGGAGAGGAAATTCTTCAGGAGTCAGAGAAGGAAAAAGACTTGGGGGTTGATATCACGCCAGACCTGTCTCCTGCAGCACATATCAAGCGGATAACATCAGCGGCATATGCCAGGCTGGCCAACATACGAACGGCATTCAGAAACTTGTGTAAAGAATCATTCAGAACTTTGTATACCACATATGTCAGGCCAATCCTGGAGTATGCAGCCCCAGCATGGAGTCCATATCTAGTCAAGGATAAGACTAAACTGGAAAAGGTTCAAAGGTTTGCCACCAGAAGTACCCGAGCTGAGAGGTATGAACTACGATGAGAGACTACGGGAATTAAACCTCACTTCGCTGGAAGACAGAAGAGTTAGGGGGGACATGATCACCACATTCAAGATTCTGAAGGGAATTGATAGGGTAGATAAAGACAGTCTATTTAACACAAGGGCAACACGCACAAGGGGACACAGGTGGAAACTGAGTGCCCAAATGAGCCACAGAGATATTAGAAAGAACTTTTTTAGTGTCAGAGTGGTTGACAAATGGAATGCATTAGGGGGTGATGTGGTGGAGGCTGACTCCATACACAGTTTCAAATGTAGATATGACAGAGCTCGATAGGCTCAGGAATCTGTACACCTGTTGATTGACTGTTGAGAGGCGGGACCAAAGAGCTAGAGCTCAACCCCGCAAACACAACTAGGTGAGTACAACTAGGTGAGTACACACACACACACACACACACACACACACACACACACACACACACACACACACACACACACACACACACACACACACACACACACACAGGCTTACTAATGAATTTGGCAGAATAAGGGAAGCTTGGCAGGGGAAGGGGAGTAGTAGTAGGTGGAGTAGCGGGTGTAGGAGGGGTGGGGGTCAGCCAGGAAGAGGGCCACCAGCATGACCCTGAACTGAGAAAGAGGACAATCATAATCCATGGATTGCTTGAAGCCAGGGCACCATCGAGGCAGGAAAGGATGGAGATTGAGGATTTGGAGCTACAGGGGATCTTGAGAGACATGAGAGCCCAGATGGGGGAATGAGGTGCAAGTTCAACGACGCATTGGACCATACAACTGTAACAGGAAACGACCTGTCCTGGTACAGTTCACTAACGAAGAGGCAGTGGATTACATACTGCATCACAAACACTTACTCAGAGGTAGCGAAAATTACTACAACGTATATATTGACAAATTCATGTCGAAGGAGGAACAGATTGCCCACAGAGCAAGCAAACAACAATACAACTCTTCCCATTTGAGAGTAGCTACACACCCCAGTGCTAATCCACCCCATGCTAACCAGCTCACACCTGCTTCTCAGGTCACCCCTTCCCCAAATCAGCCGCCCCCTGCTTATCTCCCCAACACATCCCTTGACCCCTCTGACCCCACTGCAGTCAAATTCATCCCACATTCCAAGGACCCCCTCATCACCTCAACCCCCAAAACCCGTCCAGCCCTCATCCCCTCAACCAAAACCCACCCAGCCCTCATCCCCTCAACCCCCAAAACCCACCAGCCCTCATCCCCTCAACCCCAAGAACCCACCCAGCCCTCATCCCCTCAACACCCAAAGCCTACCCAGCCCTCACCCCTCCTCATCCCCTCTCCTTCCATGTGACCCCCACCCTTGCGAGGGGGGTGGGAGGTTCCCCCCACCCCCTCTATCCTTCCCCCTCCCAACCTCTCAACCTCTATCTGACTCCCAACCTTACGCTATCTCCCAACCCCTCTATGGCCTCCCTAATCTTCAGACCCAGTATGCCCTTCCTACTCCAGACCTACCTACCAGGCCCTACCCCAGACCTCCTACCTACCTTCCTAGAAGCCCAGTCCTCAGTAGCCCCCCAAGCACCCCTCCTGACCTCTTTCACCCCCCATACACCCCCCGGACCCCCCCAGACACCCCCGGATCCCCCCGGACATCCCCCGTATCCTCCCCGCCCCCAGTCATCCCCCAGACACCCCCCAGATCCCCCAGACCCCCCTGCCCCCAGTCACCCCCCAGACACCCCCAGATCCCCCCAGACCCCCAGAGAAAGGGAGAACTCTGGTACAAGAGTTTCCATGAAGAATCTCAAGGTTTGGTACACCAATGATGGGGTATCTAATAAAGCAGAAGAGATAAAAGAAAGAGTGAGTGAAGCAGATCCTGACATAGTTGCAATTGTGGAAACTAAAATTAATGACATGATCTCAGATGCAATCTTTCCTGAAGGGTACCAGGTGATACGAAAAGAGAGGACACAGAGACAGGGAGGGGGAGTAGCACTCCTAATAAAGCGGAAATGGAAGTTTGAAGACCTGGGAAATCGAGTTACCAATGAGTGCACAAGCTTCATACATGGAACTCTGACAGTAGATGGGAGGAAGATTGTGATCTTGGTAATCTACAATCCCCCACCAAACAGTAGAAGACCCAGGCAGGAGTATGATGACAACAACAAAGCATGTATAGATGAACTGCAGAAGGCAGCAACACTAGCCCACAGAATGAGAGCGAAGCTGCTGATCATGGGGGACCTAAATCATAGAGATAAATTGGGAATCAAGGAATCCCCATGGAGGGGACGAAACGTGGGGAGCAAAATTAGTAGATGTTCTAGACAGGAATTTTCTGACACAACATGTGAAGGAAGACACAAGGGAAAGAGGAGGAGATGCACCGAGCCTATTAGACCTGATTTTCACCCAGAACGTAGAAGATATCGAGAATTTAGAGCATGAAATACCTCTAGGGGCCAGTGACCATTGTGTCCTAGTCTTTGACTACATGATGGAATTCAAACTTATGACCATGGGACAAGAGATCTGGGAAAGGAGAGCTGACTACAGGAAAGGGGACTATATGAGGATAAGGGACTATCTGGGTGAAGTGCAGTGGGAGGAAGAAATTAGAGGAAAAACAGTCCAAGATATGATGGACCTAGTCATACAGAAATGCCAGGAGGCCGAAGAGAGATTTATACCAACGGTAAAGGGAAAAAATAAGAAGGAATATAATAACCCATGGTTTAATAGACAGTGTCAGGAAGCAAAAATGGCCAGCAGGCAGGAGTGGAGGAAGTACAGAAGACAAAGAACAGAGGACAACAGGATCAGATACAACAGAGCTAGGAACGATTACATTAACATAAGACGAACATCGGAAAGGGACTATGAGAACGATATTGCAATCAAAGCGAAAAAACAACCTAAGTTACTACACAGTCATATAAGAAGAAAATGTCGGTGAACGACCAAGTGACAAGACTAAGGAAGACAGAGGGGGCATATACTGAAAGTGACAAGGAAATCTGCGAGGCACTGAATGCCAGTTTCCATGGAGTGTTCACTACCGAGCCTGAGCAGCTCCCATTGTTGGAAGGGGTTACCCTAGATGAAAGACTATCAGATATAGAGGTGACAGCAGAGGAGGTAATGAAACAGTTGACAACTCTAGATGCAACTAAAGCAGTTGGACCAGACAAAGTATCACCGTCGATACTAAAAGAAGCAGCACAGGCCCTCAGCGTGCCTCTGGCAATGATCTTTAATGAGTCACTTATGTCAGGAGAATTGCCCAGTTGCTGGAAGAAGGCAAATGTCGTGCCGATCTTCAAGAAAGGTGATAGGGAGGAGGCACTTAAGTATAGACCTGTATCACTGACAAGCATCCCCTGTAAAATACTGGAAAGAATGATTAGGCTACGACTGGTTGCACACCTGGAGAACATTAGGTTTGTGAACAAACATCAACATGGGTTCTGGACAGGGAAATCGTGCCTAACAAACCTTCTGGAATTCTATGATAAAATAACGAGGATAAGACAGGACAGAGATGGTTGGGCAGACTGCATATTTCTGGACTGCCAAAAAGCCTTTGATACAGTACCGCACATGAGACTGCTGTTCAAGCTCGAGAGGCAGGCGGGGGTGGGGGGAAAGGTCCTAGCATGGATAAGGAACTACCTAACAGGAAGGAGCCAAAGAGTTACGGTAAGGGGCGAGAAGTCGGACTGGCGAACAGTAACAAGTGGAGTACCACAAGGATCGGTGCTGGGACCAATTCTATTTCTTGTATATGTTAACGACATGTTTACAGGCGTAGAGTCCTACATGTCGTTGTTTGCGGATGACGCAAAGTTGATGAGAAGAGTTGTGACAGATGAGGATTGCAGGATCCTCCAAGAGGACCTGAACAGGTTGCAGAGATGGTCAGAGAAATGGCTACTGGAATTCAACACGAGCAAATGTAAAGTTATGGAAATGGGACTAGGAGATAGGAGACCAAAGGGACAGTACACAATGAAGGGAACAGCCTACCTGTAACGACGCGTGAAAGAGACCTGGGGTGGACGTAACACCTAATCTATCTCCTGAGGCACATATAAATAGGATAACGACAGCAGCGTACTCTACACTGGCAAAAGTTAGAACATCATTCAGAAACCTAAGTAAGGAGGCATTTAGGGCGCTTTACACTGCCTACATAAGGCCAGTCTTAGAGTATGCCGCCTCATCATGGAGTCCCCATCTGAAGAAGCATATAATGAAACTGGAAAAGGTTCAGAGGTTTGCAACGAGACTCGTCCCAGAGCTACGAGGGATGGGGTATGAGGAGCGCCTGAGGGAACTGTGCCTTACGACACTAGAAAGAAGAAGGGAGAGGGGGGACATGATAGGAACGTATAAGATACTCAGAGGATTGACAGAGTGGACATAGACGAAATGTTCACACGGAATAGTAACAGAACGAGGGGACATGGATGGAAGCTTGAAACTCAGATGAGTCACAGAGATGTTAGGAAGTTTTCTTTTAGCATGAGAGTAGTGGGAAAATGGAATGTACTTCAGGAACAGGTTGTGGAAGCAAATACTATTCATAATTTTAAAACCAGGTATGATAGGGAAATGGGACAGGAGTCATTGCTGTAAACAACCGATGCTCGAAAGGCGGGATCCAAGAGTCAATGCTCGATCCTGCAGACACAACTAGGTGAGTACAACTAGGTGAGTACACACATACACACACACACCACACACACACACACACACACACACACACACACACACACACACACACACACACACACCAGGAAGCAGCCCATAGCAGCTGTCTAGCTCCCAGGTACCTATTTACTGCTATTTAACAGGGGCATCAGACTGAAGGAAACTCTGCCCATTTGTTTTTTCAGCCGGCGCCGGTGATCGAACCCCGGTCCCCGGTCCACGAGTCTAGAGTGCTGTCCACTCAGCCACCAGCTGCCAGTGTGGGTGGTGGTGGTGCGGTGTAGTATGGTAATGGTAATGTGTACTCACCTATTTGTGCTTCCGGGATTGAGCTCTGGCTCTTTGGTCCCGCCTCTCAACTGTCAATCAACTGGTGTACAGGGTCCTGAGCTTACTGGGCTCTATCATATCTACACTTGAAACTGTGTATGGAGTCTGCCTCCACCACATCACTTCCTAATGCATTCCATTTGTCAACCACTCTGACACTAAAAAAGTTCTTTCAAATATCTCTGTGGTTCACTTGGGCACTGAATTTCCACCTGTGTCCCCTAGTGCATGTGCCCCTTGTGTTAAATAGCATGTCCTTATCTACCCTATCAATTCCTTTGATAATATTGTACGTGGTGATCATGTCCCCCCCTAACTTTTCTGTTTTCCATCGACGAGAGGTTTAACTCAGTCTCTCCTCGTAGCTCATACCTCTCAGCTCGGGAACTAGTCTGGTGGCAAATCTTTGAACATTCTCCAGTTTAGTCTTATGCTTGACTAGATATGGACTCCATGCTGGACCTGCATACTTTAGAATTGGTCTGACATATGTGGAATACAAAGTTCTGACTGATTCCTTACACAAGTTTCTAAATGCCGTTCTTATGTTGGCCAACCTGGCATGTGCCGCTGATGTTATACTCTTGATATGGGCTTCAGGGGACAGGTCTGGTGTGATATCAATCCCCAAGTCTTTCTCCCTCTCTGACTCTTGAAGAATTTCATCTCCAAGTGAGACCTTGTAACTGGTCTCCTGCTCCCTACACCTATCTTCATTACATTACATTTAGTTGGGTTAAACTCTAACAACCACTTGTTCACCCATTCCTTCAGTTTGTCTAGGTCTTCTTGAAGCCTCAAGCAGTCCTCCTCTGACTTAATCCTTCTCATAATTTTGATATCGTCAGGAAATATTGAGAGGAATAAGTCTATACCCTCTGGGAGATCATTTACGTATATCAGAAACAGGAAAGGACTGAGTACAGAGCCCTGTGGGACTCCACTGGTGAATTCACGTCAATCTGAAGTCTCACCACTCACTGTAACTTTCTGCTTCCTATTGCTTAGGTACTCGCTTATGCACTGGATCACCTTACCAGTCACTCCTACCTTTATCTCCAGCTTATGCACCAGCCTCTTATGGGGTACTGTCTAAGGCTTTCCAATAGTCCAAGAAAATGTAGTCCACCCAACCTTCTCTTTCTTGCTTAATCTTTGTCACCTGGTTGTAGAACTCTATTAAGCCTGTAAGGCAAGATTTACCCTCCCTGAACTCATGTGGGCAATTTGTCACGAAGTCCCTTCTCTCCAGATGTTTTACTAGGTTTTTCCCGCAATCTTCTCCATCACCTTGCATGGTATAGAAGTCAAGGACACTAGCCTGTAGTTCAGTGCCTCTTGTCTGTCACCCTTTTTGTATATTTGGACCACATTAGCATCTTCCATATTTCTGATAGGTCTCCTGTGACTTACTATACACTATGAAGAGTGGCAAGCAGAGTGCCTCTGCACACTCTTTCAATACCCATGGTGAAATCCCGTCGGGACCAACGGCTTTTCTCACATCCAGATCCAACAGGTGTCTCTTGACCTCATCTCTCATAATTTCGAACCCTTCCAAGGCCACCTGGTTTACTGCCACCTCTTCTAGCACAGTGACCTCACCTTGTTCTATTGTGAAGACCTCCTCGAACCTCTTGTTGAGTTCTTCACACACCTCTTTGTCATTATCTGTATACCTGTCATCGCCTGTTCTAAGTTTCATTACCTGTTCTTTCACTGTTGTTTTCCTCCTGATGTGACTATGGAGTAGCTTTGGTTCGGTCTTGGCTTTGCTTGCTATATCATTTTCGTAATTTTTCTATGCTTCTCTTCTCACACTAACATACTCATACCTGGTTCTCTGGTATCTCTCTCTGCTTTTTGGTGTTCTGTTATTTCGGAAGTTCCTCCACGCCCTATTGTTCAGTTCCTTTGCTTCCATACATGCCCTGTTAAACCATGGATTCTTCTTTTGCTTCTCGTATTTTTCTTTTTGGGCCTGGATGAACCTGTTTACTGCCTCCTGAAACTTTTGGGTGACATAGTCCATCATGTCTTGTACAGACATAGCTCTGAGGTCTGTGTCCCATGGTATATTCCTTAGGAAACGTCTCATCTCCTCATAATTTCCCTTTCGGTATGCCAGCCTTTTGTTTCCTAGTTCTATTCGGGGAGAGATAAATCCTAGCTCTACCAGGTACTCAAAGATCAATACTCAGTGATCACTCATTCCCAAGGGTGCTTCCAACCTAACTTTCCTTATATCCCACTCATTAAGGGTAAATATTAGATCAAGCATAACTGGTTCATCTTCCCCTCTCATTCTTATTGGTCCCTTGATGTGATGGCTTAAAAAGCTTCTTGTTGCCACATCCAACAGCTTATCTTCCCATGTATCTTGTCCGCCTTGTGGGTCTCTGTTCTCCCAATCTATGTTCCCGTGGTTCAAGTCTCCATGATTAGTAGTCCAGATCCTTTCCTGCTAGCGACAGAAGCTGCTCTCTCTATTATGTTAATGGTGGCCATGTTGTTTCTATCATATACCTGTCTGGGTCTTCTGTCATTTGGTGGTGGGTTATATATGACTACGAATATAATTTTTTTTGTCCTACAGTTGCTATGGTACCTGTTTTGTAGTCACTGAAACCTTCACAGCCCTGCATAACCATCTCTTCAAACCCCAGTCTTTTCTTACCATCAAAGCTACACCACCGCGTCCTCTTCCTTCTCTCTCTTTCCTCACAACACAGTAGTCCTGTGGGAACACTGCATTTGTTATGGTTTTCGTTAGCTTTGCTTCTGTGAATGCTGTTACGTCTGGGTTCTCTTCAAGTACCCATTCTCCAAGTTCAGTTGCTTTATTTGAATTCCATCTATGTTAGTGTACATTGCCTTGAGGCTCACTTTCTTCTGTCTCTTCTGATATCGCCTCCTTGGTGAGCGTTCTGCTGATGGGGAAGCTGTTCCATGGGTGTGAGGATTTGTGAGGTGGATAACAGCGTCTCAGAGGATACTGGGGTGATGGGGGGGGGGGTCATGTGAAGTGGGTCAGGGAGGGTATTGGATGAAGGGGGAGGTGGAGGGAGGACAGGAAGGAAAAGGGGGAGGAACATGGTGGGAGGAGGGTAGGTGTTGCAGGGTCAGAATGGGGGTGGGGGGTGGGAGATTTGGCTGAGCACTTGAATGGGGGCAGGGAGGGTTTGGGGTTGGGGGGTTTCTATGCAGAGGAGGGTGGTGGAGTTGCCCTTCCTTCTGGGGTTACTAGGTTGCTGGTTGTGGGTTCTCCCCTCACCTCTGGGGATGTTGTGTTGGGAGCTGTGATTTCCTGGTTTTCTCCTCTCGCCCTGCATTTTCTTCCTTGCTTCTGCTGCCTATGTGATTGTATTGTAGTGTGGTAGTGGTGGTGTGTGGTGGTGGTGTGGAGTAGTGTGATAGTGGTGTGTGGTATAGTGTGGAAGTGTGTGTTGGTGGTGGTTTCGTGTGGAAATGGTGGTGGAGTATTGTTGTATTGTTGGTGGTGTATTGTGATAGAGGTAGTGTGTGGTGTTAGTGTGGTAAGGTGTGGTGGTGGCGGTGTGGTGAAGTGTGTTAATGATGTGTGGTAGTGTGTGTTGATGCTGTTGGTGGAGGTGGTGGTGGTAGTGGTAGTGGAGATGCTGGTGGTGGTAGTGGAGGTGCTGTTGGTGGTAGTGGAAGTGCTGGTGGAGGTGGTAGTGGAGATGCTGGTGGTGGTTGTGGAAGTGCATGTTGTGGTAGTGGAGGTGCTGATTGTGGTGGTCGAGAAGGTGCTTGTGGTGGTTGTGAAGGTGCTAGTGATTGTACTAGAGGTGCTGGTGGTGGTAATAATGAAGGTGCAGGCGGTGATGGTGGTAGTGGAGGTGCTGGTGGCAGTGGAGGTGCTGTTGTTGGTGGTGCTGATAGTGAAGGTGGGGGTAGTGGAGTTTATTGCTGTAGTAGTGTAATAGTAGTGGAGGCGGTGGTAGTGGAGTTGATTGCGATAGTAGTGTAATGGTAGTGGAGGTGGTGGTGGTAGTGGTTGTGGAGGTGCTGTTTGTGGTGGTGGTAGTGGAGGTGTTGGTGGTAGTGGAGGAAGGTGTCGTGACGGACGAAGGTTGTTGATGAATCTGCTGGTTGGTGGTACTGGTGGTTGATGGTAATTGGGGGTTGATGGTTATTGTGATTGAAGATTGTGGTGGTTGATGGAAGTGGAGGTTGATGGAATTGGTGGTTGATGGAAGTGGTTGTTGACGGAAGTGGTGGTTGACGAAAGCAGTTGATGATGGAAGTGGTGGTTCATTTTAAGTGGTTGAATATGGTAGTCGGGGCTGATGGTAGTGATGGTTGGTGGTGGTGGTGGTAGATGGTTTAGGTTGGTGGTAGTGGTGGTAGATGGTTATAGTGGTTGATGATTGTGGTGGTTGATGATTGTGGTGGTTAATGATTATGGTGGTTGCTAAAAGTGCTGGTAAATGGTCATGGTAGTTGATGGATGCGGTAGTTGAAGGCTGTGGTGGTTGATGGCTGTGGTTGATGATGGTTGTGGTGGTTGATGGTTGTGGTGGTTGATTGTTGTGGTGGTTGGTGGTTTTGGTTGCTGATAGTGGTGGATGGTGGTAGTGATGGTTGATAGTTATGGAGGTTGACCATAGTGGTGGTTGACGGTTATGGAGGTTGACCATAGTGGTGGTTGATGGTTATTGTGTTTGATAATTGGTGGTTGATGACTGTGATGGTTGGTGGAACTGGTGGTTGAAGGAAGTGGTTGGTGTCATTTGTGGTTAATGATTGTGGTTAGTGGTAGTGGTTGTAATGATTGTTGTTGGTGGTTGTGGTTAGTGTCATTTGTGGTTGATAGTTGTGATTGGAGGTAGTGGTAGTTATAGTTGGTGGTAATGGTGGTTATGTTTGATGGTAGTGGTAATTGATGTTGATGTGGTTGGTGGTAATGGTTGTTGATGCGAATGATAACTGTGGTTTGTGGCAGTGGTGTTGGTGGCAATAGTGGTTAATGGTAGTACTTGATGGTAGTGATTGTTGGTGTTGATGGTTGTGACGTGATAGTGATGGTATAGAGGTGGTCTGGTGATGTGGTGTGGTCTGGTGATGTGGTGTGTCTGGTGGTCTGGTGATGTGGTGAGGTCTGGTGGTCTGGTGATGTGATGTGATCTGGTGGTCTGGTGATGTGTGTGGTCTAGTGGTCTGGTGGTCTGGTGATGTGTGGTCTGGTGATGGTGTGGTCTAGTGGTCTGGTGATGTGATGTGATCTGGTGTCTGGGATGTGATGTGATCTGGTGGTCTGGTGATGGGGGTGGTCTGGTGGTCTGGTGATGTGGTGGTCTGGTGATGTGGTGTGGTCTAGTGGTCTGGTGATGTGATGTGATCTGGTGGTCTGGTGATTGGTGTGGGTGGTGATCTGGTGATCTGGTGATCTGGTGTGGTCTGGTGGTCTGGTGATGTGGTGTGGTGTGGTGATCTGGTGATGTGGTGTGGTCTAGTGGTCTGGTGATGTGATGTGATCTGGTGGTCTGGTGATGTGGTGTGGTGTGGTGATCTGGTGATCTGGTGTGGTCTGGTGGTCTGGTGATGTGGTGTGGTGTGGTGATCTGGTGATGTGGTGTGGTCTGGTGGTCTGGTGATGTGGTGAGGTCTGGTGGTCTGGTGATGTGGTGTGGTGTGGTGGTCTGGTGATGTGGTGTGGTGTGGTGGTCTGGTGATGTGCTGTGGTGTGGTGGTCTGGTGATGTGGTGTGGTGTGGTGATCTGGTGATGTGGTGTGGTCTGGTGGTCTGGTGATGTGGTGAGGTCTGGTGGTCTGGTGATGTGGTGTGGTGTGGTGGTCTGGTGGTGTGGTGTGGTGGTCTGGTGATGTGGTGTGGTCTGGTGGTCTGGTGATGTGGCCTGGTCTGGTGGTCTGGTGATGTGGTGTGGTGATCTGGTGATGTGGCCTGGTCTGGTGGTCTGGTGATATAATGTGGTCTGGTGAGTGTCGTAAGGTGGATTTCCCGCAGTCTTTCCTCGTAACTCATGCGTCTTAGTTCTGGGACTAGTCTAGTGGCACACCTGTGTGGTTATGTGGTAGTACATGTGGTGTTGTCTTGTAGTAGTGTGTGTGGTAGTGTGTGGTAGTGTGTGTGGTAGTGTGTGTGGTAGTGTGTGTGGTAGTGTGTGTAGTAGTGTGTGTAGTAGTGTGTGTGGTAGTGTGTGTGGTAGTGTGTGTGGTAGTGTGTGTGGTAGTGTGTGTGGTAGTGTGTGTAGTAGTGTGTGTAGTAGTGTGTGTGGTAGTGTGTGTGGTAGTGTGTGTGGTAGTTTGGTGTAGTAGTGTGTGTAGTAGTGTGTGTGTGTGGTAGTGTGTGTGTGGTAGTTTGTGTGGTAGTGTGTGTGGTAGTGTGTGTGGTAGTGTGGTGTGGTAGTGTGTGTAGTAGTGTGTGTGTGTGGTAGTGTGTGTAGTAGTGTGTGTGTGGTAGTGTGTGTGTGTGTCCCTCTACCATCACTAACTCTGCCACAAATAACACTACCACCACCCCCTCCACTATCACTCCCTGTACCATCCTTTCGTCTATCACCACCCACACTACCACCACTGCTTCTACCACCACTCCCTATACCACCACCCACACTACCACTATTCCCTCTACCACCACTCCTTCTACCACCTCTACCTCTTCACCACTGCTTCTACCACCAGTCCCTTTACCACCACCCCACACTACCACCAGTCCCGCTACCACCATACCCTCTACACCACCCACACTACCACCATCCCTCTACCACCACGACTCCCTCTATCACCACCACTCCTCGTCCACCGCTTCCTCTATCACAATTCCCTCTACTGTAACAGTTCAGCTGTTTAGTTGAAGATAATATATCTTGTAGTGATTGTATGATAATGTATACAAGGGGACAATCTAGGGTGGGAGGCAGAGTGTATTTCTGACCTAGGTCGGACTATGGGGATTAGAGCTTATGTGTGGAAGCAAGGGTGCCACATGTATTTTATATGGCCTGGGACTGTTCATCCACGGACTGCACTTGCATAATAAAGGTATGAGCCCTCCTTGTATGTTATGTAAAAGAGATAATACAATGTTTTTTAATTCAGATAGGGGCTCTACCATTTTGCTAAAGAACTAAGGCAGAGCGGTTTGACTTTGATCGAGCAACACTGATCTAAGCCAGGTCCCCAGTGATAAAGCCTCCCACCCCATCCTCTCCTCTCCCCCCCTTCTACTCCGAGACTCCATCTTAGTTAATATGCTATGTGAAAGAGTATTACTTAGTTTTGAGAGTATTGTATATCTGAGTCTTCCTCCAAGGTAATCATTATGAAAGGAGTTTCACCTTAGAAGTTTCACAAGTCTCCGTGGTGTAGTGGTAAGACACTCGCCTGGCGTTCCGCAAGCGCTCTGTCATGGGGTCGTATCCTGGCCGGGGAGGATTTACTGGGCTTAACCCTTAACTGTAGCCTCTGTTTAACTCAACAGTAAAATTGGTACTTGGTTGTAAAAACGATTCTTCGCGGGAGTCGTACATCCTAAAAAAAATCCTTCTAAAGAGATGAGGATGCTGGGACAAGGGCAGATGAGTCATTTAGGATATGGGAACTAGTTTCTCCTGGTAGAGACGCTTGAGGCGTCCATGGTAGCAAATTGCTATCAACCTTCTTGTGTATTATTCATTTAAATTAGAGAAATTTATTTTAATATTCAATACTGTATTTAATAATTGCTCTGGTTCTAGTACCTAAGTAATTACCATCATCTATATAAATAAAAATTTAAATGTTCGTTCGTTCAAAATCTTTAATCTTTGAAAGTTTTCACCAATTTCTCTGAAATTTTGTTCCATTCGCATCCGAGAAAGATTTTATACACATACTATATAGACGTCACATCTGAGACGGGAAAAACATGTTTTTTTTTTTAGAAACTGTGGTTTTTCGTGGTGTTTT
>NC_091199.1:26833544-26900098 GCF_040958095.1 Procambarus clarkii
TGTTGATTATTGGTGTGTACAGGCACCAGGAACCAGTGATAAATTTACTGTGTTGTGTATATCCTTCTATAGATGTTGATATGAACATATAGTGGTGAATTATATATAACATTAGCCAGTATTTGAAAGTTAGGCTGTAGGCCCAGAAATCATTTATTTTCCATGTATTGATATGTGACGTATCTACATTATATATGCTATGTTTATGCAGTGATGAATCATTTGTGAGTACAGTGAATTATTGCGTTATCGCCCACGAGAGAAAGTACTGAAAACTCCAGTGTTAATAGTTCATTATATATTGTTGAGTGAAGAACAATGTAAAGCCATTACAGTGAGACATTATAGCATTGATTGTAGAAAAGACTGTTTGAGCCTGAATACAGTGTAACCAAGTGATACGTGCTATTGTAGCCAATATCGTGTGTGCGAGTTCATAGTAATTTTGGAGAACTTAAGGAAACAGCGCGCGTGAATCTGAAAACAAGCAAAGAGCTTCCGCGCGCGGGCCAGCGATCAGCTGATCTTGACACTTGATGAGGAGGGGAGTGTTGCCACCATAGTGATCGCATACTATCCGTGGGAATTACCGGCCGAGTCAGGATCAGTTGATTTATTTGTTGTTGTTTGGTCTTTGTGACATCTTTCATACATTTTAAGTAAAATACAAAACTATCTTAGTGTTTTTATCATTCCCTCCATTGATCTTGTGGCTAGATTATACTGGTAAACATAGAGTGATAACAATAAGTACCTGCCTGATTCCTGATCTTTTGAGTGTGACCTTGCCAAGGCTTCCACTGAATACACCAGTCCACTGATGGTGTTACTGGCCACCTTAAACACCAGTTGGCGACCTTGTGTTTAACCGTAGAGCCCTATTGTTGGGGAGGGCACACGACAGTCGATGTGAGCGAGTCGTGTTCTCACTCTTTCTTAATAAGAGGCCGTTAAGATTGACTGGGAGACTCTCCTGGCGTGCAGTGGCGCCGTGAGGATCGAGGGAAGACCCGCAGGGCTACGGTGAGTTACCTTGGGCATAGCATTTGCTCACCCCAGACTAGAGAGAAGAGAGGTGAAACCCCCAACAATATATATATATATTGTGACGGTAACGCGTTGGTGTTCGGCTGTTTAAGGCTAGGGGTATGGCCTCGTCACATAGTTATAAAAAAAATAGAAAACTGGAACTTCGTCTGTGGTAAGGTAAGGAGAAGACACACAAAACACAAGTAAATTTTAACAATGAAATTTTAATTACGTTAAATAAATCAAAACATGAAAAAATGGACAAACAAATTCTTATAATAAAATCAATCAATCAAAATAATAAGAATAATTAAATGACACAATGAAAAGTTACGTTAAGATAAAATAACAAGAAGTGCAACACAAAATTAAAGGGAGGTGCTGGAATATTGGCTTTAAGCTACCACCTCTCTCAGTACACGCTAACGTCTAGCCGGGAGGAGTGATAACTGCGAAAGCACTAAATATTCTGAGGTCTGAGGTCGTGGCGACCCCAGACATCAAGTAGTATGGGGGGGTGGAGTGCAGTTGCAGCCCGGCCGGCGACCAATCAGCGGAGTCGGTAGCGATCAACAGGTAGTTTGGCGGTTTGAGTCTGAACAGGTGTCTCTGGCTGCAACGTTTTGCGCTCTGGCAAACCTTGGAGATGTTGTTGTCGTTGTTGGACATTTCTTCCCTAGTAGTTTTATATAATTTCAACGACGTACTTGTGGAGGGAAGAGCAGGCTCAATCTCTTGAAGGAGATTATCGTCACAACTCTCCCCCGAAGCCTGCGGTTCTGGAAGAAGTACGTCGTTATGTGGTGGAGTAATGGATGGAGTCGCTTCTACTTCATAAACTCTGGAGAGATTATGGGCTAAGATGTTGTCAGACTCTTGGTATAGCGTGTCTCCAGGTTGAATTTCTGCAGGTAGCAAGCCCATAGTAGAAGACGTTGAGATGGGAAGTGGGCGTGCTGCAGGTGGTGTAGGGTGGTGTGGTCCGTATTGATGGTGGACCGAGCACTTTTCAGGTGTGGAGTGAAGTGCTGAAGCTTCAGGATGAGGAAGAGTAGCTCCTTGCCAATTGTTCCGTAGTTCCTAGTAGCAGTAGTCGCTGACAGGTGTATTCTTCTCGCCTCGTTGCTGCATCACGACACCACCATCGTCGGTACCATTGGCGTCGACATGGAGGATGAAGGGCTTATCTGACGAGGTGAGAGTGGAATTAGAAGAGGGCAAAGGAGCACGATTATTATCCTGAAAGCATTTGGGAAGATCATTAAGGATTTTGGAATTAGAAAGCGCTGACTCCTTGTCAGTGCTTTCGGGAGGAGAAGCTGGGATGGTCTCACTGTGGATGTAGGGTTCTGTGAAGGTGGAATAATTAGTCAGGACAGTGGGAGGAGTACCATTATATTGCTTCAGGAGGTTGACGTGGCACAGCTGGGTCTTCCGCCGCCTATCTGGAGTCTCTATTACGTAGTTGTTATTATTCCTGCACTCTTTGACGCAGTAGGGTCCTGAAAACCTGTTTTGTAAAGGTGAACCTGGGATAGGGAAATAGGCAAGGACGAAGTCTCCCGGCTTGAATTTTCTTACTTTGCTGGTCTGGTCGTAATGAGTCTTCATTCTCACCTGGGCTTTCAATAGATTATCATGGGCAAAGCGGTGGACTCTCTCTAGAATGTGTTGAAGGTTTTGAAGAAACTGGGGCACATTCTGATGCTCACTGAAGGTGGCATCTCTGAGAGAGTCTTTGAAAGCCTTAAGGGGAGTACGGCACTTACGGCCGTAGAGCATCTCATAAGGAGATATTCCTAGGGACTCATTGGGGAGACTTCTGAAAATACACATTATAAGGTCAATCTGCTTATCCCAATTCTTCGAGGTTTCACTACAAAACTTTTTCAAGAGTGCTTTGATGGTCTGATGACTACGTTCAAGAGAACCCTGTGAAGCAGGATGATAGGGGCTGGACAATACCTGTTTGATGTTGAACTCCTCCAGTGTCCTTTTGAAGAGATCACTGGTGAAGTTGGTACCACAGTCACTTTGAATCTCCCTGGGAAATCCGTATTGAGTGAAGATCTTCAATAGATGTTTGATAACCGTAGCAGCCGTGATGTTCTTCACTGGAACTGCTATGGGAAATCTGGTGGTAGGACACAGGATGGTTAGGATATAGGCGTTACCTGAACTGGTCCGAGGTAAAGGACCAACACAGTCTATTATGAGTCTGTGGAAAGGTTCCGCAGGCACCTGTATGGGAATCAGTGGCGCTCTGGGAATGGAGATGTTCGGTTTGCCTGCCATCTGACATGTATGACACTGTTTTACGTACTGTTTGACGTTATTTACCATACCTGGCCAGTAGTAGTCTTGACGAATCCCATGGTAAGTCTTGTTGAAGCCGTAGTGGGAGAACGCTCCATGGGCCAGGTGTAGAATAGTGGGCCGCAGGCTGGTGGGAATCACAAGTTGTTCGATGTTGGCCCAATCATCCTCCTCCTTCAGTTTACTGGGTCTATATCTGCGGTAGAGTAAGTCGTTCTCTAGGAAGAACCCAGGAATACTGTCGGGTTGAGTCTCAGCCTGGAAAAACAATGGTGTTAAAGTAAGATCTTCCCTCTGCAACTTACGGAACTCCAACTTGGTCAGATGCGGGGGGAGTTTCTGAGGGTCTTGAGGGACAGCGGTAGCAGTAGAGTCAGCTGGCTGTGGACGTGCGGCTTGTGCACGGGTGGTCACGAGAACCGGAGGAGAAACTTCATCACTCTCTTGAACCTCTGCTGGAACATACTCTAGAATAGGGTTTAGTGGCACAGAGTTACACACCTGGGGTTTGTCCATGACGATCAGGTTGGTCGGTTGCAGGTCTTCTGCCAAGTCGTTGCCTAGGAGAAGTTGCACTCCAGGCATGGGAAAAGGCTTCTCCCTGACGGCGACTTGGACTTCCCCGTTCACGTAGGGACAATCCAGGTGGACTCTGGCGAGAGGTTATGGAGTGGTAGCAGTGAGGACAGTGATGAAGACAGTTTCTCCGGTGTAGACGATGTTGGGCACAGCCGACTTCAAGATGATCGATTGAAGAGCCGCTGTGTCCCTCAAGATCTTCAATTTGAAACGTCCCTCCGGATTTGAACCGTTGGCAGAGACAGTTCCAGTATACAGGTGGTTACTGAAAAGAGAAAGATCATTAACATCAACACCAACATTCATCACAGGCTTACCGGACTTAGGAGGAGTTGGTTTGGGTTTTTGTTGGTCAGTGGTTCCCTTGTATTGAGACTTACCACACTTGTCTATGGTATGTCCATAGAGTCTACAATACTTGCAGTACAGTTGTGAACCAGCTTGATCGGGGCTCACCTTCTCGTAACTGTACCACGACTTCTTACTGGAGGATGGTTTGGGTGTCAGCCGGTGGATGAGGCTGTAAGTGTCAGCCGACTTAGCACACTTCAGGTAGTCGGTTTCTTCTTTATCTGCTAAGTAGAGGCGGACAGGAGGCGGCACACGCCTCAAGAATTCTTCAACAAGCATCAGGTTGACGAGTTCTGTAAAAGTAGAGACATGTGCTGCTTCCAGCCATTTCATGAAATACCTCCGTTTCGTGTTAGCAAACTCAAGGAAGGTAGTGGTACTTGCCTTCAGGTGGTCACGGAATTTCCTTCTATAACTTTCAGTGGAAAGTAGGTAGGCGTCCAACACTGCTTGTTTCAGAGTGTGGTAGTCATTCTCAGATGCCAAAGTACTGAGTGTGACTGCAGCTCTACCTGTAAGATGGACTCTGAGAAGTGTGGCCCATTGGTCGACAGGCCAACTGAGTTGATTAGCAAGGGTTTCAAAGGTGGTGAAAAACACATCAACTTCTGCTTCTACAAAGGATGGCATTAACTTACTTGCATGTGATATATTAAAACTGATGGGAAGATTGGCAGTAGCTTGCTGGCGTTGAGCGAGGTGTGAAGTTTCCAACGTGTATTCTCGTTGACGACACTCTAGAGCCAGAGTCGCTTGTTGCTTGTCATGTTCGCGTTGCATCTCCAACTCGCGTTGTTTGGTTTCAAGCCGTACGCGTTCCCGCTCCTGGAGTAAGGCAATCTCACGTTCTTGTTCTTCTCTCCTCAAAGCAGCTTCGCGTTCTTGTTCTTCCCTTCGTATGGCAGCTGCTTCTCTTTGCTGCTCACGTTCAATCTTGGCCAGCTCTAGTTTAAGTTTCATCGTTGCCAAGTCAGTTTTCTCTGCAATATAGTAAGTTTCATGAGTTTCAGAGTCTATCTTACCTTGCTCTAAATAGTAATCCAGCAACAGGTTGTGTAGGTCATTTTTGTTGGCTTGGTAGGGAACTTCTAGTTGATACTCATGTGCAAGAGTTTGTAATTCAGTCCTCTTGGCACGATTCAAAGTCCCTATTTCACCTGCTGGATTTGTACGGAAAGCTTGGAGACGAAACATGGTGAAATTAGCAAATAAAGGTACACGAATATTCAATAGTGAATGTCAGAAACAGGACAACGTGGCAACTGGTACCTATCCTGTGTGATCTTTAACAATTAAAGTTAAGTAAAAGATGTTAAATGATTAAATTAAATCAAGGGCGCAGGAAATCTTGTACCCGGTACTCATGTAAGAGGATAAGGGCAAGAAAATCCTACTAACAAATGAAACAGAGTTTCGAAAACAAATGAAACAGTTAAATGCTTCAAAAGTAAAATTGGTAGTCCAAGGATGTAGGCATACCTTGCCAAGTCTCTATAGGACATAAAGCAAGTTTTTCCTACTGAAATTAATATGATACTTACAGAATTAGCGAACTTTTGTGCTCTGAAAAAGTAAGCTAATTCCCTACCGTTGTATGTATCATCATCTCTGACTGACGTGTAGGGGTGCGAGGTGTCAACTGGTGACGAGAACTGCTGCTGAGGTCCCAATTCAGCAACTAAAGTTCGAGCTAGAGGAACTATGGCCCTCTTTGTCCTCCTACAGTCAGATTGCAGAAGATTGGGTACTCTTGACCCGGGGCAGACCACAGTACCAGGGTACCAATATGATGATCTGTCAAAATGAGAAATATTCAAGGGACATAGATGGTAAACACGAGTAATAACACGGAGGGAGAGATGACCAATTAAGAGTATGACTGCGGCCTACAGTCACCACGTAATCCAAAGTTGTCTCACCTTCACCATATGTTACTCTCGTAATGCACAATACACCGCACCTTATAAAAAAATGAAATTGAATATGAAAAATAGTAAAGCTACGTTAACAAAGTTAAATACGCTTACCATAAATTACCACTTGGCACCAGTACCTGAGTGAAGATCCCGGACAGGCCCCCATATAACTTGTGACGGTAACGCGTTGGTGTTCGGCTGTTTAAGGCTAGGGGTATGGCCTCGTCACATAGTTATAAAAAAAAATAGAAAACTGGAACTTCGTCTGTGGTAAGGTAAGGAGAAGACACACAAAACACAAGTAAATTTTAACAATGAAATTTTAATTACGTTAAATAAATCAAAACATGAAAAAATGGACAAACAAATTCTTATAATAAAATCAATCAATCAAAATAATAAGAATAATTAAATGACACAATGAAAAGTTACGTTAAGATAAAATAACAAGAAGTGCAACACAAAATTAAAGGGAGGTGCTGGAATATTGGCTTTAAGCTACCACCTCTCTCAGTACACGCTAACGTCTAGCCGGGAGGAGTGATAACTGCGAAAGCACTAAATATTCTGAGGTCTGAGGTCGTGGCGACCCCAGACATCAAGTAGTATGGGGGGGTGGAGTGCAGTTGCAGCCCGGCCGGCGACCAATCAGCGGAGCCGGTAGCGATCAACAGGTAGTTTGGCGGTTTGAGTCTGAACAGGTGTCTCTGGCTGCAACGTTTTGCGCTCTGGCAAACCTTGGAGATGTTGTTGTCGTTGTTGGACATTTCTTCCCTAGTAGTTTTATATAATTTCAACGACGTACTTGTGGAGGGAAGAGCAGGCTCAATCTCTTGAAGGAGATTATCGTCACAATATATATATATATATATATATATATATATATATATATATATATATATATATATATATATATATATATATATTTACTTTATTTGAACTTTGTTACAAAAAAGGAGTTACATATGGGTTACAAAGATGGTTATCATAGGTTGTCGAGTTCCTCTAGCTCCTCAGATGGCGGGCAGGAACCCTGGATGCAGTGCCCATTTCCCCTCTGTATCGCCACACTGAGGCGCTGGAAAAGAAAGCTTGCAGCTCTTGGGTCCCTTGTTGTTTCAATGAGCCTAGAACCCAGTTCCTTCAAAAAACTGGTAGCACTTTTACCCCAGGCGCCGAGTGTCTCAGATGCAATGGGGACAAAATTGTAGTGGTGATCCAGTTCTCTATACTTATGGGATTTGGCTGCTTCCCTGTGGGTGGCAGCGCCACCTGGTTGTGCAACTCTTGAGGTTAATGTAGGTGTTAGTTAGGGTTGATACGCACGTGTAGTCCCATACCAACTGCTTGCCATTCTTCCAGGGGTTCACTGTGATACCATCCGGGAAGCGACCAATAAGAGCAAAAAGAGCAAAAAAAAAAAAAAATTATATATATATATATATATTATATATGTATGTCGTACCTAGTAGCCAGAACGCACTTCTCTGCCTACTATGCAAGGTCCGATTTGCCTAATAAGCCAAGTTTTTCTAAATTTATATATTTTCTCTAATTTTTTTCTTATGAAATGATAAAGCTGCCCATTTCATTATGTATGAGGTAAATTTTTTTTATTGGAGTTAAAATTAACGTAGATATATGACCGAACCTAACCAACCCTACCTAACCTAACCTAACCTATCTTTATAGGTTAGGTTAGGTTAGGTAGCCGAAAAAGTTAGGTTTGGTTAGGTTAGGTAGGTTAGGTAGTCGAAAAACAATTAATTCATGAAAACTTGGCTTATTAGGCAAATTCGGCCTTGCATAGTAGGCTGAGAAGTGCGTTCTGACTACTAGGTACGACATTATATATATATATATATATTTGTGATGGGAAAATGATGGAGTGTAGATGTTCGGCAATCCTCCTAATAGCTGGTGTCAATGCCTATCACATTAGAGAAAAAAAAAAAGATTGACTGCTTGGCTGTTGTCTGTGGTAAAGTAAGGGAAAACACGCAAAACACATTGTATGAATAATGAAACTTTAATTAAATTGAAAGCAAATTAAAAACAAAGACAATTCCTTGGCTATGTAGAGTGCAAACAAACAAGTAAAAAAATATAACATAAAAATTAATAAACAGGGATGACGCTACTCTATAATATAAAGACAAAATGAAATAAGCAGGTGCTGAGAATAAAGCACTAGTTGAGAAACATAAACCTGACAGACAGAGCGTATATCAGTCAGTTGTTCACAGCTTGAGAGCACAAGATATTCTAACTTCAATGACTGGTTCAAGACCAGACATCGACTAAAAAGAGGGCGCTGACGCACAGAGGTGCAGGTGTGCAGTCGGTGGGTCACCAATCAGAAACAGGCAGGCTGGGAATGGTAGTTAGCTGGTTGATGACGGTTGCGAGCCGGCATGGAGAGAGTGGAGTAGAGTGAGTTTAGGGTACGTTTGCCTCCTGGTCAAAACGTTTTGTGCTACTGGTAGACGTATCTTGAAGGTAGCATCTTATTGTTGTATATATGTAAGTAACTTTATGTAGGGAAGAGCAGGCTCAAAATATATATATATATATATATATATATATATATATATATATATATATATATATATATATATATATATATATATATATATATATATATATATATATATATATATATATATATATATATATATATATATATATATATATATATATATATATATATATATATATATATATATATATATATATATATATATATATATATATATATATATATATATATATATATATATATATATATATATATATATATATATATATATATATATATATATATATATATATATATATATATATATATATATATAACTGAAAACTCACACCCCAGAAGTGACTCGAACCCATACTCCCACAACTGGTATGTACAGGGACGCCTTAATCCGCTTGACCATCACGACCGGACATAAGGAAGTGATAGCCGAGGCTATATGAACCACTTCCCCGCCGGCACTCGGATGGTAATCTTGGGCATAGCATTTTATCAAATCACCTCATTCTTTGGGGCACACGTGAGGAACACAAATGCAAACAAGCCTGAATGGTCCCCAGGACTATATACAACTGAAAACTCACACCACAGAAGTGACTCGAACCCATACTCCCACAACTGGTATGTACAGGGACGCCTTAATCCGCTTGACCATCACGACCGGACATAAGGAAGTGATAGCCGAGGCTATATGAACCACTTCCCCGCCGGCACTCGGATGGTAATCTTGGGCATAGCATTTTATCAAATCACCTCATTCTTTGGGGCACACGTGAGGAACACAAATGCAAACAAGCCTGAATGGTCCCCAGGACTATATACAACTGAAAACTCACACCCCAGAAGTGACTCGAACCCATACTCCCACAACTGGTATGTACAGGGACGCCTTAATCCGCTTGACCATCACGACCGGACATAAGGAAGTGATAGCCGAGGCTATATGAACCACTTCCCCGCCGGCACTCGGATGGTAATCTTGGGCATAGCATTTTATCAAATCACCTCATTCTTTGGGGCACACGTGAGGAACACAAATGCAAACAAGCCTGAATGGTCCCCAGGACTATATACAACTGAAAACTCACACCCCAGAAGTGACTCGAACCCATACTCCCACAACTGGTATGTACAGGGACGCCTTAATCCGCTTGACCATCACGACCGGACATAAGGAAGTGATAGCCGAGGCTATATGAACCACTTCCCCGCCGGCACTCGGATGGTAATCTTGGGCATAGCATTTTATCAAATCACCTCATTCTTTGGGGCACACGTGAGGAACACAAATGCAAACAAGCCTGAATGGTCCCCAGGACTATATACAACTGAAAACTCACACCCCAGAAGTGACTCGAACCCATACTCCCACAACTGGTATGTACAGGGACGCCTTAATCCGCTTGACCATCACGACCGGACATAAGGAAGTGATAGCCGAGGCTATATGAACCACTTCCCCGCCGGCACTCAGATGGTAATCTTGGGCATAGCATTTTATCAAATCACCTCATTCTTTGGGGCACACGTGAGGAACACAAATGCAAACAAGCCTGAATGGTCCCCAGGACTATATACAACTGAAAACTCACACCCCAGAAGTGACTCGAACCCATACTCCCACAACTGGTATGTACAGGGACGCCTTAATCCGCTTGACCATCACGACCGGACATAAGGAAGTGATAGCCGAGGCTATATGAACCACTTCCCCGCCGGCACTCGGATGGTAATCTTGGGCATAGCATTTTATCAAATCACCTCATTCTTTGGGGCACACGTGAGGAACACAAATGCAAACAAGCCTGAATGGTCCCCAGGACTATATACAACTGAAAACTCACACCCCAGAAGTGACTCGAACCCATACTCCCAAAACTGGTATGTACAGGGACGCCTTAATCCGCTTGACCATCACGACCGGACATAAGGAAGTGATAGCAAAGGCTATATGAACCACTTCCCCGCCGGCACTCGGATGGTAATCTTGGGCATAGCATTTTATCAAATCACCTCATTCTTTGGGGCACACGTGAGGAACACAAATGCAAACAAGCCTGAATGGTCCCCAGGACTATATACAACTGAAAACTCACACCCCAGAAGTGACTCGAACCCATACTCCCACAACTGGTATGTACAGGGACGCCTTAATCCGCTTGACCATCACGACCGGACATAAGGAAGTGATAGCCGAGGCTATATGAACCACTTCCCCGCCGGCACTCGGATGGTAATCTTGGGCATAGCATTTTATCAAATCACCTCATTCTTTGGGGCACACGTGAGGAACACAAATGCAAACAAGCCTGAATGGTCCCCAGGACTATATACAACTGAAAACTCATTTGTGTTCCTCACGTGTGCCCCAAAGAATGAGGTGATTTGATAAAATGCTATGCCCAAGATTACCATCCGAGTGCCGGCGGGGAAGTGGTTCATATAGCCTCGGCTATCACTTCCTTATGTCCGGTCGTGATGGTCAAGCGGATTAAGGCGTCCCTGTACATACCAGTTGTGGGAGTATGGGTTCGAGTTACTTCTGGGGTGTGAGTTTTCAGTTGTATATAGTCCTGGGGACCATTCAGGCTTGTTTGCATTTGTGTTCCTCACGTGTGCCCCAAAGAATGAGGTGATTTGATAAAATGCTATGCCCAAGATTACCATCCGAGTGCCGGCGGGGAAGTGGTTCATATAGCCTCGGCTATCACTTCCTTATGTCCGGTCGTGATGGTCAAGCGGATTAAGGCGTCCCTGTACATACCAGTTGTGGGAGTATGGGTTCGAGTCACTTCTGGGGTGTGAGTTTTCAGTTGTATATAGTCCTGGGGACCATTCAGGCTTGTTTGCATTTGTGTTCCTCACGTGTGCCCCAAAGAATGAGGTGATTTGATAAAATGCTATGCCCAAGATTACCATCCGAGTGCCGGCGGGGAAGTGGTTCATATAGCCTCGGCTATCACTTCCTTATGTCCGGTCGTGATGGTCAAGCGGATTAAGGCGTCCCTGTACATACCAGTTGTGGGAGTATGGGTTCGAGTCACTTCTGGGGTGTGAGTTTTCAGTTGTATATAGTCCTGGGGACCATTCAGGCTTGTTTGCATTTGTGTTCCTCACGTGTGCCCCAAAGAATGAGGTGATTTGATAAAATGCTATGCCCAAGATTACCATCCGAGTGCCGGCGGGGAAGTGGTTCATATAGCCTCGGCTATCACTTCCTTATGTCCGGTCGTGATGGTCAAGCGGATTAAGGCGTCCCTGTACATACCAGTTGTGGGAGTATGGGTTCGAGTCACTTCTGGGGTGTGAGTTTTCAGTTGTATATAGTCCTGGGGACCATTCAGGCTTGTTTGCATTTGTGTTCCTCACGTGTGCCCCAAAGAATGAGGTGATTTGATAAAATGCTATGCCCAAGATTACCATCCGAGTGCCGGCGGGGAAGTGGTTCATATAGCCTCGGCTATCACTTCCTTATGTCCGGTCGTGATGGTCAAGCGGATTAAGGCGTCCCTGTACATACCAGTTGTGGGAGTATGGGTTCGAGTCACTTCTGGGGTGTGAGTTTTCAGTTGTATATAGTCCTGGGGACCATTCAGGCTTGTTTGCATATATATATATATATATATATATATATATATATATATATATATATATATATATATATATATATATATATATATATATATATATATATATATATAGTACCTAGTAGCCAGAACGCACTTCTCGGCCTACTATGCAAGGCCCGATTTGCCTAATAAGCCAAGTTTTCCAGAATTAATATATTTTCTCTATTTTTTTCTTTTGAAATGATAAAGCTACCCATTTCATTATGTATGAGGTCAATTTTTTTTATTGGAGTTAAAATTAACGTAGATATATGACCGAACCTAACCAACCCTACCTAACCTAACCTATCTTTATAGGTTAGGCTAGGTTAGGTAGCCGAAAAAGTTAGGTTAGGTTAGGTAGGTTAGGTAGTCGAAAAACAATTAATTCATGAAAACTTGGCTTATTAGGCAAATCGGGCCTTGCATAGTAGGCATAGAAGTGCGTTCTGGCTACTAGGTACGACATATATATATATATATATATATATATATATATATATATATATATATATATATATATATAACTGAAAACTCAGTTGTATATAGTCCTGGGGACTATATACAACCTGGAGTTTTCAGTTGTATATAGTCCTGGGGACCATTCAGGCTTGTTTGCATATATATATATATATATATATATATATATATATATATATATATATATATATATATATATATGCGAACAAGCCTGAATGGTCCCCAGGACATATGCAACTGAAAACTCACACCCCAGAAGTGACTCGAACCCATACTCCCAGAAGCCACGCAACTGGTATGTACAAGACGCCTTAATCCAGAATTAATATATTATATATATTATATTTCAAGCCTGAAATACCATTCAGGCTTGTTTGCATTTGTGTTCCTCACGTGTGCCCCAAAGAATGAGGTGATTTGGTAAAATGCTATGCCCAAGATAACTATCCGAGTGCCGGCGGTGGGGTGGTTCATATAGCCTCGGCTATCACCTCATTATGTCCGGTCGTGATGGTCAAGTGGATTAAGGCGTCTTGTACATACCAGTTGCGTGGCTTCTGGGAGTATGGGTTCGAGTCACTTCTGGGGTGTGAGTTTTCAGTTATATATATATATATATGCGAACAAGCCTGAATAGTCCCCAGGACTATATGCGACTGAAAACTCACACCCCAGGAGTGACTCGAACCTATACTGCCAGGAGCAACGCAACTGGTATCTACAGGACGCCTTAATCCGCTTGACCATCACGACCCTGGGCTGATTGTTTTGAAATTTTCACACAATGTTCCATTCACATCCGCGCAGGTTTTTATATACATACTATATAGATGTCACGTCTGTGACGGTAAAATAACATGCTTTTTCTGAAAAACTGTTTTTTTCATGTGTTTTTGCTTGTGAGGGAAATCTTCGAAACCTCTTTACCGATTTCTTTGAAATTTTGACTCAACTTTGCATTCGAATAGGCGCATCTTTTTATGTATCAACTATATACATGCCTCACCTGAAACAAGAAAAATATGTTTTTTTTTAAAAACATCGCCATCTGTTGGACATAAGAGCAACACACGCTGTAATCACAGAAAGTTCCTAACCTATTGCTTTGAAATTTTGACACAACATTGTATTCGAATAGCGCATTTTTTTATATACTTACTATACAGATGCCGTACCTGTTCCAGGTAAAAATATGAGTTTTTTAAAAACAGCGCCATCTGTTGCACATAATAGCAACATGCACGCTATACTAAATATGTCACGAATTCCATTTCAATGTTTCCAATTGCATTGATAAATTTGATTTTCATAGATTTCGATTTATTTTATTTTTTATTGAATTATTTTGTGTGATAATGTGTTGGAATTAAGCTGTGTTGTTTACCATACCATTTTTTTTTTTTTTTTTTTTTTTTTTTTTTTATACAAGAGTTGTTACATTCTTGTACAGCCACTAGTACGCGTAGCGTTTCGGGCAAGTCCTTAATCCTACGGTCCCTGGAATACGATCCCCTGCCGCGAAGAATCGTTTTTTCATCCAAGTACACATTTTACTGTTGCGTTAAACAGAGGCTTCAGTTAAGGAATTGCGCCCAGTAAATCCTCCCCGGCCAGGATACGAACCCATGACATAGCGCTCGCGGAACGCCAGGCGAGTGTCTTACCACTACACCACGGAGACTGCATTCATTTCGTAAGTATAAGTATAGATGCCACACCTGTGACAGGTAAAACTATGCTTTTCTTGTAAAACAATGCCTTTTGTTGCATGTAAGAGCAACACACACACACACACATGCAATACTAAATATGTCACAATTCCGTTTCAATGTTTCTGATTGAATTGATAAATTGAATTTTCATACGTTTTGATTTATTTTCATCTTGATTTAATTATTTATGTGAATTACGTTAGAATTGAGCTGTGTTGTTTACCATTCCGTTCATTTTGTGAATATAGTTTATTTTTTTTATTTGTTCATATTTTCATTGAATTTTTTTTAACTTCTTTTCTTATATTTTAATGATGGGAACATCGGATCACTTGATGTTCCCAATTTTCTGATGGGAACAGCAGACCATTTGGGAAGGCATCGGACCAGGGAGTGGAGAATGGTGGGGTTGACGAGGGGACAATGGAGGGGGTCATGGTGGGGAAGGACAAGGGTACGGGGTAGTTTGGGAAGGTGGAGACGAGGGGATGAGGGAATGGAGAATGGTGGGGAGGATAAAAGGAAAGGGGAGTGGGGCTTGGTGGGAAGGAAAAGGGGATGGTGGAGTAGGGAATGGTGGGGAGGACGAGAGGCAGTGGAGTGGGGAATGGTTGGGATGCCGAGGAGCCTGTGATTGGGAATTGTGGGGAAAACTGGGGGGAAAGGGAAGGTTGCTGTGGCTCAGCAACGCATATTCGTTGCTGAGTCACGTGGAGTCGAGTTCCACGTGACTCAGCAACGAATGTGCGTTGCTGAGTTCGTGGAGTCGAGGGATGAGAGTATGTTGAAGGATTGTACCAAGGCTCAGCTCCAACCAGTGGCGAACCTCTTTGGGATATAACTGATGTCGTCCAAAGTGGCGGAGCGGCACATAGAGATCATGGTACATTTCATGGCATGGAAGGAGGCCACTGGGGAAGAACCATCCCAAACACCTGCCAGTGTTGGGAGGGCCCGGAGTGAAGAGGTAAGTACCAAGGGGGGGGGGGCCAGCTGTAGTGGGAGGAGTGTGAAGCTGGAGAAGTTGAAGATGCAACTCGAAGCGAGGCTGAGGTGGGAAGAGCAAGAGTGGCAGCTGCGAAGGGAGGAACACAAAAGAGAGGCCCAGCTGTGAAGGGAAGAACGGAAAGCCCAGCTGCAATGGGAGGAACATGAGGGAGAGAAGCTGTTATGACCCCATGTAGTCTGGTGGAACGAGTGTACCCAGTGAGAGTTATTCTGCTTTCTGGACCTGAGAATTAGAGGTCAGAGAAAGAAATATATATAATAAACGTCAGTGAGTAATTTGAGAATACGAGCGGAGGATGAGCATCTGGTAAATGTGACATGGAGATGTTGATATTTTGGTGCCGTGATGTGATGCTAGCATCTCGTCGTGACGTTACTTGAGTTACAGCAGTCATCAGGGATGGTTTTACTTTGATGATCTCTTGGAAGAAGGAAGAATATAGTGCCCTGTGTTAGCGATGGGGTGAGGACTACTTGTTTTCAAGTGTGAGAAAGCTGTTGGGGACATCGTACACCATTTCACTGTGATTTGAATATGTTAGAGGCAACCTGGAAGCGAGTGGTTAGTCGTGCCTGTATGGAACTCTAATTGCGAGTGCCTTCAAGAGGAAGGAAGTAAGCTCGCGTTTCTGTGTGGAGCCCGCCAGGCGGCTCCATGTACTCAAGTCAGGACTGGAGGAAGCCTTGTGAAATAGTCCTAAAGCGATTTTTGTGGGCGATCTGAGTGAGTGCAATGTTGAGCGCCAGAGTGTGAGCGCCCCCACGTCATAGATTTCTGCGGTAAGCTTGTTAAATAGTTGTTAGATTAGCTACGAGTGTTTGTTCGTGTGCCCAGCGATCATAGTTAAGGTATGTATATATATAATAAATATTTTATTGGGCCAGTGAGCTAAAATAAGGAGTTAGAGTTAAGAGAACATGCTGGAGAGAGGAGTGATACATCCTCTCTCGATGGAGGTCAAGGGGCGACTGAGGGGAGGAGGCCCCCAGCATCGTAGCCGGGGCGGAGGTCCCAGTGCCGTGTCAAGACACGTTTCTAGGTTGGACTTGTCCAGGATGGGGAAATACCCTCCACAGTTGGAATGGCACGGTGCAGTGTCGGAGGGCGAGATTTAATGCTGGGATATAGGTTTATTACTTATGTTTTGTTAGAAAAAAAATTTTAGTGGCATGGTAATGGAACTGAGGGTTTGTGTGGGAAGAAGTTAATGGAGGAACTTCGAGGCTGGAGAGAAGTGTATGCTGAACTCTGAGGTAGAGCAGGAGCTCCATAGTGAGGAGTTGAACTTTAAGTAGTGTAGGGGAGCTACATGTTTCTTTGTGGAGCCAGTGGAGGAGGGTCACTGATGTTGGAATAGGACTTCGTTGTGCAGCAGATTAGGCAAACTTCAGAAGTGCCTTTCCTGATTTTTGGAGGACCTAGACGTGTGCATTGGTAGTGAGCCTCTAGGAGCAGAACAGAGAATCATGTGGACACATTGATGTATAAGGGGAGTGCTTGAATGCTCATTGGCATGTAAGACGCAGTGTAAGGTGAGAGATTGATTTTCTTGTTTTGTTGGGGGATAGTTATGTAGATGTTCCAGGTATGTCAGCCCCAAGCTGGGTTTCATATACTTTTATGGTTGAAGATACATTATTGTTATGCCAGGTATTTCAGCCCTAAGCAGTGAGGGTATAGTAGGTTAAGATCCAAGAGTTGTGCAGCCGCCTAATGTAGATAGTTGGTGAAGCCAGGATATGATATTGCATTGCTACTGGGTTGTAGCAGTTTAGAGTGTTGTTTGGTAATATATGATATTATTTTATATTTTATTATGTACGTTTTTTTGTATTAAATGCTTGTCTACAGATGGTCTTTACTCTTGTCTTGGTGAGGTTTCCCGGAAAGCAAGAGAGGGACAGCGAGGGTCACGGCTGCAGATATGGTGACAGTAGAAACTAATTCACTAAAAGGGGATTTAGGAGATAATTCCAAACAAGGAGAGAGTGGGGAAGTCACGGCGGCTTCCGAAGGGTGTGTACTCAAGACATCGAGGACAGTTTTGGAGCTGCACCCCTAAACAGGTGACGCTGAACCCCTCTCCAAGATCAAGATGCGGACAGGGTGATCTCCTAGGTAAATTGCAAGCACTATAGTGTCCATTGCTGGTCGACCGACGGTAGCAGGAGTGTGGCTGCCGAGTTCGGCAGTTGTTCTATCATGGAGTGGTTGGGGAACTCATTTCGCCTTTACCCAAGTAATAGTCTGGTGCAACAACCAGAGCTCCCCTTAAGATTTAAATCCCCAACCAGATCCTCCTGATAGATGACCAGATGCAAAGGGAGGAATGAGGGGCCCAGCTGTGACGGGAAGAACGAGAGGCGCAGCTGCAGTGGGAGGGACGAGAGGCACAGCTGCAACAGGAAGAGATAGAGGCTAACTAGGAGGTTGAACTGAAGCATGTCGAGCATGGGATGACCCCACTACCTATGCAGTAGGACGACCACCGACTGAAGGAGCGTGACTTGCCAGCATTGGTACCTAATGAGTCTGAGAGTTTCTTCGACCATTTTTAGAGGGTCGCGACCCTGGAAGGATAGCCGGAGGAGGATTGGGCAGCACTGGTCAAGAGTAGGCTGACTAGTGAAGCACGGGATGCATATAGCAGGCTGGACCTTGAGGAGTGTTCAAATTATAAGGCAGTGAAGAATGCAGTGCTGTGTTCTTTTCGGGTGACTACTGAGTTGTACCAGAAGAGGTTCAGAGAGTGTGCATTAGAGCACCAGGGGGGACTTGCAAAGAGACAGCAAGGGTGCGGGAGCATATGTTCTTGAAGAGGTTGAAGGCTGAAGAGGCAGAGACAGCCGAGGAAATCAAGCAACCAATAGTGATGGAGAAGCTTGTCAATACTCCATCCGGAACCGAGAGTTAGAGTAAAGGAACCGGGCATAAAAGACTTGAGGGTAGCAGGTGATCAGGCGGACGCCGTTAGAGGAGGCATTCAGCTCTCTGAGGGAGAGTCGAGCTAGGCGACCAACCCAACAGGAGGACGACCGCTTTTGCAGCCATGGAGAAGTAAAGAGTGGGTCTGGACGTGATGTGTCGTGCCACTCAAGTGACATAACCCAAGCTCAGATAAGCATGTGAGATCCTGGGAGGAAGTCTCCGAGTGGCAGCTTAGGTAGAAGCTACGGTGCAAGCAGCTCGACCAGGTAGTACATGTCTGGGAGTTCTGCAGGGACACAGAGCTCGGCGACCCTGGGAGGTATTGTCCAGGTAACTGGGGGAGGTTTTCCTAGGGTGGGACGCTGTTACAATCATCGTGGGAGTGTAACGAGCACCAGAAGTCTGTAGGATTGATGTTGGAAGAAGAGAGAGTGGTTACCCATACATCTTACTATAATGGTCCCAATGTGAATAGTTGGGAGACGAAACTGGTGTGCATCCCTTCGTTTTTGGGTTAACTGTGAAGTTTTGGGAATCAGACCATGAAAATTTCTGTACTTCGCGACACGGCTGCTGACGTGAGTATGGAAGCCAGAGATATTCTTCCAAAGATTTTTGATGAGTCACCTGCGGGAGTAGTGAGACTATGCACTGTAGGAGGGGGGGGGGGAGGTGACGGAGGTTACTGCTTCACAAGGTGCAGCTGATTGCCGACTACGGAATCGAGAAGGCGATCGTATCTGTAGTCCCTACGTTACCCCTAAAGCATATACAGATGGTGCTGGGTAACGACCTAGGTGGAGGTAACATACAACCCGATTGGGCCAGGAGTGCCTGTGTGTCAGGCAGTAGTGTAACCATGCCAAGTGAGGTGGCAGACGATGCAGACAGTAGCGAGGGAGCCGACCGCACTAGTGATGACGTCGCCAGGAAAGACGACGAGGGCGAGAGTGCAAAGAGGTCGTAGGAGATCGTGGAGAACCCCATCAAGGACCTTCGACTAAGCCTAATGATGCATGTGGAGGATGACAAGGAGCAGCTTTACAAGCGCCTGGGACGATGAAAGTGCTGCAGGCCGCATTCCCTCCACTTGAAAGTGTGAACCAGGTAAGCTCAGTGGGTGAGCGAGCAGTTGTGAGGGGCAGGTAGGAAGACGACGTATTGTACTCTACGCCAGACAGGTAAATTGTGGTAGGGGTAAGAAGAATCACTGTGGGGATGTGAGCTACAGTGAGGTGGTTGGGCCCGACCACGAACCTAGGAAGATGTTTACAGGGAAGAAACTTTTGTGGAGGAATGAAGATGTTCGTCGAGAGCAGCGGAATGAATGGTATTGAAATGGTAATAGGAAGAATGCCGAGAAGAGGTATGCCGAGGATAGGCACCAGCCTAGCTGGAGGTTCGCTGGGTCAAATCTAAAGTCTAGTGTGGAAGAGAGGAAATTACTGGAAGGACAGGTAACTGGTGTTGCTGTGAGGAGGCAAAGCACTTACCGGAGATGAGAAACTGAGAACAGAGAAGTTGGGCGAAAAGAAGGGCATGAGAGCAAGCATGGAGTACCTGTAGGATGCAGTGGAGGTGCAAGAGTACCTTAGAGTGCATGACATAGTGTAGGTCCTACATACACTTAATCATAAAGGGGGTAACAAGTCGCTGGAACATACTCTGGGACATGGGAGGAGGTCCCCTTATAGGTGTACTGGGAACACCCACCTCACCCAGTACTATACAAGGTGGAAGAATGATGTGACTGACGTGGTGGAACGAGCCACGTCACTAACTGGAGGAGAGACATGTCAGAGATAGAGAGAGCAAGAACACCGGTTTTCCTCTCCAGTGCTTTTCATTCGATGACTTATTTTAAAGGGAGGGGTATTTTACGGTGCCCCATCCTATATCTTCCCTTATCCGGCAGTACGAGTCATATCTCTACATCCCGTACATTCTTTGAGGTGCAGGGAAGTTATAATGTGAAGTTAAATTTATCATTTTAGTTTTCACCTTACAAATACCTTACGCACTAAAGGATTGCAATATGGCGACGGGACAGCAAAGTTCCCGCCAACGGGCTCAGGTGTCAGCCTCATGGAGATTGGCAAGGACGGGTGACGTGACTGGGTTGACCAATGGGAGTACCACCACCCAGGTGTGACGTCACTGGGTAGTGGACGCCCGCGGAGGGAGATAGAGTTTCACAGGCTGGCATAGAGCGCAGACATGTGTCAGTGAGCTCTCCAGATTGGAGGTCAGAGAGCCTCGACCAGTGGATTTAAGCAGCAACAAACATACTAAGGACGTTGAAGAAGACTACTGGAGTCCAGGGGAGCATAAGAAGGCAGAGCTCAGTTGGTGTGAGTGCGCCAAGAGCTCTTTGCTGATAATATTTGGCGGAGAAGAGCGGTGTTAAGCCCTGCAGGTGAGCCCCGACACGAAATGTGAGCTGCTGTGACAAGGTCAAGTCCACTGGAGGATAGAAAGGGTCACTGAACGAGAGTACGAGAGTTTGTCTATAGTGCAGGTGTGAGTGAGGGAAAACGACGGTGCAGGGTCAGCCTTCATCACCATCAGGAGGACCTGCCATTTTGGGGACCGAGCACGGCGAAGATGCGTACTACATACACCTTAGTATCCTGGGGTTCCGAACCTGAAGCTCTCACACCCAGAAATGTTGCCTAAGATTTTTTATTTTTTTGGCGTCTGTCTACGAGAGCCCTGAGGAAGCTTATGTGAACTTCCATGTAGTCGCAGGAGTTTTGAAGCTACCCTATACCATTGAGCGCCCTGAAGTGCCTTACGCACCACCGATTGTGCACCTCAGAGCGCATTGCACAGTGCAGTGGGTAATACGTCAGAAATATGATTGATTTAAATTGGGCAAAATTTGCACTATTAGTAGCGAAACTACACACATATAAACGTTTAGAGATGGGTCCGAGAACTAAATTCTGATGATCTTTTTAAAAGTATCTTCTTAAGTCTGTAGAGTTATTTGTCTCCATAAGATCTCTTTAAGACTGCAGATGTAAGTAAAACTGGACTCTTTCCAGTTTCCCCAAAAAATTCAGTCATAAACTGCATATATTGAGCTCTGAAAAAAAATTAACCTGAAAACAGGTGGCAACATAGAGACAAATTGGAACTCTGAAAAAATTTAAAATTTGGTCTTAAAAGGGTGATGCTTTAGCGATAAGTGGAACTCTGACAAAAATTCGGCCTTGAAAGGGTGACGACTTACAAAAAAGTGAAACTCTGAAAAAAATTGGTCTTAAAAGGGTGACGACTTAGCGGCGTCTTTCCAAGTCACACCCCCAGATCTTTCTCAGAGTGATGGCTCAGCTGTCGGAAAATCCGACACCATTTAATAATATTACCTGCAATTGCAGATAATATTGCTGCGATTGTATACACAAGTTAACCCATAGAAAATGTAGCTTGTAGTGGATTTTTTCGTCAATAGAAAATGGGATATCATTGCCACATACTATTATAAATTCACCACCTATTTTGTTGGGAATTATTCTTAAATACATTAGTCTTTGGACTTTTACCATCATAAAAACATCTCATTTGAATTAACTTAATTATAGTATCAAAATAAAGTAAATGTGACCCTTCTATCAGTTACTGACATCTCTACAAAGTGAGGGAGGCGTCAGTGAGTGAGGAAGGAGTGGTCAGCCATTGTTGTTAAGACCGGAGGTGCAGGGAGCAAATTCGGCTCCTATCATTTCTCTTGGACGAAGTGTGAAGGAGATCAGAGTAGTGGTCTTCCATCATCAACACGCTGTCAACATAATCAAGGAAAGTGTTCTACCGAAACCCGTTTATCTAATCATTTTTGGCCATTAATATTAGGTAGATATTGGGCGAACCGGTTAGAATGCGAACTCGCCTCATACTAAAGGTAATTAAGCCTTGGTCCTTATCATATATAATATACAGTGTTTTCTCTGTATATTATGTAAAAGGATTCTCTGTAAAGCCAGGATTCTGGCTTTACAGCTAGCGCCCTTTGATAGGTACAAGAAGAGGAAGCAAGCTTGGTATATCAGTTACTGGGTGATGGAAGCTGCCTCACACGAGGATAATTTGGTGTCTACATCCTAGTTATACCTGGTGGACTAAGCCTGTTGTACAATAAGATAAGGAACCTCCTCAATGTATACTAATGTATGTAGTTTAATACTGTAGTTTGATTGGCTGCATATATATATATATATATATATATATATATATATATATATATATATATATATATATATATATATATATATATATATATATATATATATATATATATATATATATATATATATATATATATATATATTCAATATAAATCCCCCCCTAATGTGTATGGATCGATTTGTGAGATTATTGCAGAAATACAGTCCACTTAACATCATACCAATTGCTATCGAAATATATAAATTAACGTAAATATAAATTCTATATATATTCATATAAATTAAATATATATAAATCTCACAGGTCGGTTCCCACATCAGCAGTGCCTTTCCCCAAAATAAAGAGGCGCTGCTTAACCTTACATCCCACTACTCACTGTCCTCACACTTGGGGGAGACAGTAGTGTGTGTGTGTGTGTGTGTGTGTGTGTGTGTGTGTGTGTGTGTGTGTGTGTGTGTGTGTGTGGTGTGGTGTGGACAGTCCTCTGAGGGGTCTACTGTCTTCACACTTGGTGGAAGCAATAGTGTGTGTGTGTGTATGTGTTGTGGACGGTTCTCTGAGAGCTCCACTGTCCTCACACTTGGTGGATGCAGTAGTGTGTGTGTGTGGTGTGGACAGTCGTCTGAGGGCTCCACTATCCTCACACTTTGTGGGTGCATTAGTGTGTGTGTGAAGTGGACAATCCTCTGAAGGGTTCAGTCTCCTCACACTTTGTCAATCTTAAAACCCGTCGTCCTGTTTATTTAATACTTTTTTGTAACTATGTGGAGCATCTTATATATACTGATGGAAAATTTCCTACATAGTTAACTTAAATTGTATTCAATAAAATTTGCACTAAGGAATTTTATTTTCTGTTGTAGAAACTTTGAAAACACAAAATTTATTCAAATAAGAACTATCATAATTAATTTCTAATGCTCTGTGGAGAAAAACGATTTTGAGTCTCAATAATTACAAAATATCAAGCTTATTTACATCTCTTTAAATTCTTCAGGCATATAATCCGAGAGCTGAATTATGCTTTCTTAAATCTATGGAACTTAAGGTTGTTTAGGATACTTAGATCAGTTGTTAACTGTTGTCATTTTTCTTGTAAGGCATTTGGTAGTGGATCATCCCAACCTATTTTCTTCTGCTAGTATTCCTGCATAAGTAGTTTACCCTTTATTAATATGGGGCTTGCTAGTCCCAAAGGGTGAAATGGTTTACTGATTTGTCATATTAGTTTCCTCATAGTTAAGTTGACTGTATCTGGTTCCACCGATTTAAAAAATCAACACATCGAAAGTTGTATTCCACTCAGCTCCTAGTACCTGTAATTTATGAGGCACCTTGTAGCTAAGAAATTCAGCTTCATTTAGTGGATTTAATTTAGGATTATTGGAGGCCCACGACTGGAGAGGCATATTTGCTCCCAACAACTCTTGATTAGCCTCTTGATATATGTTTAGCAGTTTTTCTTCACTGCTGGTAGTTCCCTGGAAATTATCTACAAACAGGTTATTGCTGATTTCAGTTTTATTTGGACTATTAGACTTCTTCAAATGCGTGTCTAAGGTTGTTGTAGCAGAAACGGTGAAGAAGTAGCACCAAACAAAACTGATGCAAGCCTGAATATGAATATTTCACTATTTGGATCACTGGATCCTTGATTCAGAGAAACTTGGTGTAATTACAGTCTTCTTCTTGGATACCTACCCTAAGGAACGTCTTGCTGATGACAGCCGTACATGCATAAGTCTCTGTGGTAAACTGTAAAAGCACATCGTATAGCCTCTGTGTTACAGTAGGACCGGTTTGAAGGCATTCAACGAGACACTGTATGGTTTAGTTTAGCACTACATCAAACATCATCCTTATAGGTGTGATAATCGAATCTTTTAGCATGACATGATCTAGTACAGTGTACAGTGTTTCTCCATAGGGTAATCAATGGTCACATCTTCGATGAATTTTTTATCGAGTTGTTGCTGAATTATTTCATAGTACAAGTTTAAGTTCTCAGGTTGTCTATTTAAGTGCAACATCTGGGATTTCATTTCGTTTAGTGCCATGAAGTGATTGACTGGAAGCGTAGGATAGTTCAACTTCAATGGAAGCCTGACCCAGTATTGATTTTCTTTGTAAATGACCGAGTCTAGGTACTGTTAGTACATCCATGTATTGTCTGGACTAAGTTGTTCAGAGACAATGCCTAAGGTGGCTAAATCCCATAATTTGTATAGAGGGGATCGAGCTCATCATCGGACATGTCTCCAAATTTAAGTGGTGACTGCTCTATGTCTAGTCACGCAACCATCACTGGGTTGACTTATTTGCTGTCCACAAGTGGCGACTGTCTTTTACTCAATACTGGGCCAGTGAGCAGTTTGCCTCCTGCGGACAGTAGGAGTTTCATTCCCTGCTGTTTAGTACTTCCAGTGATGTACTTATAATAATAGTCAGCCCCTACAAGTATACCAATATTGGTGAGGTGGTCAGACATTATTTTGTCAGCCAACTTGATTCCTTTACTTTGACTGAGTTTGGCTGTGTTCCCTAGACCATGAACATATTGGTCAGATGGGATTTTGTCTACCAATATAGTCTGTACTGGTCGGGCATAGCTGCCAAGGCATACGAGTAGTCATACTACTATGTAGTCTCGGAGTCCCATGTTGGTCAGGAACCCTGAGATATTAAATTTTATTTAACATTTTGGTTTGAGTTTTAAGGCATCAGCCGCTTTCTTTTATGACAAACGTCTTTTGAGATCCTTAATTTCATCATGAGTGGTGAGCTTGGACCTTTTTGTTTGTTATGTGTAATTGAGCAGTGGGTAAAGTTGCATTATTAGAAACTCTCCAGACACAAAGCAAAACGCCTTAAAAGAGACCAACGTCGTCTATGCCTTCAAATGCCCTCTTGGGGACTGTAAGCTCCAAAAAAAACAGTATATAGGCAAGACAACAACATCTCTTTCTAGGCGTTTAACGATGCATAAGCAACTGGGCTCCATTAAGGAACATATAATCTCTTCCCACAACCAAACCATCGCCAGAGAAATCCTAGTAAACAACACAGAAATCATCGATAAATACAGCGATAGCAGACGGCTTGACGTTTGCAAGGCACTACACATTAAGAAGTCAACACCAGCAATCAACAGCCAATTAATGCACAACTATATTCTACCCACCTCAAGACTCCGCTCCAATATAGAAGCATCAAGAAATATGGACCAATAAGCTTTCTACAATCACTTCCATTCAATACCCATTGTTTCGTGTTCTGTCTTGTGTTGATGAATTTAATACCCTATTAATACCACCTCACTCAAATGTAGATATAAACAAATCGGAGATGTGTAAGTTCTATTCAGTTGTGTATGTGTAAACTAAAGTCTTTGAAAATGTAAAAAGTTTTACGAAACGCGCTCAAGTGTCGCGTCAAACTAGAAATAAAAATGAATTTTGGAGAATTGTTTTTTGAATTACCACCAACAGTGAAAAGGAATGTACGAAAGATCGAGAAAATTTGTGTTAGAATTATTAATCTTACTTTTTCGGTCATATTTAATAATATATGTCTACAGGAAAGACTGCTACCAAAATATACTAATATATATATATATGCAAACAAGCCTGAATGGTCCCCAGGACTATATACAACTGAAAACTCACACCCCAGAAGTGACTCGAACCCATACTCCCACAACTGGTATGTACAGGGACGCCTTAATCCGCTTGACCATCACGACCGGACATAAGGAAGTGATAGCCGAGGCTATATGAACCACTTCCCCGCCGGCACTCGGATGGTAATCTTGGGCATAGCATTTTATCAAATCACCTCATTCTTTGGGGCACACGTGAGGAACACAAATGCAAACAAGCCTGAATGGTCCCCAGGACTATATACAACTGAAAACTCACACCCCAGAAGTGACTCGAACCCATACTCCCACAACTGGTATGTACAGGGACGCCTTAATCCGCTTGACCATCACGACCGGACATAAGGAAGTGATAGCCGAGGCTATATGAACCACTTCCCCGCCGGCACTCGGATGGTAATCTTGGGCATAGCATTTTATCAAATCACCTCATTCTTTGGGGCACACGTGAGGAACACAAATGCAAACAAGCCTGAATGGTCCCCAGGACTATATACAACTGAAAACTCACACCCCAGAAGTGACTCGAACCCATACTCCCACAACTGGTATGTACAGGGACGCCTTAATCCGCTTGACCATCACGACCGGACATAAGGAAGTGATAGCCGAGGCTATATGAACCACTTCCCCGCCGGCACTCGGATGGTAATCTTGGGCATAGCATTTTATCAAATCACCTCATTCTTTGGGGCACACGTGAGGAACACAAATGCAAACAAGCCTGAATGGTCCCCAGGACTATATACAACTGAAAACTCACACCCCAGAAGTGACTCGAACCCATACTCCCACAACTGGTATGTACAGGGACGCCTTAATCCGCTTGACCATCACGACCGGACATAAGGAAGTGATAGCCGAGGCTATATGAACCACTTCCCCGCCGGCACTCGGATGGTAATCTTGGGCATAGCATTTTATCAAATCACCTCATTCAAATCACCTCGAGTGCCGGCGGGGAAGTGGTTCATATAGCCTCGGCTATCACTTCCTTATGTCCGGTCGTGATGGTCAAGCGGATTAAGGCGTCCCTGTACATACCAGTTGTGGGAGTATGGGTTCGAGTCACTTCTGGGGTGTGAGTTTTCAGTTGTATATAGTCCTGGGGACCATTCAGGCTTGTTTGCATTTGTGTTCCTCACGTGTGCCCCAAAGAATGAGGTGATTTGATAAAATGCTATGCCCAAGATTACCATCCGAGTGCCGGCGGGGAAGTGGTTCATATAGCCTCGGCTATCACTTCCTTATGTCCGGTCGTGATGGTCAAGCGGATTAAGGCGTCCCTGTACATACCAGTTGTGGGAGTATGGGTTCGAGTCACTTCTGGGGTGTGAGTTTTCAGTTGTATATAGTCCTGGGGACCATTCAGGCTTGTTTGCATTTGTGTTCCTCACGTGTGCCCCAAAGAATGAGGTGATTTGATAAAATGCTATGCCCAAGATTACCATCCGAGTGCCGGCGGGGAAGTGGTTCATATAGCCTCGGCTATCACTTCCTTATGTCCGGTCGTGATGGTCAAGCGGATTAAGGCGTCCCTGTACATACCAGTTGTGGGAGTATGGGTTCGAGTCACTTCTGGGGTGTGAGTTTTCAGTTGTATATAGTCCTGGGGACCATTCAGGCTTGTTTGCATTTGTGTTCCTCACGTGTGCCCCAAAGAATGAGGTGATTTGATAAAATGCTATGCCCAAGATTACCATCCGAGTGCCGGCGGGGAAGTGGTTCATATAGCCTCGGCTATCACTTCCTTATGTCCGGTCGTGATGGTCAAGCGGATTAAGGCGTCCCTGTACATACCAGTTGTGGGAGTATGGGTTCGAGTCACTTCTGGGGTGTGAGTTTTCAGTTGTATATAGTCCTGGGGACCATTCAGGCTTGTTTGCATTTGTGTTCCTCACGTGTGCCCCAAAGAATGAGGTGATTTGATAAAATGCTATGCCCAAGATTACCATCCGAGTGCCGGCGGGGAAGTGGTTCATATAGCCTCGGCTATCACTTCCTTATGTCCGGTCGTGATGGTCAAGCGGATTAAGGCGTCCCTGTACATACCAGTTGTGGGAGTATGGGTTCGAGTCACTTCTGGGGTGTGAGTTTTCAGTTGTATATAGTCCTGGGGACCATTCAGGCTTGTTTGCATTTGTGTTCCTCACGTGTGCCCCAAAGAATGAGGTGATTTGATAAAATGCTATGCCCAAGATTACCATCCGAGTGCCGGCGGGGAAGTGGTTCATATAGCCTCGGCTATCACTTCCTTATGTCCGGTCGTGATGGTCAAGCGGATTAAGGCGTCCCTGTACATACCAGTTGTGGGAGTATGGGTTCGAGTCACTTCTGGGGTGTGAGTTTTCAGTTGTATATAGTCCTGGGGACCATTCAGGCTTGTTTGCATTTGTGTTCCTCACGTGTGCCCCAAAGAATGAGGTGATTTGATAAAATGCTATGCCCAAGATTACCATCCGAGTGCCGGCGGGGAAGTGGTTCATATAGCCTCGGCTATCACTTCCTTATGTCCGGTCGTGATGGTCAAGCGGATTAAGGCGTCCCTGTACATACCAGTTGTGGGAGTATGGGTTCGAGTCACTTCTGGGGTGTGAGTTTTCAGTTGTATATAGTCCTGGGGACCATTCAGGCTTGTTTGCATTTGTGTTCCTCACGTGTGCCCCAAAGAATGAGGTGATTTGATAAAATGCTATGCCCAAGATTACCATCCGAGTGCCGGCGGGGAAGTGGTTCATATAGCCTCGGCTATCACTTCCTTATGTCCGGTCGTGATGGTCAAGCGGATTAAGGCGTCCCTGTACATACCAGTTGTGGGAGTATGGGTTCGAGTCACTTCTGGGGTGTGAGTTTTCAGTTATATATATATATATATATATATATATATATATATATATATATATATATATATATATATATATATATATATATATATATATACATATATATATATATATATATATATATATATATAATATATGTGAGGAGATGGTTCACCAGCTCACTTACAATAGTGCTCTTATGCCTGTGGGAGCCAGTACACGTGTTAAGTGCACTTGTTAAGTGGGCGGACTTAAGTTTGGTAACCAGCAACCGAAACATCTAGTGTTTGGGCTCATGTGAGAGCCCCAGTCATCAGCAGTCCATAAATGTTACCCTGGCAGGGGTGGCATGTCTGTGGACAGTGCTAGAGCTGAGAGCATCATCTCCATGTATGGCATGGAGCGAGACAACTTTGCGCGGGAACAGCTAGGCCCAGGCGTGGGTGAGCTGTGGATCTCCCGCGCTCGCTGGCCACTTGAGTCGTTGTCATGGAAACAGCCGCCATCTTAGTATACATCTTGAGCCGCCATGTTGGTCGGCCATCTTGGAGCTGCCCTAGGGGCTATGCTACACCGTCGCTGATTGGATAAGAGGGGTAGGCCGCTGTATGCCTTCCTCTCATTGGTTATTTCGAGAAGGACGCGGGAGTCGTCGGTGTGAGTATCATTCTGAACCTAGCTGCCACCTTGTCAAGATGCTTCCTGTACTCAATTCGGCCAAATTGAAGTATAGGGCGTTGTGGTGGCTGGACTACTCAACTGCTTCACTTCCTGCTTCACCAACGACAGCGGTCGTCACAGAATCAGGCCGAAGTCGTCGTTTGGAGGGGAGAAAGACATTGTGTACAGTGGGTAGAGGTACAGTGATCTGGGATCGTGGGGAATGTGCATACGAGCAGTAACAGACTCGTAGATCCCATACCAGTGATGATTAGACTTGCTAGTGCTCTGTAGCAGTCGATGGGAACGGGAAAATTCGTGTCAGGGTTAAGGCAGATTTCTCATGTTTGTGTGAGACGCTATCGTTGTGCGCGTCACCTGGGTACGAACGCTACACTTCACTGGTGGGTCGAGGGTGCGAACTCAGCCGTGTTGAGAGTGGGAGGGGTTCGAGTGTGCACCAATTTCACGAATAAATACCACGTAAGGTATTACCGCTGCCTACGCCACCCTGTGCAAGCCAGCCGCTTATAGCGGGGTGCCTGATGTATGAGAATGGTGTGTAGCCGGCAGTGTGAATGAGTAAGTACCTATGTGTGTATTTCTGGTGATCAGTTAGTCTCTAAAAGCTTGAATTCGAGGTCAAGTGTTCCGTCACATTGTCACGCAGCACCTGTTCAGGTGGAGTGGAGTGTGGGCGAGGAGATAATCACCTTTGTGTCATCTTGTCAGTCCAGAGGAGCTTACGTCTGGTGTACACAGACGTACAGTGTGTGTGTGTGTGTGGGTACACACGGGAACAGAGTATACATAGATTAGCCAAGGACTGAGAGGATATCCATGTAATAATTATATTATTTCATTGTGGTAATCATTTTTGATCGTCCGTGGGACGGAGTGATATCATTTCCATGTGTGGTCTTGCAGGTGTAGAATTCCAACACTGAGCGCTCAGGTATGTGTAACGCCAGTGATTCCTGGCAATGATTATTGTGGAGTGTACCACAGTGTGGTCTTAATTTCTTGTATTGTTCCCAGGGCCGTGACAAGTGTGATTTATATTTATATATATATATATATATATATATATATATATATATATATATATATATATATATATATACATATATATATATATATATATATATATATATATATATATATGTATTAACGTAATTTTGGTAGAGTTTGGGGAGTGACGAGGCTGGCTGGAGAGACCGCCACCGCTCTGTCGAGTAAGGTAACTCTCGAGTGTTTATCGACATGCGTGATCGATAAATCACTCCCCCATGTGATTCAAGGAGTGCGAGATCTCTTTAGTGTTCCCAATAACGTTTGATAGCTGTAGGCTACATGTGTCAGCAGTATATATATATATATATATATATTTAGAGCACTTGGGTCATATATATTATTGAGAGCACTTGGGTCATTTGCAACAGTAAGTGTGTGCAGTATTCTAATATTTGGAAATTTAGAGTACTTGCCGTGTGTGTTATTGCAAAGGGGTTGTTATTTGATGGTGATTGTTGCTAGTGTTGAGCATCACCGTATGTGATTGCAGTTCAGTAAGTCATTGTGGGGCAGGGTTCTGGAGGGTTCATGTCCTGTATGTTATTTTACTAGGTTCTGCAGTATTGTCATTGCAACCGGATTGTAACGCAAATCACTGTGATTTGTCATTGTCGTGGGGGAACTCGGCTGTAGACGAGTACTTGGATACACCTATATTCTCCTGGTTATCTGGTAGGACATCACAGTCCAGTATTCAGTGAGGTGATTGCGAGGCAATTAATATAACGTAACCAAGGGAACGCCCATTGCTTTAAGAGAATTTGTTCTTTGACAATTTGAGTAACGTAGAATACGTTTGGGTTAATTTACTTTCCTGCAAGCAGCTACGGTAGTCTCGAGGAGCCTAGCCATCAGCCAGATAAGAATTAGAGTATTGTCTGTCGTAATTAACTGTCAGTGGGCCGGGTAATTGACGTGTTTCAGGAAGTCAAATAATTAACCTCGATCCTTGTTTGATCGACTCATGCGAAGGCTACATTGTTCCATTAACGTAACGTCGTTATCTGCCCGGAAGTACTGGCACTTGATTGACTCGTGGGAGGAGTAACGTAATTTTAGAATAACGTAAACGTGGTGCTAATTACTGTTATTAGCCACCTGAATTGGTCTGAATATGGAAGGCTCAGACGGAATTCATACCTTAATGTAAATTGCTGAGCCAGTGTGAAAGGTTGCATATTTTAATTGTTTAATTATTGATCTTGAGGATAGTAAGTAAGTAAGTAATTATCAAAAGAAGGCACCAAACCGGGAAGGCTATGTAGCACCATCAAGTACGCAAAATAATCAGAGGGCGCTAAATATCACCAAGGATGCCAATACGAGAACAAAAACGCATAAGGCGAACGATATCAAAAGTATCCGAGTCACCAAGAATTCTATCGAGGGACAGGTGACCGCGAGGGGCGGTCGGAAAGCAAGACACACGCTCGTCCTGGAAGTCAGGACATTCAAGAAGGACATGCACGACCGTAAGAGGGACAATGCAACTAGGACAATAAGGAGCAGGGCGGCGCTCCGTCAAGTGACCATGGGTTAAGCGAGTATGGCCAATACGCAACCTCGCCAGAGCTGTTTCCCACCGCCGGATACGGTGGAAGGAGGACGGCCACGAGGAAACACAACATTTAAGAGTACGGAGCTTGTTACCAGTAACAGACAACCAAGAAGCCTGCCAACGGGAAAGGACTGAGGAATGGATAACCGGGTAAAAGTCGGAATACGGAATGCCCTTGCGAGAGATGGGACAAGAGCGGACAGCTTCCTTGGCAGCAGCATCCGCACGCTGTCGGAAAATCCGACACCATTTAATAATCATACAGATAATAGTTGTATTGTATAAACAAGTTACCCATAGAAAACGTAACTTGTAGGGGAATTACCGTCTAAAGAAAACGGGATATCATCACCACACACTATTATAATTCACCACCTATTATGGTGGGAATTATTCTTAAATACATTAGTCTTTGGCCTTTACCATCATAAAAACATCTTATATAAATTAACTTAATTATCAATATTAAAGTAGAGTAAATGTGACCCTTCTATCACTTTCTGAAATGTGGACAATGTAAGCCAGGCGTCAGAGGGAGGAGGAAGGGGCAGCCATTGTTGTTTATATTGAGACTAGACCAGAGGCTCACACGGGAGCAAATTCGGCTCCTGTTAAATTTACTTGGACGTAGTGTTATGGAAACCAAAGGTGTACCATTGTCAACACGCTGTCTACAAATTCAAGTTAAGTGTCTATCCGAAACCCGTTTATCATTCATTTATGGCCATTAATGTCAGGATATAGGGTGACCCGGTTAGATCACGTGGAAGCCTCAAACGAAAGGTAATTAAGCCAGGTCTTCAATGTTCCATGTACTGTATAGTGTTTTCTCTGATATAGCTTGTCATATATAGGATTCTGGCTTCACAGCTAGCGCACTTTTGACAGGTCAAGACGAGGATGGAAGACTTTGTGCACCAGTTACTGGGTGAGGAAGCTACCTCAAAGAGGATAATTTGGTGTCTACACCCTAGTTATACCTGGTGGACTAACCTGCTGTACTATAAGATAAGGAACCTTTTCAATGTATGTAGTTAATACTGTAGTTTGATTGGCTGCATATATATATAATTTAATAACCCCCCCTAATGTGTAGAGGATCGATTTGTGAGATTAAGAGATTATTGCAGAAATACAGTCCACTTATCATTATACAAATTGCTATCGAAGTATATAAATTAACGTAAATATAAATTCATATAAATTAAATAAATATAAATCTCACAGGTCGGTTCCCACATTATTTGGTCATCTTCGAACCGGATGACGGATTATTTGATCCTTTGAACCCACATTTGGTCATCTTAGTACCGGATGAACCAGTTAACCAGTGGATTCATTAAATATACTAGTGCAGTGTTATTTAAACAAAGCCAGTCTAGACAGCGGCGAAGCCTCGTGGGAGCTCAGGAGCCTCCCTCAGCCCAGTTCAGCTTCGTCAGCGGTTTCATGCACACCCACAGATTTGGTGGCGTGTTATTCTGTGAAATGACAGCGCTAATATAGAAGCCAGCCAAATTAGTGACTGTGTCTTCGCGAGATTGTTCACGGATTTCGTGGTGTTACATTTCGCGAGAGATTATCCACGAATTTTGTGGACTTTATTTCGTGAGGTCACTAATAATATTTAATACTTCTAGATAATATTAGAAGTTTCATAGAGGCTAATTAAGAGGCTATTATCAATAATTGTGTATATTATTTCTCCAAATAGAGAATTATTTAATATATATTGCACTAGTGATCACAGTATAATATTTACTAATTGCCAACCCACAACAGGGTAGGATATTAACCATTGACTAGTTGAACTATTATCGTTCATCCTAGTCCCATTATTACCATAGTCTAGTTGTACTATATTGAACAACCTAACACCATTAATGAATGGTGCAGACCCTATTTTGGGTGTAATTTTTATCAACTCGAGTTGAGTTGTATATATAATAATTTACTTATGATCATTACACCTTTGAGTGATTAATTAGTGTCAATTCCATCCTAGGGTGATATAGAAGAGCTAACCTAAAGGTACTTCCAGTGACACTGGTTTATCACTCAAATCATTAGTGTGTATGATTGTATATATATAATGTGTATTAATTTTAAGTGCTAACCTCTAGTAGAGGTAGGATTATTGCCTAGTGAGTGCAGAATTTACCCTAGGCTATCATTAGTGTTTGTTCAGTATTATGAGCAGCCCAAGTACAAGTCCCACAAGGCTTCACCAACTAGCCAGTATGGATAATGCAGGGAGAATGAAAAGAACCCTTGCAGGTCTTAAAGGCCACTTAACAAGACAGATCAAGAAATGTGAAGATTTGTCACAACAATCTCAAGTTGATTATGCTGACCTGGAAAGCTATTATCAAGCAGCTGCAGGTAAATTTGAGCAAATCAAATGCCAAATGGCTGTCCATGTAGGGACAGACTATTGTCATCGATTCATCGGTAGCCCTACTAAATATCAGGGTATAACCATGTTAAACTCTGCAGGAGGTAAATTACTATCAGGCCCAGTATCAAGCCTGAGGAGACCTATGCCTGCAGATAAACAATACCAATAGAATCTAAATTTGTCAGCTGATTATATTTCTCCAGTAGCATTATACTAAGGAGATTACAGCTGACTATACCAACAGAGCTTGATGTTAGTATCATCATTTGAAGCTTAAGATGAGTTCATGAGGCTTCAGTGGCAAATCAGTGAACAGTAGCCTAAAACAGCTACAAGTCACTGCGACCAATGTCACTGAACCCACTGCAGTCTCAGAACCATACTTTACTTTAATGATGAGCTATTCAATCTTCTGAATCAATTAACTAAATTAAACCCCAATAAATCTGATGACTGATTTGATACATTTATTATTTAATCAAGATGTATTCCTTGGGCCTCAGTGTTTATATATCAGTGACCAGTTACATGAAGAAACTTCAAGTTATATCTAATGTCACTGATCTCACTGCAGTCCCTGAATCATACTTGACTGTAGTACTTGATCACATCCAGTCTTCTGGGTTAAATAATATGTAATTAGGCTTGAATATTAGCCTTTCAAGAGTTGACAGGGAAATGAAATTGCATTAGACTTCTAACCCCTGCAACTCTAGTACGGGACATCCGTCCTGTACGAACAGACACATAAATGTGTGATTACTAATTACTAACATCAAATTAATCTAATAATTCGAAGGAGGAGTATCGGTGTTCGTCTGTTCTAATTAGGACTTCGACCCGTGAGCAGCCCCTGGGGAATTATGTCGGAAAATCCGACACCATTTAATAATCATACAGATAATAGTTGTATTGTATAAACAAGTTACCCATAGAAAACGTAACTTGTAGGGGAATTACCGTCTAAAGAAAACGGGATATCATCACCACACACTATTATAATTCACCACCTATTATGGTGGGAATTATTCTTAAATACATTAGTCTTTGGACTTTACCATCATAAAAACATCTTATATAAATTAACTTAATTATCAATATTAAAGTAGAGTAAATGTGACCCTTCTATCACTTTCTGAAATGTGGACAATGTAAGCCAGGCGTCAGAGGGAGGAGGAAGGGGCAGCCATTGTTGTTTATATTGAGACTAGACCAGAGGCTCACACGGGAGCAAATTCGGCTCCTGTTAAATTTACTTGGACGTAGTGTTATGGAAACCAAAGGTGTACCATTGTCAACACGCTGTCTACAAATTCAAGTTAAGTGTCTATCCGAAACCCGTTTATCATTCATTTATGGCCATTAATGTCAGGATATAGGGTGACCCGGTTAGATCACGTGGAAGCCTCAAACTAAAGGTAATTAAGCCAGGTCTTCAATGTTCCATGTACTGTATAGTGTTTTCTCTGATATAGCTTGTCATATATAGGATTCTGGCTTCACAGCTAGCGCACTTTTGACAGGTCAAGACGAGGATGGAAGACTTTGTGCACCAGTTACTGGGTGAGGAAGCTACCTCAAAGAGGATAATTTGGTGTCTACACCCTAGTTATACCTGGTGGACTAACCTGCTGTACTATAAGATAAGGAACCTTTTCAATGTATGTAGTTAATACTGTAGTTTGATTGGCTGCATATATATATAATTTAATAACCCCCCCTAATGTGTAGAGGATCGATTTGTGAGATTAAGAGATTATTGCAGAAATACAGTCCACTTATCATTATACAAATTGCTATCGAAGTATATAAATTAACGTAAATATAAATTCATATAAATTAAATAAATATAAATCTCACAGGTCGGTTCCCACACACGCTCATTTAAAGACACACCAATATGGCTGGGAATCCAACAAAACTCAACCGACTTAAATTTACTGTGAACGAGAAACAGCCAATGCTGGATCTCGACAACTACTGGATGAACCGGATTAAAGGACCCGAGAGCCATGAGGGCACTACGAGAGTCAACAACAACCACAAAGGAAGACTGACAACGAGAAAGCAGGAGACGAAGAGCATAGAGAATAGCATAAAGTTCCGCTGTAAAGATGCTAGTCTCCGGAGGCAAGCGACACATATAAGTGCGATCAGGAAAAACAACAGAGTAGCCAACACCGTCCGCTGACTTAGACCCATCGGTGAAGACAGAAACGGAGCGGGAGTGAGAAGAAAAGTGCTCGAGGAAAAGGCGTTTTAGAACCGTAGGAGGGGTAAAAGCTTTAGTGATACGGGTCAAGGATGTACAAAACCGCGGAAGAGGGACCCTCCACGGGGGCAAAGAAGGAACAACACGAGGAGAAACATCAGAAATACGAACGGAAAGAGAATCCTGTAGGCGAGATAACCGGACAGAAAGAGGGTGGTGAAGAGGAACAGGAACCGCAGGAGGGGTAAAAGTTAAAGCACGACAGAGGCGAGAGGAAGGATGTTGCAAGGACCGCGCAAGATAGCGAAGACAGTAGCGATCACGGCGGTCCTGGAGAGACAGGAAGCCAGTGTCAACATACAAGCTAAGGATGGGAGTCGAACGAAAGGCACCAGAACTGAGACGCAACCCAGTATGGTGCAAAGCATCAAGACGGCGAAGAGTAGAAGGAGAAGCAGACGAGTAAGCAGGGCAACCATAATCGAGCTTAGACAGGACGAGAGAGGAATGTAAAGCAAGGAGAGTGCGCCTATCTGCCCCCCAAGAAGTATGGGACAAGACCCGAAGGAGGGTAAGGGCCTTAGAGCACTCAACACAGAGGTAAGAGATATGGGGAGACCAAGACAAACGAGTGTCAAGGAATAACCCCAAAAGCTTCGCGGAATCTTTGTATTCAAGGGGATGACCATAAAGTGACAAAGAGGGACGAAGAACAACCCGTTTCCGCGTAAAAGTCATGGCACAAGTCTTAGAAGTAGAGAACTTGAAGCCATGACCTGTGGCCCAAGACGACACGGCATCAATGGCAAGTTGAAGCCGGCGTTGAAGGAAAGGCGAATCATCACCCTGACAACAAAGGGTAAGATCATCGACATAGAGAGCGGAGAATACACCAGAAGGAAGAGAGGAAAGAAGACCATTGAGGGCAACCAGAAAAAGAGTTGTGCTCAGAACACTACCCTGGGGCACACCTTCGTATTGCTGAAAAGAGGGAGAGAGAGCGGTACCAAGGCGCACCCGAAAGGAACGACGAGAGAGGAAGCTGCGGAGAAAGAGAGGGAGATGACCACGAAGGCCAAAAGAATGAAGTTGAGATAGGATATGATAACGCCAAGTGGTGTCGTAAGCCTTTTCTAGGTCAAAAAGGACGGCAACAACGGAGGTCTTCGCAGCAAAAGCAGTACGAATATAGACCTCCAAGTTCACCAGGACATCTGTCGTGCTGCGGCACTTGCGGAAACCAAATTGAGAAGGGGAGAGGAGGTGATGGTGTTCCAGGAACCACATCAGACGAACGTTAACCATACGTTCAAAGAGTTTGCAGACACAACTTGTGAGAGCAATAGGGCGAAATTCCTTTGGGGAAGTACCCAGAGACCCCGGTTTGCGAACAGGGAGGACAACGGCATCGAGCCAGTCCTCAGGGACTGACGACGACTCCCAGATCCGATTATACAGACTCAGTAAATACTGAGACGTGCTCGGAGGGAGATGGCGAAGCATCTCATAATGAATACCATCGGAGCCCGCCGCCGTAGAACCGCAGAGGGCCAGGGCAGAACGAAGTTCAGAGAGAGAGAAGGGATCATTATATGGAAGCTGAAGATGAGTGCAGAAATCTAAAGGACGAGACTCAAGGACAGGTTTACGAAGAAGGAAAGATTGGGGAAGATGAAGACCAGAGCTAACAGAAGAAAAGTGGGAACCCAGTTCGGAAGCGACCTGCAACGGGTCCGCCACAAGAGTATCATGGAGGTGAAGGACCGGTGAAACATCGGGAACGAACTTACCCGCTATCTTGCGGATACGCTTCCAGATCTGGGCCAGAGGGGTTTCGGACGTAATTGTTGAGACGTAAGATGCCCAACATTCACGTTTAGCCGTACGGATGGCCCTACGGGCCACCGCACTCGCTTTCCGAAAGAAAAGAAAAGAATCGGTCGTCTGCCTACGGCGGTGCTTCTTCCAGGCTGCACGCTTACAGCGGACAGCCCGAGCACAGTCCGCATTCCACCAGGGAACGCACTTCCGTGGACCCCGAGAGGAAGAGCGAGGGATAGAGCAGAGGGCAGCGTCGAAGACAGTGTCATGAAAAAGGAGGAGAGCGCGAGAGAGGGGCAGAAGGGAGAGGTCAGAGAGAGTAGCACTGAGGGAAAATAGGGTCCAGTCCGCCTTAGCAAACTGCCACCTAGGGAAAGTGAGGGAAGGGCGAAAAGAGAAAAAGGAAACAAGGATGGGGAAATGATCACTTCCATGGAGGTCATCAAGAACCTGCCACGTGAAATCTAAGTAAAGAGAAGAAGAGCAGAGAGAAAGATCAAGACAAGAAAGGGTGCGAGTTCGAGAGTCCAAATGAGTGGGCTCACCAGAATTCAGAAGAGACAGGGAAGAAGAGAGGAGAAACGGCTCAAGGAGGCGACCCCGGGTATTCGTCAGAACGTCACCCCAAAGAGAATGACGACAATTGAAGTCACCCAGCAGGAGCACAGGCTCCGGCAAGGAGTCTAGGAGGTGTTTCAAATCAGGAAGAGAGAGCGGGACACTCGGGGGGAGATAAATGGAACAAACTGTGTACCATTTCCCCACAAAGATACGAGCAGCAGAACAATGGAGAGGCGAAGGAAAAAGTAAAGGAACAAAGGGAACATCAGCCCGAATCAAGAGAGCAGAAGAATTAGAAGCCCCAGCAATGGCTGGGGGGGGGGGGAGAGAAAGGAATAGCCACGAAAACGACCAGGACGAGCACCAAGCATTGGCTCCTGGAGACAGACACAAAGGGGCGAAAACCGCGAAACCAGAAGTTGGAGTTCGAGGAAATTGGCGTAATAACCTCGAACGTTCCATTGAAGAATGGACAACGACGAGAAGAGAAAGGACAAAAACAGAGAACAAGGAAGAAACAAAGGCGAAAGACCAACAGAGCACGTTAAAGAATATCAGGGTCGGGATCAGGGTCAGCAAAGTCAGGGTTAGGGGGCATGGGTAAACTGAGCAAAGACGGAGGGAAGGAAACGGGAGAACAGATCAGAGGTGGGCGGGCAGGGTCCGGAGGAGGAGGAGGAGGAGGAGGAGACAACGGAGAGGAGCAGTCAAGGACAGCAGCAGGAAGAGGGGGAGTAGAAAGAGGGGAGCGCACCCCAGCAAGAGCAGCAACCGAAAGGGAAGCAGGGGCCAAAGAAACCGCCAAAGCAGGAACAGGGGGCGCAAGCACTGAAACGGGAGGGGAAGGAGCAACAGAGCCAGAAGGAGGAGCTGAGGAAGAAAGCGAAGCCTTCTTACCCGCCGGGGAAGAGGAAGGAGAGGAGCCAGGCTTACGCTTCTGACGTAAAGAGACCGGTGTCCCAGCAACCACGTACCGGGCAACGGATTCCAGTGTCTCAACAGGAGAAGCCGAACGAGAGCACACACGACGGCCGTTAGGAGAGCGATGGACATCCGCCCGCACCGACAGGCGGTGGGGAGAGCCGATAGATGGAGGAAGAGGATGGGAAGGAGGATCGGAGGGGGACGAGGAAGAAGACACAGAAGACACGACAGACCGGGTAGAAGGAAGGGGAACCCCAGACAGAGGACCAGGAGGAGGATCCTTCGGGAGAGAACCCAAAGGGACAGAGGAGGGGGCAGTGGGCGCATCAGGGTCCAAGGCCCGGAAACGGTTGTGAGTCTGAGGAAGGCGGGAAGGACGAGGAGAGGAAGAGCGCAACACGCGAGCATAAGAGATATTAGCATAAGGCGGGAGCCGGCGAACCTGGCGCCTCGCCTCAGGAAAAGATAAACGCTCCCGGTGCTTCAAGTTGAGGACGGCTGCCTCAAGCTTGTAATGGACACACGCACGGGAGAAGGTAGGATGGGCCTCACCGCAGTTAAGGCAACGAGCCTGGGGAGAAGCGCACTCCGACTTAGAGTGACCTTCGCCACCACACAAAGGACAGAGAGAGACAGTCCCGGAGCAGCGGAGGGCACCATGCCCAAACCTCCAGCACTTGTTGCAGAGCCGAGGAGAAGGAATGTACTCCTGGACAGAGCACCTGGCACCAGCAAGAATGACAGAGGGTGGAAGGGTCCTACCATCAAAGGTAATCTTCACAACCCGGAGGGGTTGACGGCGACTACCACTAAGAGGGACGAGTAAACGTGTCCACCTGGAGAATAGAATGGCCCTGGGCAGCGAGGATATGTCGAATATCATCGTGGCAGTCGCGCAGGACCCGAACACCGGTCGCAACATGGGGCGGGAGCAAAATAGTGCCAACACTGGCATTCAACTGAGCGTTCTTCGAGACCCGAACGGGGGTCTCGCCAAGGCAGGATAAGGCAGCCAAGCGGGAAGCAGCATCCTGAGAAGGAGCAGCAATGACACGTGTACCGAGACGAGTGGGGTTGAAAGTATTGGAGGCATCCACGGAATCAATGAGATGTCGATGGAGGGAGAAATCGTCAGGAGGCGCAGAATCAAGAGGGAGGAGATCAAAATATTTGGCCCATGAAGCGGGACCAAACAAGGCTTGATAGGTAGCAGAACTGGAAGGAATCGAGCGAGGGCGGCCGTGACGAGGACGGCGGTGAGAACCCCCAGAGAGAGAGGGGTTAAAAGGCGCAGTAGTTACAACTAGAGAAGGAGCCGCGCCAGGGGACGAGGTAGTCACCACTGGGGGCTTGGGGCTCGACCCAACCACAGAGGAGGGAGGGGAGCCAGAGGAAGGAGTCAGAGAGGCCAAAGGAGGAGCAAGGTCGGGGCCCAATGCAGCGGAGGCTACAGAGCCCGGTCTTCCAATACGGACCGACTCGGGGGCTTGGTCGCCCACCCCACGAGCCTGAGAAGGTAAACCAGAAGAAGCCGAAGCAGGGGTAATCATCTTGACGAAAGAAGAATTCACTCACGAATGTGCCCCCACACCCACCATGGAGCCACAATTAGAGGCAGGACACCCAACAAGAAGCTATCGCCGATCTTGTCGGGGCCTCCTAGGGGTGCGTCGCGAGTATACGCCCCACAAACGCCACCTTAAGAAACCGACAGTCCGTCGAGATCGGGTTCAGTGACGAAGTGGGGATTGACAATAAAAGGTTCCCCTCGCTCTCGACGTCGGGTACTGCAGTTCTACGGGTGCATGAGTATGCCTCCTCAAGCACCCGGGCGTCAAAATAGAAGAAGTCCAAGGGAAGAACCAGAACGAGCAAAAGGTCGGCAGGAAACGGCAAGCAGATAGGAGAAGAGGGGGGAGAAAAACGAAACAGAAGGAAAAGGAAAAGATGCCCAGCAGAATTGGAGAGGACGGCAGCAGGAGCACAAGGCTAGAAAAGGACAGAGGACTGTCCCAAGGAGCATCACACTCCGGCAGCCGCCCACTAAGCCCCCACACGGCGACAACGAGCTGAGCGGGGAGGGGGTTGAGGATAGTAATTAATTACTCTAAAGGTAATCACGAGTGATTACCGTTCTCTTAGCACTTTGGACATTGTAAATCAGAGTTTACAATCGCGGAGTGATTAGTAACCGATTAACGTAAATCAACGTAACTAGTAAAGAGATTAATCAGCTGTCTGGAAGTACAGGGATTAATGGGATTTTCTCACTGAATGCTCGACGGGTAGAGTGTTGCGTAATTTCCGCGTTACTAGTGATGGTTGTAAAAGTTATTAAATTAACGTAAATGTTATTGCGTTATTAACGTAAATCAATTGTTATTGATTGTTGATCGTCCGTGGGACGGAGTGTTAACGTAAGGATTAATATGAGGAAGGGTGCTGGAGTTGCCAGTGAACCCATTAGTTATTGTTGTCATTGAAAGACTACTGATTTGATTGCATTGCAACCGCTGTTGCAGGTGTAGACTGCACTGACGCGTAGAACAGTTAGGAGGTTACTGGAGACGTGTTTCAGAACCAACTGTGTAATTTGTTGCAATTATGATTATAGATCTGTTAGTTCTTGTTTCTTGTTGATTCCTCTGTGGTCACGCTTATGTTCGAGTTAGTTCATTATGCAGTTTGAGGTGCTGGTGTCTAGCTGTCATTGATAGTGTCACAGGAAGGATTTCGAGTAACGTCATTGACATTTCTTTTGTTTTGCTGTAGTAGTTAGTACTTTATTGAATAAACTAAGTTGTTATGGTTAACACTGTCTTTTCGTTACAGCCCCACACATTATTATTGTTATGCAAATGTTCTTCACACTCGACTAATAAAATTGAGACTAATTCTGAGCTTTGGATCAATAATACGGCACCTCACAACAATAAATTGTTGTTGTGAGAGCCCGTGACCTACTCGTTAGATTCGCTTCGGCGATTGGCGAAGGTCAGCGACCTAAGAGAGGGGATTTCAATTTTCATTGGGGTCTCGGCGTTTGCTCGCGCCTAGTCAATTGTTCATACATGGTCCCAAAGTGAGGAATGAGCTGTTTACTACACTGGTGTGTTAGCTAAGCAAGTCTTTCCTCAGGCGACCTAATTGAATATCACGACAGGAATAAAGGTTAAAGAATAAAGAAAATTCTTAGAAATTTTCCGAGCTAAAATTCCTTATACCAATTTCATTTTATTCCACAAATTCTCATACTAAAACTCTCACAATATATATATATATAATATATATATGATATACATATATATAATATACATATATATAATATACATATATAGAACATACATATAATATACATATATATAATATACATACATATAATATACATATATATAATATACATATATATAATATACATATATATAATATACATATATATAATATACATATATATAATATACATATATATAATATACATATATATAATATATATAATATACATATATATAATATACATATATATAATATACATATATATAATATATATACATATATAATATATATACATATATAATATATATATATATATATATATATATATATATATATATATATATATATATATATATATTATATTATATATATTATATTATGTATATATATATATATATATATATGTCATACCTAATAGCCAGAACGCACTTCTCAGCCTACTATTCAAGGCCCGATTTGCCTAATAAGCCAAGTTTTCATGAATTAATGTTTTTTCGTCTACCTAACCTACCTAACCTAACCTAACCTAGCTTTTTTTGGCTACCTAACCTAACCTTACCTATAAATATAGGTTAGGTTAGGTTAGGTAGGGTTGGTTAGGTTCGGTCATATATCTACGTTAATTTTAACTCCAATAAAAAAAAATTGACCTCATACATAATGAAATGGGTAGCTTTATCATTTCATAAGAAAAAAATTAGAGAAAATATATTAATTCAGGAAAACTTGGCTTATTAGGCAAATCGGGCCTTGAATAGTAGGCTGAGAAGTGAGTTCTGGCTACTAGGTACGACATATATATATATATATATATATAATATAATATATATAATATAATATATATATATAATATATAATATATATATAATATATATATATAATATATATATCATATATATATATAATATATATATATATATAATATATATATATATATATATATATATATATATATATATATATATATATATATATATGTCGTACCTAGTAGCCAGAACGCACTTCTCAGCCTACTATGCAAGGCCCGATTTGCCTAATAAGCCAAGTTTTCATGAATTAATTGTTTTTCGACTACCTAACCTACCTAACCTAACCTAACCTAACTTTTTCGGCTACCTAACCAAACCTAACCTATAAAGATAGGTTAGGTTAGGTTAGGTAGGGTTGGTTAGGTTCAATCATATATCTACGTTAATTTTAACTCCAATAAAAAAAATTGACCTCATACATAATGAAATTAGTAGCTTTATCATTTCATAAGAAAAAAATTAGAAAAAAATATATTAATTCAGGAAAACTTGGCTTATTAGGCAAATCGGGCCATGCATAGTAGGCCAAAAAGTGAGTTCTGGCTACTAGGTACGACATATATATATATATATATATATTATATATATATATATATATATATATATATATATATATATATATATATATATATATATATATATATATATATATATATATATATATAACATCACTGGGCAAATACAAAATGTTCTTCCAGACATTCTCGTCGTCGAGCCACCGGACTGCACTCTCCTGGGTGCCCCCATTGGCCCACGAGCAATCGAGGAGGTCCTGGCTGCAAAAATCACTGATCAAAAGAGAATGCTGGACAGGATTGACAAGATTGATGCCCATGATGCTCTCTTTCTCCTCACAAGATGCCTGTCTCTCCCTAAGTTGACCTACTTTCTGAGATGTTCTCCATCCTACAGCAGCCCTAAGTTAAATGTGTATGACACCCTTCTGAGGTCCATGCTGGTGAAAGTCCTGAACCTGCCATTGGACGACTCTCAGTGGGAGCAAGCAACCCTTCCTGTAAGACTCGGCGGCCTTGGTGTCCGCACAGCCTCCCAAATTGCTCTACCAGCCTTCCTTTCCTCCACCCATGCATCGCACGACCTCGTCAGAGATATTTTACCTGCAACCCTGAGAGATTCAGCCGGAATACACGATCCTGCTTTCACTGAATGTTCAAATCAGTGGGATGTTCTTGCAGCCCCAGCAACCATTATAGAGCCAACAAAACAACACAAACAGTTCGGCTGGCACCACCCTCTAGTGGAAAAAGTAGCTGATGCCATGCTCAGCGCCGCAACATCAGACAAGGAGAAAGCCCGCCTCAGAGCAGTGCGTGCCCCACATACAGGAGACTTCCTCCTGGCAGTACCCATGTCAGCAATGGGCACGCACCTAGATCCAGAATCCCTTCGTGTAGCAGTGGCCCTCCGCCTTGGCTACTAGGTACGACATATCTATATATATATATATATATATATATATATATATATATATATATATATATATATATATATATATATATATATATATATATATATATATATATATATATGCGAACAAGCCTGAATGGTCCCCAGGACAATATGCAACTGAAAACTCACACCCCAGAAGTGACTCGAACCCATACTCCCAGGAGCAACGCAACTGGTATGTACAAGACGCCTTAATCCACTTGACCATCACGACCGGACAAAATGAGGTGATAGCCGAGGCTATTTGAATCACCCCACCGCCGGCACTCGGATGGTAATCTTGGGCATAGCATTTTACCAAATCACCTCATTCTTTGGGGCAAACGTGAGGAACACAAATGCGAACAAGCCTGAATGGTCCCCAGGACAATATGCAACTGAAAACTCACACCCCAGAAGTGACTCGAACCCATACTCCCAGGAGCAACGCAACTGGTATGTACAAGACGCCTTAATCCACTTGACCATCACGACCGGACAAAATGAGGTGATAGCCGAGGTTATTTAAATCACCCCACCGCCGGCACTCGGATGGTAATCTTGGGCATAGCATTTTACCAAATCACCTCATTCTTTGGGGCACACGTGAGGAACACAAATGCGAACAAGCCTGAATGGTCCCCAGGACAATATGCAACTGAAAACTCACACCCGAGAAGTGACTCGAACCCCAGAAGTGACTCGAGTTTTCAGTTGCATATTGTCCTGGGGACCATTCAGGCTTGTTCGCATATATATATATATATATATATATATATATATATATATATTATATATATATATATATATATATATATATATATATATATATATATATATATTTTGAATAACAGGTCCCAGGACAGAGCATTGAGGCACTGCACTTTCAACATTTTCCCTGTCAGACTTAACCCCATTTATACCTAACTCTGTTTCCGTTGGAATAGATATGCTTTAATCCTACTTAATATAGCACCCCCAATACCATGAACCTCTATCTTTTTAATCAGTCTTTCATGAGGCACTGTATCAAAAGCTTTGATAAAGTCAAGGTACACCACTTCACAAACCTTACTACTATCAACTGCCTCAACTATGCTGGAATAAAATGAAAGCAAATTTATTAAACATGAATTGCCATTTGTAAAATCATGTTGTGAATCATTTACTATTTTTTTTTTTTTTTGAAGATGAAGAAGAATATTATTTGCAATTATCGATTCAAGTAACTTTCCTACAATAGACGTTAGGCTAATTGGCCGATAGTTTGAAGCAAGTGATCTATCGCCTTTCTTAAAAATTCGTACCACATTAGCAACCTTCCACAATTTTGGCACTCTGCCTGACTCTAATGATTTATTAAATATGATTGACAATAGATCGCAAAGCTCCTCTTTGCAATCTTTAAGTATCCTGGCAATCACTTCGTCCGGCCCTGGGGATTTTTTTAGTTTGAGTTTCACTATTTGTTTAATAACATCATCCCAGGTAACTGTTAATCTAGTCAACCTGTCCTTGTCCCCTCCAACATAGACAGTTCGGATGAAGGCATTGAGCTAAGTTCCTCTTTAGTAAATACAGAGATAAAATATTTATTATAAATACTACTCATCTCTTTTTCATTATCCGTTGTCTGACCTGTCTCAGTTTATAATGGACCTATCCTTTCCCTAATCTTTGTTCGATATAACCGAAAAAAACTTTAGGATTTTCCTTTGCTTGCCCTGCTATACGAACTTCTTAGTTTCTTTTTGCTCTCCTTATCTCTTTTTTAACATTTCTAACCAGTTGTACGAATTCTTGTTCTAAACTGACTTCCCCATTATTAATCCTATTGTACAAAGCTCTCTTTTTACCAATATGGGTCTTCAGGTCCTTTGTTATCCATTTCGGGTCATTAGTATTCGAACTCTTCAATTTGTATGATATACTACGTTCCTGTGCTTTACTTAGAATATTTTTAAATAAGTTATATTTTGAATCCACATCGAAATCCCGTTTTACATCACCCGTCACTGGGTTCACGTCTCCCTTCATGACCGGCTCACCCCCTATTCCCAAGACATTCCAATCTATATGACCCAAAAAATCTCTTAGAAATTTTTTGGTTCATATACTAAAAAATTAAATTTAAAAATTAAAATCAGCTTTTCGAAAATCTGGTACTTTAACAGAATTTTCTCCAACAGATGTATTCCATTCCATTCCATTCTATGCTAAATCCGATTTCTTTGTGATCACTGTTTCCTACTTCACTCCCTATTTCGATGTCTAATTTGTGTTTCCTGTTAGTTAACACTAATTCTAAAATATTATTTTTCCCGCGTTGGTTCCTTAATGTGTTGCGTAAGAAAGCAATCGTCAATTAATTCTAAAAAAAAATATTCTGCTTCGTTATTCCCTGTTCTGTTAATTCGGCTTATTCCACTAAAATTAAAGTCACCCATGACACACATACTGGTAGACCTAGATGCACTCGATATTTCATCCCATAGATGCTTTGCTTACATTCTGTCTAAATTTGGTGGCCTGTATATAACTCCTATTATAAGATTATTTGCTTTTCCGTTTAATTCTAACCAAATAGTGGATCAGTTTTAATTCCCTCTTTGAGACTACATTTCAAAATTACACTGTAACTGCCATATTATATATTTTTTCTGTGCATACAAGGACATTTTTATCGTTCATTTTGTATCTTAGGCTCCTACTGTTCGTGTAATATACCCTAAGTGTATTGTTATTTTGAGGCCCCACTCCTTCCCTGATCATTTTGCAAATTTGTTTCTCCTGCAAACACATACTTTTATTACCTCCTTTCTCAATATGAATTTCAATACTACTATCTACTAATAGTTTAAACCCAAACAAAACCCTTCCCACCACAGGTTCCAATGAGTTGCCACAGCAACAATCCCAGCCCTGGATAGATGCACCCCATCCTGAGCATTCATGGCATTTCTTCCATAGAATTGTTCCCAGTTATCTATGATTGATATTGCATTTGATTTGCAATATTTGTCCAGGCGGCAATTCCCACCAAGTACCCGCGACAACCCTTCATTTCCACTTCCCTTTCGTGGAAGAATGCCACATATGATCGGGATTCCTCCCTTGCTCCTAACTAATTCTATGGCTGTCTTAAACCTCTGTATCAGTTCCTCACTCCTAACTCATGTAACAATTTCCTCCGGCACTGATACAAATAATGGGGTTTGTTCCCTTTTCCTGCCATAATATCGTCCATGTTTTTATCAATATCACCAATTCCTGCTCCCGGATAGCAAACCCTTAACCTATTCCCCCCTATCTCTGGCACAATAAGTTCTATCCAGATACCTCACCTGAGAATCTCCAACAACTATAGTTTGCTTAGGTACTTCCTTTACTTTGTGAGCACCTTGAGGGACCTGCCCTCCTTTCGTTGTCTTGGCTTTCAAAGGAACTATCGTCTCCACACAGCATTCGTCCTCCAGCATGGCGAATGGGTTGGTAGTTCTTATGATATCTGTCTGCGGCCTTGTCAAATCTTCTTAAGACCCCTGTCCATTATGACATTCCAAGACGACTTTCTACTGCTGTGTTGCTCATTTGCTTCTTCGTGACGATGTTTCGTCTCTCTGAGCTCCTTCATCTGTCGTAGCTCCTCCCTCAGGGAATCCACCCCTGCCCTCAGAGCTCCACACATCTCCCTCACTAGCACCAGTTCACTCACTACAACTTCCATTTTCAGTATCAAGACAATTGGACCTCCAGCTACACAACCTCTCACTGTGACTACCTGCGCCTGACTGATATTCCTATGACCATGTAATCTATTTTTGGCACCATTACTCACAGGTTGAATATGGTGTGCATAATAAATTGGCCACCTTCGGCGGCAAAAACCGATCAAATGTTAAGAACCGATTAAGTGTTTTTGTAAACACTTGCAAAAAAAGATTGGCAAATTGTTCACTCAATGGGTTAAGGACCTGAATCCAAAGATTCATTAAGCTAAGCCATTTATATTTGCTAGGATCTATCGTTGCAAGGATGACAAAGTTAATCCAGCAAATTAGAAACCTCTCATATGAAGAAAGATTGACAAAGCTTAAATTGCATTCGCTGAAAAGGCGAAGAGTTAGGGGTGACATGATCGAGGTTTAAAAGTGTATGAATGTATATAACAAATATGATTAATAGTGTATTAAAAGTATGAACAAGAAACAATAAGTATAAACTAGATAAGTTTAGATTCAGGAAAGTCGTGGGAAAATACTGGTTTGGTAACAGGGTTGTTGATTTGTAGGACCAATTACCGCGTAGCGTGGTGATGGTGGGGTCCCTTAATTATTTCAAAGCATGAGTTGGACATGTATATGAATTAGATTGGGAGATTATAAATAGTAGCGGCCTCATATGAGCCAATAGTACTATTGCAGTTACTTTTATTCTGTAGTTATGTTCTTAAACAGCCATGAAATGGATTAATATCTATTTGTGTTATTTCATGAACAAAACCGTGTTTCTAAATATTTTTCAAACTCCCATGGTATCTCGTGCTACCCACTCCCTCAATAATAGTACTTAAGACGTACAACGTCACCAGTGTAATTATTTCCGTCAATTTATATTGTATGCAGACGATGAATCACAATAACGTGGCTGAAATATGTTGACCAAACCACACACTAGAAAGTGAAGGGACAACGACGTTTCGGTCCGTCCTGGACCATTCACAATGGACTCGAGAATGGTCCAGGAGTGACCGAAACGACGTCGTCCCTTCACTTTCTAGTGTGTGCTTTGGTCAACAAATTTATATTGTAGTTTTTATGTTAAACTTAAATCTTGCTAAAAGGTGCCTCTTAACAAATATTATGTGCTCTCTCGACTCAATGTACCTTATTGTATATAAATATATAGATTTCAATTGAAAGTGGTATGGTTTGCACCTTGTTATACTAGTAAGAAATGTTTTTTCTGATAAAAGTCCAACCACTTGGGCTTGGTTTGTTACGGCCACAATGGCTCGCAACCAGGTTCTTTTCAGGTGGTATGAAAGTTCTGGAATCCGGCCCCAAGCTAGTAGTGGCTTTCAAGAGGTGAGCTCAGTAATGCATGGAAGACAAAATGGGGAGGTACATTAAATACACCAGTTCATCACTTTATCCTTATATAATTATTTGTCCCATCACAATATGTATATTAAACTCTTAAACGGAGGTATTACTACACTATATGTACAACAATGTCTCTTTCTGAAGACACTAGGCGAATCTCAATCCATGCAGTCTTGTACCGTGTTTCCTCGTCCGTGGTACTACCCTCAGCAGGTACCAGGAAACAATGAGTCTACACTGGCCACGGGTCAGCCAAGCCACAATCCCACTAAGTGCCTCTTCGTGAAGGCCCACAACCACAGTCCAGCCAGGTGCTGGCAGGTACCAATCAGCCTCACGCTGATAGGCCACTTCACGAGCGAATACTAGGGTTGCGAGCACTAGGCAGGAAGCTTCATGTAACTCGCTGGTTACTCTCCTCTTCGGCACCTTACTTAGTCGTCTCTTCTATCAGCCAGCTCTGGGTACGGCGAATCCCGGCACTGCCACTCCACAGGCAGACAGCAGAACACTTTACAGTTCTCTTCCGGCGGCGGCTCACTGCTTCTGTAAAGCTGACAGGTGTAGAGACCTTGGCTGCCTTGAGTAGACTGACTTCTTGCATCACAGCAGCCCTACGTTGACTCTGTGAATACAGACACGTCATCAGTACACTGGGACACTACGTGGGGACCACTAGGAAACATCACTAACTGACGTAAACACATACATCTGGCTCTGCTCATGATAGATGGCGCTGCTTTTCTAAACACCACCTCACTAGAGGTCAGCACCAGTTACCTCACGAGCCGACTAAGAGAGGAATCTAGCGCCTCTTGCCGGTATATTTCCGTCATCACTAGATGGCGTTGTCCATGTTGTGGGGGTTTTCGGGAGCGGACTCACAGATGGCGTTGACGTCACTGCTCCGTGCTCTAACGATGAACTTGGGTTCGTAATACCTCCCCACCAATAGGAATTTGGTTTGGGCTTCAAAACAAAACAAAAAAATAAAAAAATTAATCAGTTGTTCAGCTGCGTGACAACGTATCAGCTACAACGTTATCCACTCCTTGCATGTGCTCAATCTGGAGGGGATATTGTTGAAGATGTAGACTCCATCTGGTGAGTCGAAGATTCTTCTGCTTAAACTGGGCAAGAAACGTTAGAGGGTTGTGGTCAGTTCGTACTAGGATAGGATGACTATTACTAGTTAGATACACCTCAAAGTGTTGGACTGAACTCATTAAAGCCAATGTCTCCTTCTCTATGACGTAATAGTTGAGCAGACAGGGGGTAAACTTCTTGGAATAGTAGGCTACAGGATGTTCCACCCCTTTTTCATCCGTCTGAGATAATACGGACCCCAGGCCATAGTCGGAAGCATCGACGGTTAGGATGAATCTATCCTCAAAACTCTGGGACCTGAGGATTGCAGAAGAGATTAAAATCGCCTCGAGGCTCTCAAAGGCTTCCTGGTAATGTTCATCCCACAACAGCTTCACACCCTTCCTCAAAAGATTTGTCAGGTGGGGGGCGGCGATTGACGAAAAGTTAGGGACAAACTTACGGTAGAAACCAGCATACCAAGGAAACGCAAGATGTCTTTCCTGGTGGCTGGTGTAGGATACTGGACGATTGCCTCTACCTTGCTGGCCTTCGGCGCTATCCATCCTCCTACCACCTCATGGCCTGAAAAGACGACAGAGGTTTTGGCAAACTCAGATTTATGCAGGTTGACTACCAACCCTGACTTGAGCATGGCCTCGAAGAAGTCCTCTGCATGACGTAGATGTTCCTGCCAAATTTACATCATATATTAATACATCATCGATGTAGACCAATGTGTTTTCTACGTCATGCAACACAATACCCATCAGCCTCTGGAAGGTGGACGTCGCGTTTCTCATCCCAAACGGCATCACCTGACATTCAAACAGGCCGTCGGGAGTCACGAACGCAGAGATGGGTTTGACCCTATCCGTGAGGGGGAACTTGCCAATAGCCCTTAAATAGGTCAAATTTAGTCAGGTAGCTAGCTTTCCCTATGGCATCAAGACATTCCTCTACTCTGGGGAGAGGATAGGTATCAGCTACTGTGACTTTATTCACCAGGCGATAATCAATACAGAAACGGTATTTCTTACCAGGTTTGGGCACTAGTAGTATCGGGGATGACCGTGGGCTCGTGCTTGGGGCTATCAGATGGTGTTTCAACATATATTCCTCCTCATTTTTCACCATGTTTTTCTTCAGGGGATTGAGTCAGTAGGGGTGTTGCTTTATAGGCCTGACTCCGTCATCCAGCACAACATCATGCTGTAGGACCGATGTTAGTCCTGGAGCATCTCTGAAGATCGTCTTGTACTTATGGATCATTTTCAACAATGACGGTTGTTGAAAATGATGGTTCTCCGGTCACATGCGTCAATTTTGCCTGCAAATTACATAAAATCTCTGAGTTACTTAGTACATTTTCATCCTCTTCCATTACCTCCATTTCACTTTTAGTTGTCACCATGGTTATTGAGTGCGTATCCTTGCACTCATATTTTTTAATCATGTTAACATGAACTAAAGTTTCTTTCTTCCTGCGGTCCGGCGTGCTGAGAATATAATTGTGACTAGTTACCTTTCTTAAGACCTGGTAAGGACCTACAAATTTAGCACTCAAACTTCCGGTCACTGTGGGAGTACATACCAAGACTAGATCCCCTACTAGAAAATCCCTTTGTTTGGTCTTCTGATCATACCTGCTCTTGGTGGTGGACTGAGTATTCACTAAGGTTTTCTTTGCCATCTCCCAAGCAGAGAACAACCTGCCTTTATTAGTAGACAGCCAGTCCACAACGTCTACGTCGATCTCTTCGTCCAGCCAATGGTCTCGTGCCACTTCCAAGGGACCCCTCACAGAATGGTCATAAATCATTTCGAATGGGGATATTCCTAGTGATTCATAAGGCACTGATCTTACCGCAAATAGGAGGTTGGGTAGGTCTTCAACCCACTTACTCTGCCGGTCATAGCAATATTTCCTTAGCATGCTCTTCAGCGTTTGGTGGAAAAGCTCCAAAGCTCCTTGCGACTCGGGATGGTAGGCACTGGATGTAATCTGTTGGATTCCCCGGTCGGCGAAACAAACGAGATGTAAAATTCGATCCCTGATCCGTCTGAATGGTCCTAGGGAGACGATATCAGGCGACGAACCAGAGTAGATGTTTCATCAAGACCTTAGCCGTAATGGTCTTCAGGGGATCGCTTCTGGGTACCTACTAACCCGATCTAATATAGTGAACAAATACTGCACCCCTGATGTAGAAGGCGGAAGAGGGCCTACTATATCCAGAATGAGGTGCTCGAAGGGCTCACCAATGAAAGGGATAGAGCATAGAGGAGCTTTGGGGACAGGCTGGTTCGCTTACCCCGCCATCTGGCAGGATTTGCAGAAGCGTCGTACGTCCTTCTTCATGTGTGGCCAGTAGATGCACTTAGCTAGACGATGAAAGGTTTTTGAAACCCCACCATGTCCAGCAAATCTATCGGCATGAGCGGTTTCTAACAGCTTAGATCGGAACACGGCTGGGACGACTATCCGCTTACCTACCTCAGTTGACTGGGGATATTTCAGTGGGCACCTGCGACACAGTACTTCATTTGACAAGAAGTACAGGTCACCTCCTTTCGTAGGTGACGACTCTAAAGTATCTGCCAACATTTGTACTTGAGGGTCCTTCCTCTGCTCTTCTATCAGACTGTCTCGGGTCCAGTATTCAGGAACTGGCATCGGGGCTGGCGGGTCTGGTGAAGGGCTACTCGTAACCTGTGGGGTAGAAGGAGAGTCAAAGTATTTAAATCCGATGGTACCTGGAATTGAGCTTGGGACCTCGTTTGCACTACCACAACTGGACTTATCTCTTCACACACTGGATCTTCCACGACCAGGGGATGGTTAGGTAACAAATCTAAAGCCAAGTCTTTGGCCAAGATAACCTCACTTCCTTCTATGGGAAGGCTGTCCACCACAGCTAACTTACACTCGCCTTTGAAGTGTTTGTACTCTAGATGCACCTTTATCAAAGGGGCAACGTACAATGTGGAAGGAAAACCGCCTAGGATTACATTCTGTTTCCCATTCACTGATACACCCTCGGGTAATGACTTCTCCAAAATTAGAGACTGGGCAGCTCCACTGTCTCTGAGTACTACCACGGACTTACCCGAGTAGTCACTTGATACATACCCTTGTGAAGTGTATGGGGCGAACAACTGTTTCCTCTTTTTTAGGGTGGCCACCGGTGGTGCTACACTACTCACCAGCATAACTTCCCTACGTGGATTGTTACCAGCATTGTTACAGCACTTAGCAGCCATGTGCCCTTTCTTTCCACAGGCCCAACACACTACGTCCCTTCTTGGACTAAACCTCCTAGGACTATCTGGGGTTGACTTGGTGGCACTACGAGGGACGGTCTTATCCTCAGGTTTATGCTTTGCAGAATATCTTGAGTAGGTCTTTGGGACATACCTAGCAGAAGACCTATGCGTCAAGATGTATTCTTCAGCCATAGAGGCTGCTGCACTTGAGGTCTCCACCTGTTGTTCCTCTAAATATGTCTTCAGTTTCCCCGACAGGCAGTCTTTGAAGTCCTCCAACAGTATGAGCTGCTCGAGTTGCTCCTTCGTTTTCACCTTTCGAGATGCACACCACTCCTGAAAAAGCCGTTCCTTAATGTTCGCAAACTCTGTGAACGTGTGCTCCAGGGTCTTCTTCAGGTTCCTGAACTTTTGCCTATAAGCTTCACGCACCAACTGATAAGCCATGAGCACTACCTTATTCACTTGGTCGTAATCACTGGAGTCATCAAGGGACAACGTGGAGTAGGCAATTTGGGCCTTACCAGTCAAGACGACTGTATCATGATGGCCCAATTCTCCTTTGGCCAATCCAAAGAGGCAGCAACCTTCTCGAAGGCAGCGAAGAACTTCGAAACTTCTTTTTCGTTGAATTTTGGGACCATCTTTATATTTCTCACCGGATTGAAACTACTTGTTTCCTTTGTTTTCTTCTGACCACCTGATCGTAACACTTCCAACTCTTGTACTCTTTCCTTCTCATTTTCTTGCCTTTCACGTTCTTCTCTTTCCCTCTATCTTCTTTCCTCTCTTCTCTTTTTTCTCTTTCTCTTCGTTCTTCACTTTTCTTCTCTTCTCTTTCTCTCTCTCTCTTCTCTTTCTCGCTCTTCTTTCCTTTCTTGTAATTCCAAACGTTTCATTTCCATTTCCTTCTCTTTCATTTTCCGTTCCATTTCTAATTTTTTCCATTCTATCTCACGATTTATTTCTAATGCACGCATTTTGACAGTTAGAAAACTTATATTCAGTTCACCCGCCTCACTCTCACCGTCACTGCTTTTGTCTTCCTGTTCAGTGGAAGCCACCACACTTTCCTTTGTACTCTGTGCCTCACTTTCCTGTTTCTCCTCAAGTGCTAATGAACTTTCGACAAGATTTCAACACGGGAATCACTCACGTATTTTGATCTCTAAATAGGCACTTACTACTACGAGTTCCTGCTTTCTCAGATGTTTCAGTCTAGCAAGACAGTCCTCCTTGTTCAGAAATTCCCGAACATCGTCCAGATCCTCAATGGTCACTCTTTCTGCCATTTTATCGCCTAAGTGGGGCACGAAACAGTTAACACCCTGCTTCACTTAACACTAGACACACAGAGGACTGCACTCGCCAATACTGCACTTAATTACACTGAGCACCGCACATATAACGTTCTAAAATAGCAAACAGGGGCATTATTCACAGGGGGATTGCACTACGTCACCACCCCTGTCAAACGTACATGACAAGGGGTAGGATCCCGCTGGGGATGCCAATTATGTTACGGCCACAATGGGTAGCAACCGGGTTCTTTTCAGGTGGTATGAAAGTTCTGGAATCCGGCCCCAAGCTAGTAGTGGCTTTCAAGGGGTGAGCTCAGTAATGCAAGTAAAACAAAAGGGGGAAGTACATTAAATACACCAGTTGATCACTTTTTCCTTATATAATTATTTGTCACATCACCATATATATATTAAACTCTTAAACGGAAGTATTACTACACTATATGTACAACAATGTCTCTCTCTGAAGACACTAGGCGAAGTTCAATCCATGCAGTCTTGTACCGTGTTTCCTTGTCTGTGGTACTACCCTCAGCCGGTACCAGGAAACAATGAGTCTACACTGGCCACGGGTCAGCGAAGCCACAATCCCACTAAGTGCCTCTTCGTGAAGGCCCACAACCACAGTCCAGCCTGGTGCTGGCAGGTACCAATCAGCCTCACGCTGTTAGGCCACTTCACGAGCGAATATTAGGGTTACGAGCCCTAGGCAGGAGCTTCATGTAACTCGCTGGTTACTCTCCTCTTCGGCACCTTACTTAGTTGTCTCTTCTATCAGCCAGCCCCGGGTACGGCGAATCCTGTCACTGCAACCCGTTCTTGCACTTTCTTACAGTCAATATTGACTTATTAAATAAATGCATATGTGACAAACTAATCTATTGTGAATATTTTAGTTTGCCTTTAAAAGCTTCATCGAAACACCGACCTTACCTAACCTTCTTAGTATGTTAAGATAAGCATCTTATTGCTTCATAATTACAATTATTACTTAACCTATACCTATAATAGGTTAAGTAATAATTGTAATTATGAAGCAATAAGATGCTTATCTTAACATACTAAGAAGGTTAGGTAAGGTCGGTGTTTTCTATGAAGCTTTTCAAGGTAAACTAAAATATTCACAATAAATTAGTATGTAACATATGCACGTATTTAATAAGTTAATATTGACTATACGAAAGTGCGAGAACGGGTTGGTCACTGCCACTCTACAGGCAGACAGCAGAACAGTTCTGCTGTCCTCTCTTACAGTTCTCTGTACAGTTCACTTCCGGCGGCGGCTCACTACTTCTGTAGATCAGACAGGTGTAGAGACCTTGGCTGCCTTGGGTAGACTGACTTCTTGCATCACAGCAGCCCTACGTTGACTCTGTGAATACAGACACGTCATCAGTACACTGGGACACTACATGGGGACCACTAGGAAACATCACTTACTGACATAAACACATACATCTGGCTCTGCTCATGATAGATGGCGCTGCTTTTCTAAACACCACCTCACTAGAGGTCAGCACCAGTTACCTCACGAGCCGACTAGGAGAGGAATCTAGCGCCTCTTGCCGGTATATTCCCGTCATCACTAGATGGCGTTGTTCATGTTGTGGGGGTTTTCGGGAGCAGACTCACAGATGGCGTTGACGTCACTGCTCCATGCTCTAACGATGAACTTGGGTTCGTAACGATGAACTTGGGTTCGTAATATGGTTAGAGGAACGGTCTCGGTTCATGCAGTTTGGCGTTCATTCCCCCACCGTCCAAGTGGTTAGGCACCATTCCGTACCATTCCAAATCCTTATCTTGACCCCTTCCAAGTGCAATATAGTGGTAATGGTTTGGCGCTTTCCTCGATAGTTCCCTTCCCTTTGCTTCTCTGATAAGAGTGCGCTCAGTTAACATAATACAAACAGTGCGCTGTGTTAATGAAAGCGTTAATTATATGATTAAGTGTCATGTATTCATTCAGCTTCTTAATTTATCAACTTCTATTATCTTGTTTTGGAAGACGAGAATAGTGTCTTGATAATAGACACTTGAAGAATAGTGTCTTGGTAGACAAGAACAGCAATGAACACAAGCCAGCGCATATGTATATACGAAAGGGTTCGTATATGCAAAGTTGTTAGTGAGCGAACTTCTTCATGGTGCACTGAACCGACGGTATCTGAAACGGCAGTTGACGATTTCACCAGTCCCGCCTGGAGGACCCTCAGGTGGGCCCCACTACCCACCAGGGGAGGGTCTCGTGCCCTAGGTGTACGGTCTCGGAGTATAGCCCCGAGAAGTATGTATGTGACGCTAGCGTTCCCTCCAGGAACGACTGACACCGAGAAAACTCATGTGGCTCAAAGGCACTCTTCCATCTATGAAAGGAGCGAAAACCCTCATTGATGTATTTCTCTCAAGGATTATGGCGCCTTACGTTTTTATAGGGAGAAGTCAACCAGAACTAATAAACAATCTCCTTGCGGGTAAGGTAGGCAAGATCATGCTTGCAAATTATGACAGTGCTGAGAGAAGCCAGAAGTACAAGGAGTTTCTAATGACAAACTATCCCACCACGTTCCCTCTGGCCATCGTTGAAGACATTCCGAGAGTGCATAATGCTCGGCCCATCACCAAGAATAGCGTGGAACTGAAGCATGTTAAAATCATAAGGAACAGAGCAGATGACCTCTCCAGAGAATTTCAGGTTCCTATATGGCCCACTTAGCCATGTGCGCCGGTGGAGGCCTGAAACAGTAATGTGTTTCAAATGCCAGTGTTATGGTCATGTGGAAAGGTACTGGCCCTACGAAACCGCCTGTCCGCTGTGTGCTGGTCCCCTCAGCTTTAAAAGATGTCCCCAGAAACTGAACCACGCAAGTAGTGAAGAAAATGAGGAGGCCAACAGGCCTCCCATGAAATGCACAAGATGCGGAAAGGAGGTTGTTGATGCCTCGCATAATGAATGCAGACGGAGTAGACGTAAACACCCACTGGGCTCAAACGTAGCTGGGAGTGAACCCGCTCAGTCCAACCTGCTACTGAAGCATCAACTGACCACGACACTGCACCTGAGGAGACCATCACGAACTCCACCCCAGAGAGGTGCTGTACAGGAAGTGAGTGAAAAAAATATAATATTGAAAAAAATTCCAGGTGTTTCTTGGCTCAGTTGGTCATCTTCAAAATGACCCAGAAAAAAGCTTAAACGACAATCACAATAGATGTTGGAACTTCCCCGCCACACAGAGTAGTGAGTCAAACCACCAGCGATGCTAGTATAAAAAGTGTGTTTGCATCTCATACAGACATTAGGCGAGTGATGCCACATGTTTGAATCTTGATAAACACAGCAAAAGTGAAGAGGCGTCCGGCTCAGAGACCTGCACCCATCTCAGCACCGAACAATTGTGCAGTGCGACTTTTAGTGATGCGTCCAATGTTAACATTGATGTCTTCTACGACAGCAGGATAAAACCCCTCACAAAGAATGAGTGGCAAAATGTCTGGAAGAATGGACAGTATGAAACACCGAAGGAAGATCTAATCACCTTGTTTAATGTCGTTAATATGGTGAACTCTAAGATTAGAGATCGAACTGAAAACAGAATTGCTACAATGACTAATACAACAACAAGGATCTTCACATTCCTGTCCGGGAATGTGCACAAGAGACTTGCTGATATTCTTACGTATGTAGGTAATAATTATGTTGATGTAGTCTGCTTGCAAGAACCATAGACATCTAACACCTTACACAAGACCCCATCTAGACTTCCACGGTAAGTAGCTTTTTCGAACGCAGGACCTTATGATGTAGGCATACTGACATGTTAAAAACGGTCTGGTTTGTAAACACATTATAAATCATAAGAGTGAAGACAACTATTATCAGAAGTTTCAGATATCCACAGAGACTGGCTCCTTCTACCTTTGCAACATCTATGTGAGATGTGACAGAATGATTGAGACATCTCTTCCTTCAATCAATAGCAACTCTAAAATCATCATAATGGGTGACTTTAACGCAAGACACAACAAGTTAGGAGATGATACAACAAACAGAAATTGTTCGGTGTTTGTAAAATACCTCAGGAAAAACAATATGACTTTTTTATCTAAACCCATCTAATGTCACCCATTTCTCAGGTGGAAGGCTTGATTATGTAATAGGTCACGGTCTCTAAGACAATGCTGCCCATGGATCTTCAGTGAAAGAGTTAATTACTGATCACCATGCCATACTTAGCACATACACAATCAAAGATGGTAAATCACATCATTATGAAAGGACTACAGTTAACTTCCCTGACAATCTGCACATGCATTCAAGCACAAAATATGAAATTGGTATCAGTCATATACATTTATTAATGTCAATGCCCTATATGAGGACCTTATTAATGAAGTAACTCAGTACTATGTCAAATGGGTGGAACCTAATGGGCCAAGAACTATGAATAGAGGTTGCAGTGGTTCTGTGACCTTTGCCTACAACCCATGCATGATCAGGTACTACATGTTGCTGAGCATTATAAAGCTCACAAAACAACTGAGTCACTCGATGCGTTTCTTCAAGCCAACCGCGCATTCAGGAAATGAAAGTACTAGTACGTTGTCAATTTGGGAACAATTCTTACAGGACATCAATCATGCATCATCCTCAGCCGAAATATGGGATAAAATTAAAAAGATTTCTAAACCTAATACCCCTTAACTTGTTCATCACTCTCTAACAGCTTATGCTGAGATGTTGCTAGAACAGTATGCAAACACTGCATGCATATCGAATCTGCCCCAAAATATACAACAACCTCTTGTTAGTACTAATGTTAATAGGGCTTTAATATGGAAATTGCCTCTAGTGAAAAGGGTCAAGATGATGCTTATGACATTTCTCCTTTCGAGCTTGAAACTGCACTAAAGAAGGACAGAGCAATTTCTCCTGGAGACGATGGCATAACGTATAGTACCCTGAAACTTTTTGCTGGCATAACTAATAGTCCGCTGCCAGAACTGTACAAAGTCTACGCCAAGGAGTCGTACCAGATCGTTGGATGCAAAGCCTCATAATCCTGTGCCTAAGCCAAACTCGAACAAACTTAGGCCGATATCTTTAACTTCTTGCATGTGCAAGGTCCTTGAGAGGATTGTTCTCAGTAGGCTAATGTTATAAATTAAAAGTTAACTCACTTCTAACTTGCATGGCTTTCTCCATGGGAGAAGTACACACTCTTGCAGTGTCGAGTACTTCATAAGACCGGAACCAAACTCTCACGTTGCCTTTCTTGACCGCCAAGCTGCCTTTCACACAGCTAATAGGGATCTCATCCTAGAGCAACTAGCCTTTTTTTTGTCAATGGATATTTGTTGAAGTGGATTAGGAGTTATTTGAGTAACAAAACTGCCGCAGTCATCTATAAGGGGGATAAGAGTAGCTAAAATTCCTCCTTTGAATTAGGCACACCTCGAGTCCTCAGTCCTACACTTTTCAAAGTGCTGATGCATACACTAATAGCTGACATACCTATTCGAGACAATGAGGCTGTCATCTACTATGCAGAGGACATTTGCGTCATTGCAAACGGTGACAACCGGCTGCAGACTATCCTTGATACACTTGCAAATAAAGGCATTGAATGTGGGCTTATCGTCTCAACAGATAAACCAGGACTTAATGTCCCCTATAAATCAATAATCCTCCTGTTATTAAGGTCAATGATCAGCTCACTGAAAACTGCACGCAATACAAATACCTCGGTGTGAAATTAATAGTGACATTGAAGGTGAACTACAGTTTAAGCTTAATGAATGGATAAGTCCTCTTAAAACCATTGCTGGAAAGAACATTGGTATTAATGTTTAATATGCCAGAATGTTTTACATGACGTTCATCAGGTCACTAGTCGACTACCATGCCCTGCACCTTATTTGTCTCCATAGCAATAGGCTAAAAGTTTCAGAGAAAATCCAAACATGAAACCACGAGTATAATTCTTGGAGCCCCCAGATGCACAAGAATCATCAACATGAGGGAGGAGCTGAAACTCCCAACCACATATGAAAGAACTGAGCAGCTCAGTACTACTTCTGTGTAAGGGTGATGAGACATCCCTCTTACTACTTAGAGAAAAACTGACTAGTGTTGTATGTAGGCGGGAGAGTGTTGCCAACGCACCAGCGGGCATCCTAGATGCAAGCTGGTTGAGTAGAAGTGTTGCTAATCTCATTAAACTAAATATTCCGATTGTAGGTAAAGTTGTAGCCAATGATATTTCACTATATCTATACCCCTGATATACAAGTGTCATACACGCCCATCAGCAAAAAGAACAAAGAAAACCCAGCACTACTAACAGCAACATCACTTAAAACAATTGATTCCTTGATAAGTAACTTACAGCCTCAGGAGCACTATGCTTACGCTGATGGGTGTGTTCAAATGTCAGCAGGTCTCACTGCAGCAGCCTGTAGAATATACAAAGACAACATATGTACACAGACCGCAAGTGGGAGACTGGATAACTATCTTAGCTCCACACATGCAAAGTTAACTGCACTACAACTTGCCACTAACGTACTGAAGAACAGTGGAGTAATTTTCTCTAATTCAAAGTCAGCTCTTCAAGCCCTTAAAAACCCAACATGTAAAATAGACACTAGGAATGTTGTAACATCCATTATAAATAACATTATTAATGTAAAGAGCAAGAGTTTCAGAATCTCATTTGTATGGATACCATCTCACATAGGTGTTGTCCAGCATGACGACACAGACAAGGCAGCTAAAACTGCATGTGATGAGCCTGAAAATTAGTTGGATATGGGCATTCCATACTTTGCTGTAAAAACCGCAATATTTCAGGAAATTAGGGAGGACAGAAGAGCAGTCACTGACATGCAAAGGCCAAAAAGCACGAGTATAAAGAGCTATGACATGTTATGACATGTCATAACATGTCATGTTATGACATGTCATAACCGAGAGTTATATGTACGGGGCAGCATAAAACATCCACTAGACTGTGTGACATTGTAATTGCTGGAATCCCCCAATGGCGAACATTCCGATTGTAAATTATGTGAACAAGAGCTGGGATATACTCCCTCAACACTATATCTGTGATTACACTGTTATAAGTGACTTCAGACCAAATGGTATGAGGTACTTTGAGCTCTGTTATTAATTCATACTCTCAAGAATATTGGGAGATAAAATATTGGGACCAGATTTTGCTAGTGGGGGGCTAATAGATCAGTTTTACATTTTTATGTTCTCACCTGACTCTTAGTCAGAGTTGTTTGTTGTTTGTATATGATGCTGGTATTTTCTTCCATATATGACTAACCATCCTGTGAGATGGGAATATTAGATGAAATAATAGCTAGTTGTTTAGTCAGCGTTGGTTTGTTTTTGTACTGAAACAAGTAAATTCTCCCCGAACTCCATATAGGACTAACCATCCTGTGAGATCGGAATATTAGATAAACTTATAGTTAGTTTTTGATCTACACTGTAATCTTTCTTATAGAAAAGGGTAGCAGCACATTGCTGTGTATACCTAAGCCTGTTAAATAAAAAAACCTCATCGTGTGCATTACCGTTTAGAGTTTTATATATATAGAGTACACTTTGTGAGGATCCCCCCCCCCCCATGACAAAGGTGAGTTTTCCTTCCAGCATTTATATCTTAAGTCTTAGTTTTAAAGTTTTTCCTCCTCATCTTGCCCAAACAGTTGAGGTATTAATAGCTTTAGGCAAAGTATATACTAGATGTATCTAAAAATCCAACATTCTGCTTGAATGGCACTTTGCATACAATATAGGCATCATTAAGTTTTTGCCTAAGTCTTAATGTAAAAGGAATATTAATCAAAACAGAGAGTATTAATTTACTGCATTACTTTTTCATGGTACAAGCAAACACTCACTAAGAAAGATTTTCTTTCAGAGTCATAAATCTCTTTCCTAACTATAGGAGGTAGGTTATATTACCCTGACTTGGACAATTATTTACATCTGATTGGCAATGATATTAGACTGAATTTGGCTTTAATATTACTTAATTATATCATAAAAAGTCAAACACACATTGCAACTACTGTATGAGCAAATTTTTAATTTGTCAACGCCATATTAAAGTTTTCTTTTTTTTTAAATCCTCAAATCAAAAGTTTTCCAGAATTTTGGGGGTTTTCTTTCCCCAAAATGGGGGTTGACGAATTATCTTCTAGCTGCTGCATTCCATTTGATGATATTTGAAAGTCTGTTGTATGGTCCTTATCCATTAAATGATGATACATTATCAGTCCATCTTGAATTCTGGTCTGTTTAGTACTTGCAGATCCAATGCCATAAAAATTTGGAAAAAATATAGACTATTTAATAATAATCTGGAAAAAATCTATATAAATAAAAATGCAAATGTTCGTTTGTTCAACATCGCTAATCTCCGAAAGTTCTTCACCGATTGCTTTGAAATTTTGACACAACGTTCCATTCGAATACGCACGTGTTTTTATATACCAACTATATAGATGCCACACCTGTGACAAATAAAAACATGCATTTGTTGTAGAAAACAGCGTCATCTATTGCATGTAATGGCAACACTCGCTATACTAAATATGTTATGATTCCATTTCAATGTTTCCGATTGCATTGATAAATTGAATTTTCATAGATTTAATTATTATGTGTGACATTGCGTTGGAATTGAGCTGTGGTATTTACCATACCATTCATTTCATAAGTATAAGTATAGATGAAACACCTGTGACAGGAAAAAACAATCTTTTTTAAGAAACAGCGCCCTCTCTTGCACGTAAGAGCAACTCTTACATCAAATACACCAGCTTGATCCTTACATCAAATACGTTGCTATACTTAATATGTTACGATTCCATTTCAATGTTTCCGATTGCATTGACAATGTAAATTTTCATAGTTTTTTATTTATTTTTATTTTTATTTAATTATTTTGTGCGACATTGAGTTGGAATTGCTCTGTGTTGTTTACCATTCAGTTCAGTTTGTGAGTATAAGTATACATGCCTCACCTGTGACAGGAAAAAACGTTTTTTAAACAAAAAACAGTGCCATCTGTTTGACGGAAGAGCAACACAAGCTGTAATCTCTGAAAGTTCTTCACCGATTGCTTTGAAATTTTGACACAATGTTCCATTCAAATACGTGCATGTTTTTATGTACCTACGATATAGATGCCACACCTGTGACAGGTAAAAACATGTTTTTTTTTAAATAGAGCCATCTGTTACAAGTTATAGCAACACACGCTATACTAAATATGTTATGATTCCATTGCAGTGTTTCAGATTGCATTGATGAATTGAATTTTCATACATTTCGATTTATTTTCATTTGTATTTAATTATTTTGTGTGAATTGGTTGGGAATTGAGCTGTATTCTTTACTATACTTTTCATTTCATAAGTATAGTTTATTTTTTATTTTTTTTATTTATTTTCCTTTCATTTTTTAATCGTTTTTCTTATATTTCAGTGATGGAAGCATCAGATCATTTGATGTTCCCAATTTTCTGATAGAACATCAGATCATTTGGGAATTCGTCGGAATTCCTCAGTGGTCAGTTCATCACTGTGTTCCTCCACTAACTCCTGCACATCACCAGCATCCTAATCCAGACCCAAAGTGTGGCCCAGAGCAACGATATCATCCACTAGATGCATGCCCGGGTCTTCCACAGGTGCAGATGCACATGCAAGTGCAGGACCGAAACCAACGAAGTCTCGCTCAGGGACACCCCTCAGGCCACAGGTTTCGCCATGCAGAGTTTAGGGTCCTCCATGTCTCTCCTTCCAAGGCCTTTGATCAAACGTAAGGCACCCAGGATATTGAAGTGGTTCATCTAGAATTCTTTGAGGGTCAGCTCTGTATTGTCCATCACATCAACA
>NC_091199.1:26900598-27098098 GCF_040958095.1 Procambarus clarkii
CCAGGGGCCAGATGGGCCAGGGGGGCCAGGGGGCCAGATGGGCCAGGGGGGCCAGATTCCTTGTCATCTTCTGAATAGGGAAACCCCAGAGAGAGAAGGCCCTAAGGGACATCATCAGTTAACTTCGTGAATAAAAAAGGTTCCTACTACCTGAACCCTATTATCCAGGTAGAGATAGATGTCGCAGATACTTTTAGAATAGGTAGAGATGTTGTCAAACTCTCTCTCTCTCTCTCTCTCTCTCTCTCTCTCTCTCTCTCTCTCTCTCTCTCTCTCTCTCTCCCTCTCCCTGGAGAAGGATCGTGGTTCATAATCTTACTCATAATTACTGAAGAAAATGCTGAGTAATGACAGGGCAGCATTTCTCAGACAGTTTGAGGTTCATTTCATTAACAGGAAAATGATGGCGTCGCTGTCATTAAGGATAACGAAGATATCAAGGTCCTCCTTCCAAGAGTTGTCCAAGGAGGGAGAGAGAGAGAGAGAGAGAGAGAGAGAGAGAGAGAGAGAGAGAGAGAGAGAGAGAGAGAGAGAGAGAGAGAGAGAGAGAGGGAGAGATAGAGAGAGATCTATGCACATTTAAATAGGAATAACAATTATTTCTCATTTTAGATTTCCCACTCACGTGGTCCTTAAGAAAGGGGGGGTTATCTTGAGGTTATCTTGAGATGAGGGTATCTTGGGATGAGGTTATCTTGGGATGAGGTTATCTTGAGATGAGGTTATCTTTGAGATGAGGTTATCTTGGGATGAGGTTATCTTGGGATGAGGTTATCTTTGAGTTGAGGTTATCTTAAGATGAGGTTATCTTTGAGATGAGGTTATCTTAAGATGAGGTTATCTTGAGATGAGGTTATCTTGAGTTGAGGTTATCTTGAGATGAGGTTATCTTGAGATGAGGTTATCTTCGAAATAAGGTTATCTTGAGATGATGTTATCTTGAGATGAGGTTATCTTGGGATGAGGTTATCTTGAGATGAGGTTATCTTTGAGATGGGGTTATCTTGAGATAAGGTTATCTTGAGATGAGGTTATCTTTGAGATGACGTTATCTTGAGATGAGGTTATCTTGAGATGAGGTTATCTTTGAGATGAGGTTATCTTGAGATGAGGTTATCTTGAGTTGAGGTTATCTTGAGATGAGGTTATCTTGAGATGAGGTTATCTTGAGATGAGGTTATCTTAAGATGATCATCAACACAGCAGAACGCGCTTAAGTACTATAAGCAAAATCCTTCTTTCATAGGGGCCTGACGGGTGAGTGGATTGCGCTTCGGATTCGTAATCCTGAGGTTCCAGGTTCGATCGCAGGTGGAGGAGGAAAGAAATTGGCAGAGATTCTTTCACCCTGATAGTCCTGTTCACCTAGCAGTAAATAGGTACCTGGGAGTTGGACAGCTGCTACGGGCTGCTTCCTGGGGGTGGAGGCCTGGTCGAGGAACGGGCCGCGGGGACGCTAAGCCCCGAAATCATCTCAAGAAGAAGAGGTACTCATATGAAATCAATAAAAACAAGGTCTTTCATATATAAAATCTTTCATATATAAAATCTTTCATATATAAAATCTTTCATATATAAAATCTTTCATATATAAAATCTTTCATATAAAAAATACGATTTCATATAAAAGATCTTTCATATGAAAGGCAAGACCTTAAATATATATAAAGTAGACCTTTCATATAAAAGGTCTCATTTGTCTTATAAAGTTCCCAGTCGGTGTCTCATTAATATATGAACCGATATATATATTCTCTCTAAAGTTAGTTCCGAGAGCTGAATTATAAAATAATGAGAATTATAAAAACGAGGGGAAGAGAGAGAGAGAGAGAGAGAGAGAGAGAGAGAGAGAGAGAGAGAGAGAGAGAGAGAGAGAGAGAGAGAGAGAGAGAGAGATGAGAGAGAGATGAGAGAGATGAGAGAGAGATGAGAGAGAGAGAGATGAGAGAGAGAGATGAGATGAGAGATGAGAGAGAGAGAGAGAGAGAGAGAGAGAGAGAGACAGAGAGAGACAGAGAGACAGACAGAGAGACAGGGAGACAGATAAACAGAGACAGACAGACATATTTCGCCAGCTGTCTACTGTCCCTGAAAATCTTTGGGCTAATAGTCCCGTGCCTTTTCAAGCGGCGAAGCCATTATCACGACATTAATGATACACTCCACGACAACAATGGCAGCTAATCAGCCCTGATCTTTATATTCATCGGATTTAAATTCCAGTGCTGGGTGTTGGAACCAGAGATTTCAGAAACGTTTGGGCAATACCGTATGTGAGAGAGCAGCCATTAGGACGTGCCTGGTGTGTGTCAGGCATGTGTGCATATATACACACACATGTTACACATATGTATAACCTTCTGAAGATGAATTATTAAATACGAAAGTACTTAAGGAATTTCATGTCTGATTCATTTGTGGTCTGATATTGTTTCATATATATATATAACATATACATTCACATATATATCCACATGTGACAGCTATACGTGGCTTTTTTGCAGGTGTGAGGTGATTGCTACCTTAATTCGATAATTATGACAGCCGGTTCAATCCCCTCGACCGTCCATAAGTGGTTGGGCACCATTCCTTTCCCCCGTCCCATCCCAAATCCTGACCCCTTCCCAGTGCTATATTGTCGTAATGGCTTAGCGACTTCCCCTGATAATCCCCTCCCTCCCATCTGTTAGAGATAAGGTGTCTCCAAGGCGAATCGAATCTCCCTTGTGGTCTCTGATTTTTTTCATAGGGTGTCTATACAGTAGGTTGAAGATAAAACCCGATAATAAATTAATTATTTATCTAGAAATTCATTCCGGTAACGCAAAAACTTAATTATCTTCTTATATAATAAACTAAATTATCTTCTTATAAATTCTTATCTTCCATTCATCTTATGAAACTGAGATGTTTAAAGCACTTCTGAAAATGTGGCTGAGATCTAAAGCTCCTTGAGTCGTAGATAAGATCTTATCTAAACTATCTAGTTTACGCCTGGGTTCGATCCCAGGCGCCGGCGAGAAACAATGGGCAGAATTTCTTTCACCCTATGCCCTTGTTACCTAGCAGTAAAATAGGTACCTGGGTGTTAGTCAGCTGTCACAGGCTGCTTCCTGGGGGTGGAGGCCTGGTCGAGGACCGGGCCGCGGGGACACTAAAAATCCCCGAAATCATCTCAAGATAACCTCAAGGTCTATAAAATATCTAAATTATCCATACAAATTATCTACGACTCCTTGAGGCCCAATCGCTTGCGACACGCCAAGCGAGTGTGTTACCACTTCGCCAAGTGAACTCCTCTAATATATCTATCATAGTGATTATTAATACAGTTATGTAATTATTTCAGAACTATGTATAGTGATTATCAAATGCACTCAAATGCGCTCCAATCAGTTCCGGGATTGGAGAGTATTGGATTATAAGTTATCCACCTCCTTCAGAGGAGACTATCCTCTCAAGGACATTCATATAACTAAAATGTGTCTTAATTCATTAATTTACTTACATGTTATGAAAAAACTCAAGGGATTCCTTCAAGTAGGTCTAGGCTTAATTTATTTCTGGATATTGCGACAAGTTTACTTCAGACTCCGAAGTTGATGAGTTTACATGTATTTGGAGTGTACCCTGATGGGGTTCTGGGAGTTCTTCTACTCCCCAAGCCCGGCCCGAGGCCAGGCTTGACTTGTGAGAGTTTGGTCCACCAGGGTGTTGCTTGGAGCGGCCCGCAGGCCCACATATACCTGCTTGATGGGGTTCTGGGAGTTCTTCTACTCCCCAAGCCCGGCCCGAGGCCAGGCTTGACTTGTGAGAGTTTGGTCCACCAGGCTGTTGCTTGGAGCGGCCCGCAGGCCCACATATACCTGGTTGATGGGGTTCTGGGAGTTCTTCTACTCCCCAAGCCCGGCCCGAGGCCAGGCTTGACTTGTGAGAGTTTGGTCCACCAGGCTGTTGCTTGGAGCGGCCCGCAGGCCCACATATACCTGGTTGATGGGGTTCTGGGAGTTCTTCTACTCCCCAAGCCCGGCCCGAGGCCAGGCTTGACTTGTGAGAGTTTGGTCCACCAGGCTGTTGCTTGGAGCGGCCCGCAGGCCCACATATACCTGCTTGATGGGGTTCTGGGAGTTCTTCTACTCCCCAAGCCCGGCCCGAGGCCAGGCATGACTTGTGAGAGTTTGGTCCACCAGGCTGTTGCTTGGAGCGGCCCGCAGGCCCACATATACCTGGTTGATGGGGTTCTGGGAGTTCTTCTACTCCCCAAGCCCGGCCCGAGGCCAGGCTTGACTTGTGAGAGTTTGGTCCACCAGGCTGTTGCTTGGAGCGGCCCGCAGGCCCACATATACCTGCTTGATGGGGTTCTGGGAGTTCTTCTACTCCCCAAGCCCGGCCCGAGGCCAGGCATGACTTGTGAGAGTTTGGTCCACCAGGCTGTTGCTTGGAGCGGCCCGCAGGCCCACATATACCTGCTTGATGGGGTTCTGGGAGTTCTTCTACTCCCCAAGCCCGGCCCGAGGCCAGGCTTGACTTGTGAGAGTTTGGTCCACCAGGCTGTTGCTTGGAGCGGCCCGCAGGCCCACATATACCTCGTTGATGGGGTTCTGGGAGTTCTTCTACTGCCCAAGCCCGGCTCGAGGCCAGGCTTGACTTGTGAGAGTTTGGTCCACCAGGCTGTTGCTTGGAGCGGCCCGCAGGCCCACATATACCTGCTTGATGGGGTTCTGGGAGTTCTTCTACTCCCCAAGCCCGGCCCGAGGCCAGGCTTGACTTGTGAGAGTTTGGTCCACCAGGCTGTTGCTTGGAGCGGCCCGCAGGCCCACATATACCTGCTTGATGGGGTTCTGGGAGTTCTTCTACTCCCCAAGCCCGGCCCGAGGCCAGGCTTGACTTGTGAGAGTTTGGTCCACCAGGCTGTTGCTTGGAGCGGCCCGCAGGCCCACATATACCTGCTTGATGGGGTTCTGGGAGTTCTTCTACTCCCCAAGCCCGGCCCGAGGCCAGGCTTGACTTGTGAGAGTTTGGTCCACCAGGCTGTTGCTTGGAGCGGCCCACAGGCCCACATATCCACTACTAGTGGTTGATATGTGTTCAGATCAAACACTCGTGGAAAATTAAACTATATATTAGCGGGGGTTGAGCTCAGGCTCTTTGGTCCCGCCTCTCAACTGTCAATCAACAGGTGTACAGGTTCTTGAGCCTATTGGGCTCTATCATATCTACACTTGAAATTGTGTATGGAGTCAGCCTCCACCACATCACTGCCTAATGCATTCCATTTGTCACCCACTCTGACACTAAAAAAGTTCTTACTAATATCTCTGTGGCTCATTTGGGCACTCAGTTTCCACCTGTGTCCCCTTGTTCGCGTCCCTCCAGTGTTGAATAGTTCATCCTTGTTTACCCACTCGATTCTCCTGAGATTTTGTAGGTTGTGATCATGTCCCCCCTTACTATTCTGTCTTCCAGTGTCGTAAGGTGCATTTCCCGCAGCCTCTCCTCATAACTCATGCCTCTTAGTTCTGGGACTAGTCTAGTAGTGTGTGTGCTCACCTATATGTGCCTGCAGGATCGAGCGTTGACTCTAGGATCCCGCCTAATCCACCGCTACATCCGGCTGATCCACAACACTCCCTCATCCACCAATATCCCAACCATCCAACACTCAGAATTTTTGGTTCGAGGTAATTCATCCCAATTCCCGTTTCGGATGAAAAAGTTTATTCGGATGTAATTACAGTTCCATAATTTTTCCAATTAAAAAACCCTATTAAAATAATAGAAAAATTAATAGAGGAGCAATTAATACAATTAAAAATGAAATTGACACAAAGCAATATAACATTTGAGATAAAAAAGATAAACAATGGTTTTAAAACATCATAATTAATGTTTGTATTAAATGTCATCGAGTATGATGCTCATACGTTCCTAGAGTGATGATGAGTAGTCATTATCATCACACTAGTATCATTATCCTATAACTACCATTATCATCATATATCATATAACCATTATTGTATATCACACTAGCATCATTATCCTATAACTACCATTATCATCATATATCATATAACCATTATCGTATATCACACTAGTATCATTATCCTATAACTACCATTATCATCATATATCATATAAGCATTATCGTATATCACACTAGTATCATTATCCTATAACTACCATTATCATCATATATCATATATCATATAACCACTATCGTATCAAATATAATGATTTTGTAACTATGTTCATTAACTATCTACAATGCTTATTATTAGTGTAACTATGTGTGTTAACTACACTGTAACTATCTACCCCTTTTCTCTTCACTGTAACCTCTAGTTTACAGTGACGAAGGGAGGGGGGGGGAGGGGGAAGGGAACTATCATGGGGAAAGCGCCAAGCCATTACGACACTATAGCACTGAGAAGGGGTCAGGATATAAGGATTTGGGATGGGACGGAGGGAAAGGAATTTTTGCCCAACCACTTGTGGACGGTCGGGAATTGAACGCCGACCTGCATGACCCTTCATTCCCCATTCCCATAATTTCAGCCATATCACTATCACTAGCTATATTAATCCCTATAAAATCCTATATCAAAATAGTTTATATCACACAAAACGTACCCCCCCCCCTACATCAACCCTTACAACCTCAAAGCACCCCATTTGAAACCCCTGAATACCCCCCTCTCCCCTTTTTCCAATCCCCCAATCCTAATCACCTAAATCCCCCCCCCCCCCGTCCCATCCCAAATCCTTATCCTGACCCCTTCCAAGTGCTATAGTGTCGTAATGGCTTGGCGCTTTCCCCCTGATAGTTCCCTCCCTCCCCTGAATGTGAATAAATTATGGGATTGTGAGAGATTGTCAGGAAGTGACGCATCATCCGTACACAACAGAGAAGCGAGTACAATCACCCACTTGTTTTAAGGATCACGTCTGAAGGGTAGTTTGTCATCCATTTAATAGTGGAAACAAAATATTTTTGTTAGGACATAGTCAATGCTTCTTACAGATCCAATTTATCACTCAAACGAAGAGAGAGAGAGAGAGAGAGAAAGAGAGAGAGAGAGAGAGAGAGAGAGAGAGAGAGAGAGAGAGAGAGAGAGAGAGAGAGAGAGAGAGAGAGAGAGAGAGAGAGAGAGAGAGAGAGAGAGAGATATCTTGATAAACAGAAATTGATCAAGCAGTCGATATCTGCGTTTGTGCAGCTGCCCTAGACTATATGAAGGGGAGTACAGTGTGTGTCAAGAACTAGCTGCCCTAGACTATATGAAGGGGGTACAGAGTGTGTCAAGAACTAGCTGCCCTAGACTATATGAAGGGGGAGTACAGTGTGTGTCAAGAACTAGCTGCCCTAGACTATATGAAGGGGAGTACAGTGTGTGTCAAGAACTAGCTGCCCTAGACTATATGAAGGGGGTACAGAGTGTGTCAAAAAGCTAGCCACGTGGTGCTAAAAAATCCCCATCATACAGGATTGTTAGTCATAGAGAGCCATGTGTTTAGTAGCCTGCACTGGCAAATTTTGGGTACACTGTGAGGATATCTTCATGAACACGAGAGGTAATAAAGTAATTGCAAAGCTCCAGGTACCTCATGCCAACTGGTCTGAAAGGTCTAATAACTGGGCATTCAGTGATGTAGTGTGGGAGATCATGCCGCAGTTCCTGCTCACAGAGTTTGCACCTGGAGTGCTCAGGATTGGGAGACCCGTCACCTGCAGCCACCTGCCATAGGTAACGGTAGCCACCTGCCACAGGTAACGGTAGCCACCTGCCACAGGTAACGGTAGCCACCTGCCACAGGTAACGGTAGCCACCTGCCACAGGTAACGGTAGCCACCTGCCACAGGTAACGGTAACCACCTGCCACAGGTAACGGTAGCCACCTGCCACAGGTAACGGTAGCCACCTACCACAGATAACGGTAACCCCCTGCCACAGGTAACAGTAGCCACCTGCCACAGGTAACGGTAGCCACCTGCCACAGGTAACGGTAGCCACCTGCCACAAGTAACGGTAACCCCCTGCCACAGGTAACGGTAGCCACCTGCCACAGGTAACGGTAGCCACCTGCCACAGGTAACAGTAGCCACCTGCCACAGGTAACGGTAGCCACCTGCCACAAGTAACGGTAACCCCCTGCCACAGGTAACGGTAGCCACCTGCCACAGGTAACGGTAGCCCCCTGCCACAGGTAACGGTAACCCAACCTGATCCTTGCAACCACTGTGTTGCAAGGATCTAAACCACATGAATAAAGTAGTTTAGATTAAACTCTACGGTCAAATGCAGCCACATTTCACTTTTCTTCACGAAACTGAACAATACATAAACAACTTAAGAAACAAGCAAAAGACGAAACACGGAAAGCAAGGAAGTGGAGAAGTAAAACAAGTCATAATAAACAAGAAGGAAACGACAAATAAAGAAGCGAAAACGAGATTACAAAAAAGGGATGAAAGAGGAAGTAGCGTGAGGGAGCCAGAATCATTATCTTTATCTCTGAGTCACCCAGGAAGGAGGGAAGAGGAAGCAGGAAGGAGGAGAGGAACACAAGGATGGGGAGAGAGAGAGAGAGAGAGACAGAGAGAGAGAGAGAGAGAGAGAGAGAGAGAGAGAGAGAGAGAGAGAGAGAGAGAGAGAGAGAGAGAGAGAGAGAGAGAGAGAGAGAGAGAGAGAGAGAGAGAGAGACAGAGACAGAGAGAGAGAGACAGAGACAGAGACAGAGACAGAGAGAGAGCGAGAGAGAGAGAGAGAGAGAGAGAGAGAGAGAGACAGAGACAGATAGAGAGAGAGAGAGAGAGAGAGAGAGAGAGAGAGAGAGAGAGAGAGAGAGAGAGAGAGAGAGAGAGAGAGAGAGAGAGAGAGAGAGAGAGAGAGAGAGAGAGAGACAGACAGACAGACAAACACACACAGAAACAGAGCCAAAACAGAGAACAATTCACACATAAATAATCGACTGTTCTCCTTAAGAACAAATGAGACACAACACACGCTACAATAACTTTGTTTCAACATAGCTATATCCTTTCCATCATGCTCTGTCACCTAATGCCTCTGTTCACCTAGCAGTGAGTAGTTACTCAGCTTATTGTGTTATTGCATCTTGTGTTAGGGGTCAATAATTCGGCCTTGAAGGGGGGTGGGGGGAGGCCTCGATATAAGCCTAACGGTTATGAATACACTCAGGCGTCCTGTCCCCTGATATATTGAATTACCCCAGGCGGTGTAGGGACCGGGGACAGCAAGACACCTGCTGCCAGAAGGCCGTGTTAGGAGACCTGTTTACATATCTTGAGAGGTTATCTTGAGATGATTTCGGGGCTTTAGTGTCCCCGCGGCCCGGTCTTCGAGCAGGCCTCCACCCCCAGGAAGCAGCCCGTGACAGCTGACTAACACCCAGGTACCTATTTTACTGCTAGGTAACAGGGGGCATAGGGTGAAAGAAACTCTGCCCATTGTTTCTCACCGGCGCCTGGGATCGAACCCAGGACCACAGAATCACAAGTCCAGCGTACATGGGTTTACCGGGAGGGTAAACTCATATTCCAGAGTGTGATGTCAAGACCAATTCATTCTTCCTAATTACCACTCCCTAAATACCAATTATCGTGCTCAAGCGAAATCGTTCGAAGCCGAACCATCCACTAGGCCAGTGTATAGAAAACGTCTACATTGTAATGTTTCAATATTTACTAATGCGTCGTATATTATGTGTTTGGACGAATCAGTCAAATTTCGACCTAATAAGTGAGAGTAGTGGAAAAATGGAATGCACTTGGGGAACAGGTTGTGGAAGCAAACTCTATTCATGCTTTTAAAATTAGGTATGATAGGGAAATGGGACAGGAGTCATTGCTGTAAACAACCGATGGCTGGAGAGGCGGGATCCAAGAGCCAATGCTCGATCCTGCAAGCACAAATAGGTGAGTTCAAATAGGTGAGTACACACACACACACACACACACACACACACACACACACACACACACACACACACACACACACACACACACACACACACACACACCCACACACACACACACACACCCACACCCACACCCACACACACACACACCCACACACCCACACAGGAATGCTTCAGGAATCTGTACACCTGTTGATTGACAGTTGAGAGGCGGGACCAAAGAACCAGAGCTCAACCCCCGCAAACACAACTAGGTGAGTACACACACACACACACACACACACACACACACACACACACACACTAAACATTTCTCACATGGCCAAATCACAATTATCACAATTACAAACTCCCATGAAATAACAACCAACAAACACAGGTATTATACTGCAGATATACCTCTCTACATATACCCCCTCAATATACCCTATACCCCCAAGAACCCATATATACATCCAACTACCCATACATTACCCTTCCCACAAAAAAAATTACAAATGGAATGGAAGACTGCAACCATTTCTCCCATCTCAGAATTTCCATATCAAATCCATTGGTGCTTATGCCCGACCTGACATCCCTCTCTGGGATGTCTGTTGACTTCTGTTTTTGTCTGTTGACTTCTGTTTTTCTCTGTTGCTTCCTGTGGGAGGTTCTGGGAGTCACGTTTATCCTATATTTCATTTATTTCCTACGATCGTAATAATTAAAAAGTTGTTTTTAATTAAAAAAATAAAATTTTGGAAGGGGGGAAGGTGGGGTTTCTTTTAAGTTCACTGGATTGTTTGATAATTTAATTTATGGTTCATAGAGAGAGAGAGAGAGAGAGAGAGAGAGAGAGAGAGAGAGAGGAGAGAGAGAGAGAGGAGAGAGAGAGAGAGAGAGAGAGAGAGAGAGAGAGAGAGAGAGAGAGAGAGAGAGAGAGAGAGAGAGAGAGAGAGAGAGAGAGAGAAGAGAGAGAGAGAGAGAGAGAGAGAGAGAGAAGAGAGAGAGAGAGAGAGAGAGAGAGAGAGAGAGAGAGAGAGAGAGAGAGAGAGAGAGAGAGAGAGAGAGAGAGAGAGAGAGAGAGAGAGATGAAGAATTCGATTGCATAACTGCAATATTTTTTCTCTGCTCTGTGTGATGTTTTTGTCGGGAGATCTAAAAGGATTTTCATACAATACTAAGACCATCATTAACGTGTGTGTTTTTTTTAGCTTTATCCTAACACCAGTTGATTGACAGTTGAGAGGCGGGACCAAAGAGCCAAAGCACAACCCCCGCAAGCACAAATAGGTGAGTAAACACACACACACACACACACACACACACACACACACACACACACACACACACACACACACACACACACACACACACACACACCTCCCAAAACCCATTCTCGCTCTCCACGTGAATCCTAAATCCTGACATCAAGGGATTACCTGACAGTACAGCTACAAGGATTGCTACAGGAGATTACAGTAATCAGCGCATAATACTCTCAGTCATTTGTACCACAGAACACACCAGGAAGACTGTAGGATAATCCAAGACTGTAGGATAATCCAGGACTGTAGGATAATCCAAGACTGTAGGATAATCCAGGACTGTAGGATAATCCAAGACTGTAGGATAATCCAAGATTGTAGGATAATCCAAGACTGTATTATCCTCTAAAACTGTAAGATACTCGAAGAGGAATCCAATAAACAGAGAGACTTAATCTGACAAATGGCTACTTAACTTAAACACAGTAAGTGCAATGTTATACAGCCTAACATCCCTTCCTATTATTACTGAATGATGTTGATCTCAATCACTTGAGAAGGTGTGCGGGAGATGGGCGAGAGGTGACGGATGCTGAATGATCTGCCTGACTGTTTATAGCAGCCAAGCGCATCAGCCTCGGGGAATTGTTCATTAAAATATATATATATTTTGAGTCTTCCTCTTTCAGGGAATCATTCTGGTGTGGTGGTGTGGTGGTGGTGATAGTGGTTGTGAGAAATGTTGGTGATTTTTGTGGATATCTTGAGGTTATCTTGAGATGATTTCGGGGCTTTTAGTGTCCCCGCGGCCCGGTCCTCGACCAGGCCTCCACCCCCAGGAAGCAGCCCGTGACAGCTGTCTAACTCCCAGGTACCTATTTACTGCTAGGTGAACAGGGGGTGCATCAGGGTGAAAGAAACTCTGCCCATTTGTTCCTGCCTCCACGGGGGATCGAACACGGAACCTCATGACTACGAATCCTGAGCGCTGTCCACTCAGCCGTCAGGCCCTTAGGGTAAGAATATTTCCTTATATTCCTTCGGTTTATCTGGGTCTCCAGCTTTTTTTTTTATCTCCTCTTGTCCTATCTTCTCTTGTCTGTTCCCTTTAGTATCTCCCATGTAGTGATCATATCTCTGTTTCTTCTCACCCTTTTAGTTATCTTTCCTGACGTTCCCCAACGTCAGGAAACTGACGTATTAAAGTGTCCCCTTATCCTAACCTGCCAGAGGACCCACAACAGAAAACGGGACAGTACGTCACTTTCGCCAGCCGCTTCCATTTTCTAGTACGACGATTTTTGGCCGTATGTGACGCATTCGTGCGAAAAGCGACGTTCTTTGTAGGAGGACAGGTTGTAGGAGGACAGGCTGTAGGAGGACAGGTTGTAGGAGGACAGGTTGTAGGAGGACAGGTTGTAGGAGGACAGGCTGTAGGAGGCCAGGCTGTAGGAGGACAGGCTGTAGGAGGACAGGTTGTAGGAGGACAGGTTGTAGGAGGACAGGCTGTAGGAGGCCAGGCTGTAGGAGGACAGGTTGTAGGAGGACAGGTTGTAGGAGGACAGGTTGTAGAAGGACAGGTTGTAGGAGGACAGGCTGTAGGAGGACAGGCTGTAGGAGGCCAGGCTGTAGGAGGACAGGCTGTAGGAGGACAGGCTGTAGGAGGACAGGCTGTAGGAGGCCAGGCTGTAGGAGGACAGGCTGTAGGAGGCCAGGCTGTAGGAAGACAGGCTGTAGGAGGCCAGGTTGTATTAATCAGTCTTCTCCTAAATAGTACACCGTATTTTGACGAATAGTTTCCCCAAGCTAAAAAAAATCTGATGTATTAAATATGGTAGTGGCTGCCGAAAGTGACATACTGTACCGTTTTCTGTTATGGGTTCTCTGCTAGATTTAGGATAAGACGGTTTCTAGACATTTGGGAGAACGGGGCTGGATTGCGGCTGGAGGTGGTGATGGTGGTAGTTTTAGCGGTAGTAGTAGTTGTAGGGGTAGTTGAAGTGGCAATTGAAGCCACCTCCTACCCCACTCCCCCCCCCCTCTCCCCACACACACAAAGGATTTACCTGTATTTCTAAAACGTCAGTTTTGTTCATCGCATTTGTAGGAGAGTTGCTCGAAAGGTCGGCGCTTTGAAAGGTCTCTGAGTGGACCAGGCACACGCATTGTTTTAAAATGTCGGAGCAAATTTATGTAGAACCAACACACACACACACACACACACACACACACACACACACACACACACACACACACACACACACACACACAGTGTGTGTGTGTGTGTGAGGGGAGACATGATCACTACCTACAAAATCCTCAGGGGGGGAATTGACAGGGTAGACAAGGATACACTATTCAACACTGCCGGGACGCGAACAAGGGGACACAGGTGGAAACTGAGTACCCACATGAGCCACAGGGACGTTAGAAAGAACTTTTTCAGTGTCAGAGTAGTTAACAAATGGAATGCATTAGGCAGTGATGTGGTGGAGGCTGACTCCATACACAGTTTCATGTGTAGATATGATAGAGCCCAATAGGCTCAGGAACCTGTACACCAGTTGATTGACAGGCGGGACCAAAGAGCCAGAGCTCAACCCCCGCAAGCACAACTAGGTGAATACACAATAGGACATTAAAAGAGACATATTAAAACAAAGTTCATAAAACATTTTGTAACACAAATATTTTGTTTCCAAACATCAACATGGATTCAGCAAAGAAAAATCTTGCTTTCCCAAACTTATCAGACTTCTACAAGTTGACAGCACTCAAACAGGAGAAGTGGGCTGGGCGGACTGCATTTTCCCTGACTGCCAGAAAGCATTAGACACTGTTCTTCGTAAGTCACTTCTATGCAAACAAGAAACAAATGCTATTGAGAAGAAATACCTTTGAAAAAGAAGGCAAAGAGTCATCACCTTGCGATGATTTCGGGGCTTAGCGTCCCCCGCGGCCCGGTCCTCACTACGCTGGAGGAAAGACCAGCCAAGATAGACATGATAACGACGTGTAAGATACTAATGGGGATTGACAAAGACGATATAGAAAAAGTGTTGAAATTGATGAACAGTAGAACGAGTGGTTTTTATTGCCTGTTAACTAGCTTGAGTACCAAACTGAGGTGAATCAGAGTACCAAACTGAGATGAATCAGAGTACCAAACTGAGGTGAATCAGAGTACCAAGAGTGAGGTGAATCAGAGTACCAAACTGAGGTGAATCAGAGTACCAAACTGAGATGAATCAGAGTACCAAACTGAGGTGAACCAGAGTACCAAACTTAGGTGAACCAGAGTACCAAACTGAGATGAATCAGAGTACCAAACTGAGGTGAATCAGAGTACCAGAGTGAGGTGAATCAGAGTACCAAACTGAGATGAATCAGAGTACCAAACTGAGATGAACCAGAGTACCAGACTGAGGTGAACCAGAGTACCAAACTGAGGTGAATCAGAGTACCAAACTGACATGAACCAGAGTACCAAACTGACATGAACCAGAGTACCAAACTGACATGAACCAGAGTACCAAACTGACATGAACCAGAGTACCAGACTGTGGGGGTCGACGCTGCGTCCGCTGAATCATAGAGACAATTTAATCTCTCTAACTCAACACAGAATTTGTGAGAACTCGGCCCTCTCTCTCTTCAACCGGAATTACCGGATAAAATGCTGACGTTTCTGCCAGATTATCCGGATAAAGCGCTCTTGTTTGTGATCGTCGGATCCGGTTAACCGAAGAGTCTAAATGGTTGTAATAGATTAAAATAATCGTTAAGAAACGCCTGATAACTGGTTGATTTTGTGGCGTATCTATCCGGTTAAATAGATGATTTTACGCCCTAAATATCCGGATAACAATCCAACTTTATCGGTAAAACATCCAAAGATGCTGACTTTATTGCTGGTCTGTCCGGATGAAATGGTTACCGGTTAATTAAAGCATTAGGATAAAGAACAGGTTTTTCGGTTTCATTATTCGGTTACAAGATTCGAAGCTTTAATTTAAGCTCGGATGAAAAAATATTCTCTCTAATTAGAGAGAGAGAGAGAGAGAGAGAGAGAGAGAGAGAGAGAGAGAGAGAGAGAGAGAGAGAGAGAGAGAGAGAGAGAGAGAGAGAGAGAGAGAAGAGAGAGAGAGAGAAGAGAGAGAGAGAAAGAGAGAGAGAGAGAAAGAGAGAGAGAGAGAGAGAGAGAGAGAGAGAGAGAGAGAGAGAGAGAGAGAGAGAGAGAGAGAGAGAGAGAGAGAGAGAGAGAGAGAGAGAGTGAGAGAGAGAGTGAGAGAGAGAGAGAGAGAGAGAGAGAGAGAGAGAGAGAGAGAGAGAGAGAGAGAGAGAGAGAGAGAGAGAGAGAGAGAGAGAGAGAGAGAGAGAGAGAGAGAGAGAGAGAGAGAGAGAGAGAGAGAGAGAGAGAGAGAGAGAGAGAGAGAGAGAGAGAGAGAGAGAGAGAGAGAGAGAGAGAGAGAGAGAGAAGAGATGATGGTGCCAATCACAGATCAAGAGGATGGACCCAATCACAGATCAAGAGGATGGAACCAATCACAGATCAAGAGGATGGAGCCAATCATAGATCAAGAGGATGGAACCAATCACAGATCAAGAGGATGGAACCAATCACAGAGCAAGAGGATGGAGTCAATCACAGATCAAAAGGATGGACCCAATCACAGATCAAAAGGATGGACCCAATCACAGAGCAAGAGAATGGAACCAATCACAGATCAAGAGGATGGACCCAATCACAGATCAAAAGGATGGACCCAATCACAGATCAAGAGGATGGAACCAATCACAGAGCAAGAGGATGGAACCAATCATAGATCAAGAGGATGGAACCAATCACAGATCAAGAGCATGGAACCAATCATAGATCAAGAGGATGGAACCAATCATAGATCAAGAGCATGGAACCAATCATTCATTGGATATAAGGTTGGGTAAAATTCAGATACTCTCAGTGGGATAGACACCTCGATAGAGATATCTTCGTTATCCTGTGATATCCGGTGATATCAAACCCACCAAACACTAGACAACATTGTAACAAGCTGAAAATAGTGACAATTACCTTGTAAATCTCAAGGGAAGTCTTTATTTAATATATTTAAGATGAGTCTTTGGGAGCCATGAAGAAAGACTGAAAGAACTAGACCTTGCCACACAGGAGGAAATGAGAAAAAAAGGGGAGACATGATAACAACATATAAGATACCAAGGGAAATTGGAATGGCAGACCAAATGACCAAACCACACATCCCACGGATTGATAATGATCCAAGATGGACCGAAACGTCTCCTCATCTTCTGATGAGTAGTTTGGTCATTATATCTTCAGCTACGTGATGATGACTCATCATTATCATTTTTCAAAGTTAAGAACAGCAAAAGGAGGGAAAGAATAAGTCACAGATAAGTCAGGAAGAATATTTTTAGTGTCAGAACTGGCAATAAATTGAATAGATTAGACGTTGAAGCCGTTGAAGCTAATTCGATTCAAAATTTTAAATTTTAACGGTGATAAGGCGTGAGAAATGACTAACTGCTTTAATCTAACGAACGCCTGAAAGGCCTAATAGCTCAACCACCCAAGCACATGTAGATGAGTATATACAAACACACAAACACCACATTAGTTACCAATCACAAAGCACATTACAGTTTGTGCTTAGACGCGATTGAAATCCAATCCAAGTACTTTTAAAATCCGCAAACAATCGTATCAGAGACCCTATAACAAATCCGGCCCAGTTGCCTATAATTCTCGACCCAATTGCGACCCAAACCCGGGACCCAACGGTTAGGGCTCATCCCTAAACTTTTCCCCTGAAAAAGAGCGGGAAAGAAAGGTCTAGAACGCCATGATTGCGAACAAAATGGCGGCGATGTACATACATTAGCCTCGCCGTCCTGCCGTAATATCAACTGAATTCCAGACACATTCTCAGATGAACATGTTTTTCAAAAAATTTATTGCAATTTTGTGTTGTAGGGGGGATGGGGCTGGGGGAGGGAGGGGGGGGGTGTTGTAGGGGGGATGGGGCTGGGGGAGGTAGGGGGGATGGGGCTGGGGGAGGGAGGGGGGGGGTGTTGTAGGGGGGATGGGGCTGGGGGAGGGAGGGGGGTGTGTTGTTGCTGGGGAGGGTGGTTTGTTGGGGTGGTTTGATATAGTGGTTTGTGGTGGTGGTTTGTCCATGTGGTGTGGAGTGTGGTTGAATTTAAAGATTGTGGTTCGTGATTGAGTAGTTGGTTTGGTGTTTGTTAGCGGGGTTGTGGTGGGGTATGGTTGTGGTAGTTGTGGAGACTGGTTGGTAGTGGTTGTTAGTGGTTGTTGTAGTTGGTGGGGACAGTTTGGTGGTTTCAGATTTGTAGTGGAGGTGCAACCCGTTCTCGCACTTGCTTATAGTCAATATTGGCTTATTTAATAAGTGCATATGTGACATACTAATTGATTGTGAATATTTTAGTTTACCTTGAAAAGCTTCATAGAAAACACCGACCTCACCTAACCTTCTTAGTATGTTAAGATAAGCATCTTATTGCTTCTTATTTACAATTATTACTTAACCTATACCGTTGACAGGTTAAGTAATAATATCTTAACATAATAAGAAGGTTAGGTGAGGTCGGTGTTTTCTATGAAGCTTTTCAAGGTAAACTAAACTATTCACAATCAATTAGTATGTCACATATACACTTATTAAATAAGCCAATACTGACTGTACGCAAGGGCGAGAATGGGTTGGGAGGTGATATTCAATGTTTTTTCTGTTGTTTTGTTCGTTGCTTGGTGGTGGGGTTGGTTGCTTGGTGGTGGTGGGGTTAGTTGCTTGATGGTGGTGGGGTTGGTTGCTTGATGGTGGTGGGGTTGGTTGCTTGATGGTGGTGGGGTTAGTTGCTTGGTGGTGGTGGGGTTGGTTGCTTGATGGTGGTGGGGTTGGTTGCTTGATGGTGGTGGGGTTGGTTGCTTGATGGTGGTGGGGTTGGTTGCTTGATGGTGGTGGGGTTGGTTGCTTGATGGTGGTGGGGTTGGTTGCTTGATGGTGGTGGGGTTGGTTGCTTGATGGTGGTGGGGTTGGTTGCTTGATGGTGGTGGGTGGTGGCTTGATGGTGGTGGGGTTGGTTGCTTGATGGTGGTGGGGTTGGTTGCTTGATGGTGGTGGGGTTGGTTGCTTGATGGTGGTGGGGTTGGTTGCTTGATGGTGGTGGGGTTGGTTGCTTGATGGTGGTGGGGTTAGTTGCTGATGGTGGTGGGGTGGTTGCTTGATGGTGGTGGGGTTGGTTGCTTGATGGTGGTGGGGTTGGTTGCTTGATGGTGGTGGGGTTGGTTGCTTGATGGTGGTGGGGTTGGTTGCTTGATGGTGTGGGGTGGTTGCTTGATGGTAGTGGGTGGTGCTGATGGTGGTGGGGTTGGTTGCTTGATGGTGGTGGGGTTGGTTGCTTGATGGTGGTGGGGTTGGTTGCTTGATGGTGGTGGGGTTGGTTGCTTGATGGTGGTGGGGTTGGTTGCTGATGGTGGTGGGGTTGGTTGCTTGATGGTGGTGGGGTTGGTTGCTTGATGGTGGTGGGGTTGGTTGCTTGATGGTGGTGGGGTTGGTTGCTTGATGGTGGTGGGGTTGGTTGCTTGATGGTGGTGGGGTTGGTTGCTTGATGGTGGTGGGGTTGGTTGCTTGATGGTGGTGGGGTTGGTTGCTTGATGGTGGTGGGGTTGGTTGCTTGATGGTGGTGGGGTTGGTTGCTTGATGGTGGTGGGGTTGGTTGCTTGATGGTGGTGGGGTTGGTTGCTTGATGGTGGTGGGGTTGGTTGCTTGATGGTGGTGGGGTTGGTTGCTTGATGGTGGTGGGGTTGGTTGCTTGATGGTGGTGGGGTTGGTTGCTTGATGGTGGTGGGGTTGGTGTAGGTGGTAGTGGTGGAGGGTGGTGTGGGTGGTGATGGTGGAGGGTGCAGTGGTTGGTGATGGTGGAGGGGTGGTGTGGGTGGTGTTGGTGGTGTAGGGGTAGTGTAGGTGGTGATGGTGGGGGGTTGGTGTGGGTGGTGATGGTGGAGGGATGGTGTTGGTGGTGGTGGTGGAGGGGTGGTGTGGGTGGTGATGGTAGAGGGGTGGTGTGGGTGGTGATGGTGGAGGGTGGTGTGGGTGGTGATGGTGGAGGGGTAGTGTGGGTTTTGGTGGTGGAGGGTGGTGTAGGTGGTGATGGTGGAGGGGTGGAGTGGTTGGTGATGGTGGAGGGGTAGTGTGGGTGGTGATTGTGTAGGGGTAGTGTGGGTGGTGGTGGTGGAAGGTGGAGTGGTTGTGATGGTGGAGGGGGGGTATGGTTGGTGGTGGTGGAGGGTTGGTGTGGGTGGTGATGGTGGAGGGTGGAGTGGTTGGTGATAGTGGAGGGGTGGAGTGGGTGGTATTGGTGGAGGGGTGGTGTGGGTGGTGATGGTGGAGGGGTCGTGTGGGGGGGTGATGGTGGAGGGGTCGTGTGGGTAGTGGTGGTGAATGGGTGGTGTGGGTGGTGGTGGTGGAAGGTGGTGTGGGTGGTGATGGTGGAGGGGTGGTGTGGGTGGTGGAGGTGGGGGGTGGTGTGGGTGGTGGTGGTGAATGGGTGGTGTGGGTGGTGATGGTGGAGGGGTGGTGTGGGTGGTGATGGTGGAGGTGGTGTGGGTGGTTGTAGTGGAGGGGTGGTGTGGTTGGTGATGGTGGAGGGTTGGTGTGGGTGGTGATGGTGGAGGGTTGGTGTGGGTGGTGATGGTGGAGGGTGAAGTGGTTGGTGATGGTGGAGGGGTGGTGTGGGTGGTGGTGGTGGAGGGGTAGTGTGGGTGGTGGAGGTGTAGGGGTGGTGTAGGTGGTGATGGTGGAGGATTGGTGTGGGTGGTGATGGTGGAGGGTTGGTGTGGGTGATGATGGTGGAGGGTGAAGTGGTTGGTGATGGTGGAGGGGTAGTGTGGGTGGTGGTGGTGGAGGGGTAGTGTGGGTGGTGGAGGTGTAGGGGTGGTGTGGGTGGTGATGGTGGAGGATTGGTGTGGGTGGTGATGGTGGAGGGTTGGTGTGGGTGATGATGGTGGAGGGTGAAGTGGTTGGTGATGGTGGAGGGGTAGTGTGGGTGGTGGTGGTGGAGGGTTGGTGTGGGTGGTGGCGGTGAAGGGTGGTGTGGGTGGTGATGGTGGAGGGTTGGTGGAGGTGGTGGTGGTGGAGGGTCGTGTGGGTGGTAATGGTGGAGGGTGGAGTGGTTGGTGATAGTGGAGGGGTTTTGTGGGTGGTGGTGGTGGTGTAGGGGTGGTTATGTTGAGGTTATCTTGAGATGATTTCGGGGCTTTTTTTAGTGTCCCCGCGGCCCGGTCCTTGACCAGGCCTCCACCCCCAGGAAGCAGCCCGTGACAGCTGACTAACACCCAGGTACCTATTTTACTGCTAGGTAACAGGGGCATAGGGTGAAAGAATCTCTGCCAATTGTTTCTCGCCGGCGCCTGGGATCGAACCCAGGACCGCAGGATCACAAGTCCAGCGTGCTGTCCGCTCGGCCGACCGGCTCCCTGTGGTGGTGTGGGTGGTGATGGTGGAGGGTTGGTGTGGGTGGTGATGGTGGAGGGATGGTGTGGGTGGTGGTGGTTTAGGCGTAGTGTAGGTGGTGATGGTGGAGGGTTGGTGTGGGTGGTGATGGTGGAGGGTGGAGTAGTTGGTGATGGTGGAGGAGTGGTGTGGGTGGGTATGGTGGAGGAGTAGTGTGGGTGGTGGTGGTGTAGGGGTGGTGTGGGTGGTGATGGTGGAGAGTTGGTGTGGGTGGTGATGGTGAAGGGTTGGTGTGGGTGGTGGTGGTGAAGGGTGGTGTGGGTGGTGATGGTGGAGGGGTGGTGTGGGTGTTGATGGTGGAGGGTGGAGTGGGTGGTGATGGTGGAGGGTGGTGTAGTTGGTGATGGTGGAGGGTGGAGTGGTTGGTGATGGTGGAGGGGTTTTGTGGGTGGTGGTGGTGGTGTAGGGGTGGTGTGGGTGGTGATGGTGGAGGGTTGGTGTGGGTGGTGATGGTGGAGGGTGGAGTGGTTGGTGATGGTGGAGGGGTGGTGTGGGTGGGTATGGTGGAGGAGTAGTGAGGGTGGTGGTGGTGTAGGGGTGGTGTGGGTGGTGATAGTGGAGGGTTGGTGTGGGTGGTGATGGTGGAGGGTTGGTGTGGGTGGTGGTGGTGAAGGCGTGGTGTGGGTGGTGATGGTGGAGGGTTGGTGTGGGTGGTGATGGTGGAGGGTGGAGTGGTTGGTGATGGTGGAGGGGTGGTGTGGGTGGGTATGGTGGAGGAGTAGTGAGGGTGGTGGTGGTGTAGGGGTGGTGTGGGTGGTGATAGTGGAGGGTTGGTGTGGGTGGTGATGGTGGAGGGTTGGTGTGGGTGGTGGTGGTGAAGGGTGGTGTGGGTGGTGATGGTGGTGGGGTGGTGTGGGTGGTGATGGTGGAGGGGTGGTGTAGGTGGTGGTGGTGGAGGGTGGTGTGGGTGGTGATGGTGGAGGGGTGGTGTAGGTGGTAGTGGTGGAGGGTGGTGTGGGTGGTGATGGTGGAGGGTGGAGTGGTTGGTGATGGTGGAGGGGTGGTGTGGGTGGTGTTGGTGGTGTAGGGGTAGTGTAGGTGGTGATGGTGGGGGGTTGGTGTGGGTGGTGATGGTGGAGGGATGGTGTTGGTGGTGGTGGTGGAGGGGTGGTGTGGGTGGTGATGGTAGAGGGGTGGTGTGGGTGGTGATGGTGGAGGGTGGTGTGGGTGGTGATGGTGGAGGGGTAGTGTGGGTTTTGGTGGTGGAGGGTGGTGTAGGTGGTGATGGTGGAGGGGTGGAGTGGTTGGTGATGGTGGAGGGGTGGTGTGGGTGGTTTTGGTGGAGGGGTAGTGTGGGTGGTTGTGGTGTAGGGGTGGTGTGGGTGGTGATGGTGGAGGTTTGGTGTGGGTGGTGATGGTGGAGGGTTGGTGTGGGTGGTGATGGTGGAGAAGTGGTGTGGGTGGTGGTGGTGGAGGGTGGAGTGGTTGGTGATGGTGGCGGGGTTGTGTGGGTGGTGATGGTGGAGGGGTGGTGTGGGTGGTGATGGAGGAGGGTGGAGTGGTTGGTGATGGTGGAGGGGTAGTGTGGGTGGTGATTGTGGAGGGGTAGTGTGGGTGGTGATGGTGGAAGGTGGAGTGGTTGTGATGGTGGAGGGGGGTATGGTTGGTGGTGGTGGAGGGGTGGTGTGGGTGGTGATGGTGGAGGGTGGAGTGGTTGGTGATAGTGGAGGGTGGAGTGGGTGGTATTGGTGGAGGGGTGGTGTGGGTGGTGATGGTGGAGGGGTCGTGTGGGGGGGTGATGGTGGAGGGGTCGTGTGGGTAGTGGTGGTGAATGGGTGGTGTGGGTGGTGGTGGTGGAAGGTGGTGTGGGTGGTGATGGTGGAGGGGTGGTGTGTGTGGTGGGGGTGGGGGGGTGGTGTTGGTGGTGGTGGTGAATGGGTGGTGTGGGTGGTGATGGTGGAGGGGTGGTGTGGGTGGTGATGGTGAAGGTGGTGCGTATGGTGGTAGTGGAGGGGTGGTGTGGTTGGTGATAGTGGAGGGTGGTGTGGGTGGTGATGGTGGAGGGCGGTGTGGGTGGTGATAGTTGAGGGTTCGTGAACAACAGCAACAACAGTAACTACAGCAGCAAAAGTAACAAAAGCAGCAACAGTAATAACAGCAGCACCATCAACAGTAACACGACCAGCAACAATAACAACAGTAGCAACAATAACAACAGCACCAACAACAACAGAAACCACAGCAGTGCCACCAACAGTAACAACAGCTGCACCAGCAACCATAACAACAGCTGCCCTCTAAAGAGTAACAACAGTAGCACCAGAAAAAGTACCAAGAGTAGCAACAGCAACAGTAGCAGCAGCGGCACCAGAATCAGTATCAACAGCAGCACCAACAACAGTACCAACTGCAGCACCAGCAACAGTAACAACAGCAGCACCAGCAACAGTAACAACAGGAGCACCAACAACAGAAACAACAGCAGCAACAACATCAGCACCAACTGCAGCACCAGCAACAGTAACAACAGCAGCAACAGTAACAACAGTAGCATCAGTATCAACAGCCGCAGCTACAGTAACAATAGCAGAAGTAACAACTACAATCAAAACAGCAGCATCAGCAACAGTAAACACAGTAGCAACAGTAACAACAGCTCCAGCAACAGTAACACCCGCAGCAACAGTAACAACAGCAGGGACAGTAACAACAGCAGAAGCAACAGTAACAACAGCAGCAGCACGAACAACAGTTGCACCACCAACAGGAACAACAGCAGCATTAATAACAACAACAGTGTCAGTAACAACATCAGTAAGATGAACGGTAACAACAGCAGAAACAGTAACAACAGAACCACCAACAGTAGCAAGAGCAGAAACTACAGCAGCATCACCAACAGTAACAACAGCAGCACCAACAGTAACAACAGCAGCAGCAACAGTAACAGCAGCAACAGTACCAACAGCACTACCAACAGTAAATACAGAAGCATCAGTAACAGCAGCAACAGTACCAACAGCACCACCAACAGTAAATACTGAAGCATCAGTAACAGCAGCAACAGTACCAACAGCACCACCAACAGTAAGTACAGCAGCATCAGTAACAGCAACAACAGTACCAGCAGCACCACCAACAGTAAATACAGCAGCAACAGTAACAACAGCAGCAACAGTAACAACAGCAGCAACAGTAACAACACGAGCAGCAACAGTACCAACAGCACCACCAACAGTAACAACAGCAGCAATAGTAACAACAGTAGCAACAGAAACAACAGCAGGAACAGTAACAACAGCAGCAACAGTAACAACAGCAACAACAGTAACAACACCAGCTACAACAACAACAGCAGCACCAACAGTAACAACAGCAGCAACAGTAACAACAGCAGCAACAGTAACAACAGCAGCAACAATAACAACAGCAGCAGCAACAGTAACAACAGCAGCAACAGTAACAACAGCAGCAAAAGTAACAACAGCAGCAACAATAACAACAGAAGCAACAGTAACAACAGCAGCAGCAACAGTAACACCAGCAGCAACAGTAACAACAGCAGCAACAATAACAACAGCAGCAACAATAACAACAGCAGCAGCAACAGTAACAACAGCAACAGTAACAACAGCAGCAGCAACAGTAACAACAGCAGCAACAGTAACAACAGCAGCAAAAGAAACAACAGAAGCAACAGTAACAACAGCAGCAGCAACAGTAACACCAGCAGCAACAGTAACACAAGCAGCAACAGTAACAACAGCAGCAACAGTAACAACAGCAGCAGCAACAGTAATAGCAGCAGCAACAGTAACAACAGCAGCAACAGTAACAAGAGCAACAACAGTAACAACAAAAGCAGCAGCAACAGTAACACCAGCAGCAACAGTAGCAACAGCAGCAACAGTATCAACAGTAACAACAGCAGCAACAATAACAACAGCAGCAGCAACAGTAACAACAGCAGCAACAGTAACAACAGCAGCAACAGTAACAACAGCAGCAACAGTAGCAACAGTAACAACAGCAGCAACAATAACAACAGCAGCAGCAACAGTAACAACAGCAGCAGCAACAGTAATATCAGCAGCAGCAACAGTAACAACAGCAGCAACAGTAACAACAGCAGCAACAATAACAACAGCAGCAACAGTAACAACAGCAGTAGCAACAGTAACAACAGCAGCAGCAACAGTAACAACAGAGAGAAGGAGCAAGACTCACCCGGTACTCTCGTTGGCGACGCTAAAGGTGGACCAGAGCGCCCAGCGGTGTTCGATGGGCAATGACTTCCTGCCCGGTACATTCTTATTGGTGGCGGCCAGACGCACTGTCTGAGGCGAGGGCTGCGTAAGCTGGTGCGCCGCCTCCGTCCCTGTCACAGATGGTAATGTAGCCCCTCTGTCCCTGTCACAGATGGTAATATAGCCCTCCGTCCCTGTCACAGATGGTAATGTAGCCCTCCGTCCCTGTCACAGATGATAATATAGCCCTCCGTCCCTGTTACAGATGGTAATGTAGCCCTCCGTCCCTGTCACAGATGGTAATATAGCCCTCCGTCCCTGTCACAGATGGTAATATAGCCCTCCGTCCCTGTCACCGATGGTAATATAGCCCTCCGTCCCTGTCACAGATGATAATATAGCCCTCCGTCCCTGTTACAGATGGTAATGTAGCCCTCCGTCCCTGTCACAGATGGTAATATAGCCCTCCGTCCCCTGTCACAGATGGTAATATAGCCCTCCGTCCCTGTCACAGATGGTAATATAGCCCTCCCTCCCTGTCACAGATGATAATATAGCCCTCCGTCCCTGTTACAGATGGTAATGTAGCCCTCCGTCCCTGTCACAGATGGTAATATAGTCCTCCGTCCCTGTCACAGATGGTAATATAGCCATCCGTCCCTGTCACAGATGGTAATGTAGCCCTCCGTCCCTGTCACAGATGGTAATATAGCCCTCCGTCCCTGTCACAGAGGGTAATATAGCCCTCCCTCCCCTGTCACAGATGGTAATATAGTCCTCCGTCCCTGTCACAGATGGTAATATAGTCCTCCATCCCTGTCACAGATGGTAATATAGTCCTCCATCCCTGTCACAGATGGTGATATAGCCCTTCGTCCCTATCACAGATGGTAATATAGTCCTCCGTTCCTGTCACAGATGGTAATATAGTCCTCGGTCCCTGTCACAGATGGTAATATAGTCCTCCATCCCTGTCATAGATGGTGATATAGCCCTTCGTCCCTGTCACAGATGGTAATATAGTCCTCCATCCCTGTCACAGATGGTGATATAGCCCTTCGTCCCTGTCACAGATGGTAATATAGTCCTCCTTCCCCATGACAGATGGTAATATTGCCCTCCATCCCTATCACAGAGGGTAATATAGGGCTCCATTCCTGTCACAAAGGGTAATATAGTTGACCGTTCCTGTTACAGATGGTAATATAGTTCTCCGTCCCTGCTTGACAGGGTTCTGGGAGTTCTTCTACTCCCCAAGCCCGGCCCGAGGCCAGACTCGACTTGTGAGAGTTTGGTCCACCAGGCTGTTGCTTTGAGCGGCCAGCAGGGCCACATACCCACCACAGCCCGGCTGATCCGGAACTTCTCTTAGAAAACAGTTCAGTTTTCACTTGAAGATGTCCACGGTTGTTCCGGCAATATTTCCTATAGTCGCTGGGAGGACGTTGAACAACCGCGGACCTCTGATGTGTATACAGTGCTCTCTGATTGTGCCTATGGCACCTCTGCTCTTCACTGGTTCAATCTTGCATTTTCTTTCTTATCGTTCACTCCAGTACGTTGTTATTTTACTGTGTAGATTTGGGACCTGGCCCTCCAGTATTTTCCATGTGTATATTATTTGGTATCTCTCTCGTCTCCTTTATAGAGAGTACATTTGGAGAGCTTTGAGACGATCCCAATAATTTAGGTGTTTTATCTCGTCTATTCGTGCCGTATATGTTCTCTGTATTCCCTCTATTTCAGCAATCTCTCCTGCTCTGAAGGGGGAAGTGAGTACTGAGCAGTACTCGAGACACAACAACACAAGTGACTTGAAGAGTACAACCATTGTGATGGGATCCCTGGATTTGAAAGTTCTCGTAATCCATCCGATAATTTTTCTGGCTGACGCGATATTTGCTTGGTTATGCTCCCTAAACGTTAGATCGTCGGACATCATTATTCCCAAATCCTTGACATGCTGTTTTTCTACTATGGGAAGATTCGATTGTGTTTTGTACCCTGTATTATGTTTCAGATCCTCATTTTTGCCGTACCTGAGTACCTGAAATTTATCACTGTTAAACATCATGTTATTTTCTGCTGCCCAATCGAAAACTTTGTTGACATCTGCTTGTAGTTTTTCAATGTCTTCAGCAGAGGTAATTTTCATGCTGATTTTTGTGTCATCTGCAAAGGACGACACGAAGCTGTGACGTGTATTTTTGTCTATATCAGATATGAGAATAAGGAACAGTAGCGGTGCAAGGACTGTACCTTGAGGTACAGAGATTTTAACATCGCTTAGACTCGATTTTATCTGATTGACTGTTACTCTTTCTGTTGTGTTCGATAGGAAATTGAGTATACAGCGTCCTACTTTTCCAGTTATTCCCATTGGCCTCATTTTGTGAGCTATCACCCCATGGTAACATTTGTCGAACGCCTTTGCTAAGTCTGTGTATACAACATCTGCATTTTGCTTTTCTTCTACGGCTTCTGTGATTTTGTCATAGTGGTTGAGTAACTGTGATTGACAGGATCTTCCCGCTCTAAATCCATTTTGTCCTGGATTGTGCAATTCATTGTTTTCCATAAAACTAGAAATTTTATTCCTAATCACTCTTTCAAACACTTTTATTATGTGTGTTGTTAGTGCAACTGGTCTATAATTTTTTGCCAAGGCTTTACTCCCCCCCCCCTTGTGCAACGGAGCTATATCTGCAGATTTAAGTGCTGCTTGTAACTCCCCTGTATCCAGGTTCTTTCTCCATATTACGCTGAGTGCTCTCGCTACTGGTACTTTACATTTCGTTATGAATATTGAATTCCATGAGTCAGGCATAGGAGCTGAGTGCATAGGCATATTGTCAATTTCTCTTTCAAAGTCTTCCGAGTTTGTGGTAATATCCGTTATATTATCTGCAGCTTGAATGTCATTCATACAGAAGCTGTCTGGGTCATCAACTCTCATGTTGTTTATTGGTGTGCTATACGTAGCCTCATACTGGCTTCTTAGAATTTCACTAATCTCTTTGTTGTCCTCTGTGTACGTACCATCATTTGTAATTAACGGTCCAATACTGGTCGAGGTTTTGGATTTGGATTTTGCAAATGTGAAAAAAATATTTCGGAATTTTCCTTATCTCTAGTATAGTTTTCTGTTCCAATTCCATTTCCTCAGAATCATATGAACGCTTCAACGTTTGTTTTATTTCTTCGATCTCCCTGCTTAGGCTTATTTTCCTTGCTTGTGATAGTTGTGTCTGCCGAAGCATTTCCGTTATTTTTTCCTTCTCCTGTACAGTCGTCTGCGTTCTCTTTCTAGAGTGGTCCTCTTTCTGTCTCTCCTCATAGGCACGTGCTTCAAGCAGACCTTGTAAGATTCAGCTGTCAGTTGAGCTATTCCCTGTGTGGGAGTTTTGTCGCTTAAGACCTTCTCCCATTGAATGGTTACAAGGTCTACAATTATTTTTTCCCAGTAAATCCTCTTATTGTTGAAATTGAATTGATTGAATATTCCTTCTCGCTTGTTAGGTCTCTTAGACCTACAACCGTTATTTATGCTAGTTCGCACTTCCATGAGCTTGTGGTCTGAGTATGAAGTATCTGAGATTGTTATGTCTCTGATTAGTTCATCATTGTTGTGAATAACAAGTCTAGTGTGTTTTCGGTCCTAGTTGGTTCTGTGATCTGTTGATTGAGCGAGAATTTGTCACAGAATCGCAAAAGTTCTATGACCTGTGGTTGGTTATTTCCCGGGTCATTCCCTGCTATGATATTTGTGTTTGCCATTCTCCATCTTAAATTCGGTAAATTGAAATCTCCAAGGAAGATAATATCTGGAGCTGGGTTTGCTAGGTTATCAAGTATGTTCTCTATTTTGTGCATCTGCTCTGTGAATTCCTCAAACGTTGTATCTGGCCGTTTATATATTAGAATAATAATTAGGTTTAGTTTCTCTACCTTAATTCCAAGTACCTCTACCACCTCATTAGTTGAGTTTAGTAGTTCTGTCACAGATGGTAATATAGCCCTCGGTCCCTGTCACAAATGGTAATATAGCCCTCCGTCCCTGTCACAGAGGGTAATATAGCGCTCCATTCCTGTCATAAAGGGTAATACAGCTTATCGTTACTGTCACAGATAGTAATATAGTCCTCCGTCCCTGTCACAGAGGGTAATAAAGTCCTCAGTACCTGTCACAGAGGGTAATATAGCCATCCGTCCCTGTCACAGAGGGAAATATAGCCCTGCATCAACTGTCACAGACGGTAATATAGCCCACCGTCCCTGTCACAGATGGTAATGTAGCCCTCCTTCCCTGTCACAGATGGTAATATAGCCCTCCGTCCCAGTCACAGATGGTAATAGAAGCCCTCCGTCCCTGTCACAGATGGTAATATAGAAACCTAAGTGAGGAGGCTGTTAGGGCACTTTACACTGCCTACGTGAGACCATTCTTAGAGTATGCCGCGCCATGATGGAGTCCCCACCTGGAGAAACACATAAGGAAACTGGAGAAGGTTCTGAGAATTGCGACGAGGCTTGTCCCAGAGTTACGAGGGATGGGATATGAAGAGCGTCTGCAGGAACTGAACCTTACGACTCTAAAGAAAAGAAGGGATTGAGGATATATGATAGGGTCATATAAAATATTCAGGGGAATAGACAAAGTGTAAATAGATGAAATGTACACACGTAATAATAAAAGAACGAGGGGACATGGACGGAAACTGGAAACCCAGATGAGTTACAGAGATGTTAGGAAGTTTTCTTTTAGCGTGAGAGTTGTGGAAAAATGGAATGCACTTGGGGAACAGGTTGAGGAGGCAAACTCTATTCATACTTTTAAAATTAGGTATGATAGGAAAATGGGACAGAAGTCATTGCTGTAAACAACCGATGGCTGGAAAGGCGGGATTCAAGAGTCAATGCTCGATCCTGCAATAGGTGAGTACAGAGGGTAATATAGCCCGCCGTCGCAGTAACAAATGGTAAAATAGCCTTCCGTCCCTATCACAGAGGATAATATAGCCTTCCGTCCCTGTCAAAGATGGTAATAATGCTGACCGTTCCTGCCACAGATGGTAATATATAGTCCTCCGTCCCTGTCACAGATGGTAATATGGTCCTCCGTCCCTGTCACAGATTGTAATATAGCCCTCCGTCGCAGTCACTGATTGTAATATAGGCCTCCATCCCTGTCACAGAGGGTAATATAGCCCTCCGTCCCCTGTCACAGATGGTAATATAGTCCTCCTTCCCTGTCACAGATGGTAATATAGCCCTTCGTCCCTATCACTGATGGTAATATAGTCCTCCTTCCCCATCACAAATGGTAATATAACCCTCCGTCTTTATCACAGAGGGTAATATAGCGCTCCATTCCTGTCACAAAGGGTAATATAGTTGACCATTCCTGTCACAGGTGGTAATATAATCCTCCGTCCCTGCTTGATGGGGTTCTGGGAGTTCTTCTACTCCCCAAGCCCGGCCCGAGGCCAGACTCGACTTGTGAGAGTTTGGTCCATCAGGCTGTTGCATGGAGCGGCCAGCAGGGCCACATACCCACCACAGCCCGGCTGATCCGGAACTTCTCTTAGAAAACAGTCCAATTTTCACTTGAAGATGTCCACGGTGGTTCCAGCAATATTTCTTATAGTCACTGGAAGGACGTTGAACAACCGCGGACCTCTGATGTGTATACAGTGCTCTTTGATTGTGCCTATGGCACGTCTGCTCTTCACTAATTCGATCTTGCATTTTCTTCCTATCGTTCACTCCAGTACGTTGTTATTTTACTGTGTAGATTTGGGACCTGGCCCTCCAGTATTTTCCATGTGTATATTATTTGGTATCTCTCTCGTGTCCTTTATAGAGAGTACATTTGGAGAGCTTTGAGACGATCCCAATAATTTAGGTGTTTTATCTCGTCAATGCGTGCCGTATATGTTCTCTGTATTCCCTCTATTTCAGCAATCTCTCCTGCTCTGAAGGGGGAAGTGAGTGCTGAGCAGTACTCGAGACGGGACAACACAAGTGACTTGAAGAGTACAGCCATTGTGATGGGATCCCTGGATTTGAAAGTTCTCGTAATCCATCCGATAATTTTTCTGGCTGACGCGATATTTGCTTGGTTATGCTCCCTAAACGTTAGATCGTCGGACATCATTATTCCCAAATCCTTGACATGCTGTTTTTCTACTATGGGAAGATTCGATTGTGTTTTGTACCCTGTATTATGTTTCAGATCCTCATTTTTGCCGTACCTGAGTACCTGAAATTTATCACTGTTAAACATCATGTTATTTTCTGCTGCCCAATCGAAAACTTTGTTGACATCTCCTTGTAGTTTTTCAATGTCTTCAGCAGAGGTAATTTTCATGCTGATTTTTGTGTCATCTGCAAAGGACGACACGAAGCTGTGACGTGTATTTTTGTCTATATCAGATATGAGAATAAGGAACAGTAGCGGTGCAAGGACTGTACCTTGAGGTACAGAGATTTTAACATCGCTTGGACTCGATTTTATCTGATTGACTGTTACTCTTTCTGTTGTGTTCGATAGGAAATTGAGTATACAGCGTCCTACTTTTCCAGTTTTTCCCATTGGCCTCATTTTGTGAGCTATCACCCCATGGTAACATTTGTCGAACGCCTTTGCTAAGTCTGTGTATACAACATCTGCATTTTGCTTTTCTTCTACGGCTTCGGTGATTTTGTCATAGTGGTTGAGTAACTGTGATTGACAGGATCTTCCCGCTCTAAATCCATGTTGTCCTGGATTGTGCAATTCATTGTTTTCCATAAAACTAGAAATTTTATTCCTAATCACTCTTTCAAACACTTTTAATATGAGTGTTGTTAGTGCAACTGGCCTATAATTTTTTGCCAAGGCTTTACTCCCCCCCCCCCTTGTGCAACGGAGCTATATCTGCAGATTTAAGTGCTGCTTGTATCTCCCCTGTATCCAGGCTCTTTCTCCATATTACGCTGAGTGCTCTCGCTACTGGTACTTAACATTTCTTTATGAATATTGAATTCCATGAGTCAGGCCCAGGAGCTGTGCATAGGCATATTGTCAATTTCTCTTTCAAAGTCTTCCGAGTTTGTGGTAATATCCGTTATATTATCTGCTGCTTGAATGTCATTCATAAAGAAGCTGTCTGGGTCATCAACTTTCATGTTGTTTATTGGCGTCCTAAACATAGCCTCATACTGGCTTCTTAGAATTTCACTAATCTCTTTGTTGTCCTCTGTGTACGTACCTTCATTTGTAATTAACGGTCCAATACTGGTCGAGGTTTTGGATTTGGATTTTGCGTATATGAAAAAATATTTCGAATTTTTCCTTATCTCTAGTATAGTTTTCGGTTCCAATTCCATTTCCTCAGACTCATATGATCGCTTCAACGTTTGTTCTATTTCTTCGATCTCCCTGCTTAGGCTTATTTTCCTTGCTTGTGATAGTTGTGTCTGCTGAAGCATTTCCGTTATTTTTTTCCTTCTCCTGTACAGTCGTCTGCGTTCTCTTTCTAGAGTGGTCCTCTTTCTGCCTCTCCTCATAGGCACGTGCTTCAAGCAGACCTTGTAAGCTTCAGCTGTCAGTTGAGCTATTCCCTGTGTGGGAGTTTTTCGCTTAAGACCGTCTCCCATTGAATGGTTGCAAGGACTACAATTATTTTTTCCCAGTCAATCCTCTTATTGTTGAAATTAAATTGATTGAATATTCCTTCTCGCTTGTTGGGTCTCTTAGACCTACTACCGTTATTTATGCTAGTTCGCACTTCAATGAGCTTATGGTCTGAGTATGAAGTATCTGAGATTGTTATGTCTCTGATTAGTTCATCATTGTTTGTGAATAACAAGTCTAGTGTGTTTTCGTTCCTAGTTGGTTCTGTAATCTGTTGATTGAGAGGGTTTTATCCTATATTTATCCAGGGGCCTCGTAGCCTGGTGGATAGCGCGCAGGACTCGTAATTCTGTGGCGCGGGTTCGATTCCCGCATGAGGCAGAAACAAATGGGCAACGTTTCTTTCACCCTGAATGCCCCTGTTTCCTAACAGTAAATAGGTACCTGGGTGTTAGTCAACTGTCACGGGCTGCTTCCTGGGGGTGGAGGCCTGGTCAAGGACCGGGCCGCGGGGACACTAAAGCCCCGAAATCAACTCAAGAAGAACCTCAAGATAACCGAATCTCAAAAGTTCTCTGACCTGTGGTTGGTTATTTCCCGAGTCATTCCCTGCTAATGATATTTGTGTTTGCCATTCTCCATCTTAGACTCGGTAAATTGAAATCTCCAAGGAAGATAATATCTGGAGCTGGGTTTGCTAGGTTGTCAAGTATGTTCTCTATTTTGTGCATCTGCTCTGTAAATTCCTCAAACGTTGTATCTGGCGGTTTATATATTAGGAAAATAATTAGGTTTAGTTTCTCAACCTTAATTCCAAGTACCTCTACCACCTCATTACTTAAATTTAGTAGTTCTCTCACAGATGGTAATATAGCCCTCCGTCCCTGTCACAGATGGTAATATAGTCCTCCGTCCCATTCATAGATGGTAATATAGCCCTCCGTCCCTGTCACAGGTGGTAATACAGTCCTTCGTCCCTGTCACAGATAGTAATATAGTCCTCTGTCCCTTTAACAGACTGTAATATAGTCCTCCGTCCCTGTCACAGAGGGTAATATAATCCTCCGTTCCTGTCACAGATGGAAATATAGCCCTCCTTCCCTATCACAAATGGTAATATAGCCTCCGTCCTTAGCACAGAGGGTAATATAGCGCTCCATTCCTGTCACAAAGGGTAATATAGCTGACCGTTGCTGTCACAGATGGTAATATAGTCCTCAGTCCATGTCACAGAGGGTAATATAGTCGTCCGTACCTGTCACAGAGAGTAATATAGCCCTCCGTCCCTGTCACAGAGGGAAATATAGCCCTCTGTCCCAGTCGCAGATGGTAATATAGCCATTCGTCCCTGTCACAGATGGTAAAATTGCCCTCCGTGCCTGTCACAAAGGGTAATATAGCACTCCGTCCCTGTCACAGACGGTAATATAGTTCTCCGTCTCTGTCACAGAGGTTAATATAGTCCTCGGTTCTTGTCAAAGAGGTAATATAGCCCTCCGCTCCTGTCACAGATGGTTATCTTGCGGTTATCTTGCGATGATTTCGGGGCTTTTAGTGTCCCCGCGGCCCGGTCCTCGACCAGGCCTCCACCCCCAGGAAGCAGCCCGTGACAGCTGACTAACACCCAGGTACCTAATTTACTGCTAGGTAACAGGGGCATAGGGTGAAAGAAACTCTGCCCATTGTTTCTCGCCGGCGCCTGGGATCGAACCCAGGACCACAGGATCACAAGTCCCGCGTGCTGTCCGCTCGGCCGACCGGCTCCCCGGACTATATGGTAATATAGTCCTCTGTGCTTTTCATAGATGGTAATATAGCCCTCCGTCCCTGTCACAGATGGTAATATAGCCCTCTGTACTTTTCATAGATGGTAATATAGCCCTCCGTCCCTGTCACAGGTGGTTTTATAGCCCTCCGCCCCTGTCACAGATGGTAATAAAACCCTCCTACCCTGTCACAGAGAGTAATATAGCACTCCGTTCCCTTTACAGAAGGTATTATATGCATCCGTCCCTGTCACAGATAGTAATATAGCTCTCCGTCCCGGTCACAGATGGTAATATAGCCCTTCTTCCCCATCACAAATGTTAATATAGCCATCCGTCCCTGTCACAGATGGTAATATCGTCCTCCGTTCCTGTCACATGTGGTAATATAGCCATTCGTTCCTGTCACAGATGGTAATATAGTCCACCGACCCCGTCACAGATGGTAATATAGTCCTCCATTCCTGTCACAGATGGTAATATAGCCCTCCGTTTTGGTCAGATGGTAATATAGCCTTCCATCATTGTCAGAGACGGTAATATAGCCCTTTGACCTGTCACAGATGGTAATATAGTCCTCCGTCCCCGTCACAGATCGTAATATAGTCCACCGTCCGTGTCACAGATGGTAATATTGTCCACCATCCCTCTCACAGATGGTAATATAGTCCTCCGTCCCTGTCACAAATGGTAATATAGCCCTTCGTCCCTGTCACAGACGGTAATAAAATCCTCCGTCCCTGTCACAGATGGTAATATATCCCTCCGTCCCTGTCACAGATGGTAATATATCCCTCCGTCCCTGTCACTGAGTGTAATATAACCTTTCGTCCCTGTCACAGACGGTAATATAATCCTCCGTCCCTGTCACAGATGGTAATATATCCCTTCGTCCCTGTCACAGATGGTAATATAGTCCTCCGTCCCTGTCACAGATGGTAATATAGCCCTCCGTCCCTGTCATAGATTGTAATATAGCCCTCCGTCCCTGTCACAGTCGGTAATATAGCCCTTCGTCTCTGTCACAGACAGTAATATAGTCATCCATCCCAATCACAGATGGTAATATATCCCTTCGTCTTTGCCACAAAGGGTTATATAGGCCTCCGTTCCCATAACAGATGGAAATATAGCTCTCCGTCCCTATCACAGAAGGTAATATATTGCTCCGTCCCTGTCGCAAAGGGTAATATAGCTGACCGTTCCTGTTTCAGATGGAAATATAGTCCTCCATCCTTGTCACAGAGGGTAATATAACCTTACGTAGCAGTCACAGACGGTAATATATCCATCCGTCCCTGTCACAGATGGTAATATAGTCCTCCGTCCCTGTCACAGAAGGTAATATATCCCTCCGTCCCAGTCATAGATTATAATATAGCCCTCAGTCCCTGTCACAGAGGGTAATATACCCCTCCGTTCCCAGTCACAGACGGTAATATAGCCCTCCGTTCCCTATCACAGACGGTAATATAGCCCTACGTCACTGTCACAGACAGTAATATAGCCCTCCGTCCCTGTCACAGACGGTAATATAGCCCTCCGTTCCAGTAACAGACGGTAATATAGCCGTCAGTGCCTGTCACAAACGGTTATATAGCCCTCCGTCCCATCACAGATGTTAATATGGTCATCTGTCCCTGTCACAGATGTTAATATAGCCCTCCGTCCCTGTCACAGAGGGTAAAATATCCCTCCGTCTCCATGTCAGATGGTAATATAGTCCCCCGTCCCTGTCACAAATGGTAATATAGCCCTCCGTCCCTGTCACAAACGTAATATTGTCCTACGTCCCTGTCACAGATGGTTATATAGCCCTCCGTCTCTGTCACAGATGGTAACATAGTCCTCCTTCCCTATCACAGAAGTTAATATAGCGATCCGTCCCTGTCACAAAGGGTAATATAGCTGATCATTCCTGTTACAGATGGTAATATAGTCCTCCGTCCCTGTCACCGATGGTAATATATCCCTCCGTCCCTGTCATAGGTAATAATATAACCCTCAGTCCCTGTCACAGACGGTAATATAACCCTCCTTCCCTGTCACAGACGGTAATATAGCCCAACGTCACTGTCACAGACGGTAATATAGCCGTCAGTGCTTGTCACAAAGGGTAATATATCCCTCCGTCCCTGTCACAGAGGGTAATATAACCCTCCGTCCCTGGTACAAATGGTAATATATCCCTCCGTCCCTGTCACAGAGGGTAATATAACCCTCCGTCCCTGTCACAGATGGTAATATAGTCCTCCGTCCCTGTCACAGATGGTAATATATCCCTCCGTCCCAGTCATAGTTTATAATATAGCCCTCAGTCCCTGTCACAGAGGGCAATATAGCCCTCCGTTGCCTGTCACAGACGGTAATATAGCCCTCCTTTCCCTGTCACAGACGGTAATATAGCACAACGTCACTGTCACAGACAGTAATATAGCCCTACGTCCCTGTCACAGACGGTAATATAGCCCTCCGTCCCAGTAACAGACGGTAATATAGCCGTCAGAACCTGTCACAAACGGTAATATAGCCCTCCGTCCCTGTCACTGATGATAATATAGTCCTCCGTTCCTGTCACAGAGGTTAATATAACCATCCGTCCCTGTCACAGATGGTAATATAGCCTTCCGTCTCTGTCACAGATGGTAATATAGCCCTCCTTCCATGTCACAGAGGGTAATATAGCTCTCCGTCCCTGTCACTGATAGTAATATAGCCCTTCCTCCCCATAACAAATGTTAATATAACCCTCCGTCTGTGTAACAGATGGAAATATAGTCCTCCGTCCCTGTCACAGAAGATAATATATCCCTCCGTCCCTGTCATAGATTATAATAGAGCCCTCAGTCCCTGTCACAGACGGTAATATAGCCCTCCGTTCCCAATCACAGACGGTAATATAGCCCTACGTCACTGTCACAGAGAGTAATATAGCCCTCCGTCCCTGTCACAGACGGTAATATAGCCCTCCGTTCCAGTAACAGACGGTAATATAGTCATCTGTCCCTGTCACAGATGTTAATATAGCCCTCCGTCCCTGTCACAGAGGGTAATATATCCCTCCGTCTCCATGTCAGATGGTAATATAGTCCCCCGTCCCTGTCACAAATGGTAATATAGCCCTCCGTCCCTGTCACAGACGTAATATAGTCCTACGTCCCTGTCACAGATAGTTATATATTCCTCCGTCCCCGTCACAGATGGTAACATAGTCCTCCTTCCCTATCACAGAAGTTAATATAGCGATCCGTCCCTGTCACAAAGGGTAATATAGCTGATCATTCCTGTTACAGATGGTAATATAGTCCTCCGTCCTTGTCACAGAGGGTAATATAACCCTCTGTCCCTGTCACAGATGGTAATATATCCCACCCTTCATGTCACAGATGGTAATATAGCCCTCCGTCCGTATCACAGAGGATAATATAGCTCTCCGTCCCAGTCAAATAGGGTAATATAGCCCTCCGTCCCTGACACAGATGGTAATATAGCCCTCCGTCCCTTTCATAGAAGGTAATATTGCCCTCCGTCCCTGTCACAGATGGTAATATAGCCCTTTGTACCTGTCACAGATGGTAATATAGCTCTACGTCCCTGTTACATAGGGTAATATAGCCCTCCATCCATCACAGAAGGTAATATAGCTCTCCGTCCTTGTCACAGATGGTATTATAGTTCTCCGTCCCTGTCAAAGATGGTAATATAGCCCTGCGTCCCTGTCACAGATATTAATATAGCCCTCCCTCCGAGTCACAGAAGGAAATATAGCCCTCCGTCGCTGTCACTGATCGTAATATAGCTCTCCGTCCTTGTCACAGACTGGAATATAGCCCTCCGTCCCTGTCACAGATGGTAATATAGCCCTCTGTCCCCATCACAAAAGGTAATATAGCTTTCCGTCAAAGTCACAGACGGTAAAATAGCCCTCCGTCCCTCTCTCAGGCGGTAATATAGCCCTCCATCAAGGTAACAGACGGAAATATAGCCCTCTGTCCCCATCACAGAAGGTAATATAGCTTTCCGTCAAAGTCACAGACGGTAATATAATCCTCCGTCCCTGTCACAGATGGTAATACAGTCCTCCGTCCCGGTCACAGATGGTAATATATCCCTCCGTCCCTGTCACAGATGGAAATATAGCTCTCCGTCCCTATCACAGAAGGTAATATATTGCTCCGTCCCTGTCACAAAGGGTAATATAGCTGACCGTTCCTGTTTCAGATGGTAATATAGACCTCCATCCTTGTCACAGGGGGTAATATAACCTTCCGTCCCTGTCACAGATGGTAATTTATCCCTCCGTCCCTGTCGCAGATGGTAATATAGTCCTCCGTCCCAGTCACCGTTGGTAATATATCCCTCCGTCCCTGTCATAGTTAATAATATTGCCCTCAGTCCCTGTCACAGAGGGCAATATAGCCCTCCGTTCCCTGTCACAGACGGTAATATAACCCTCCGTCCCTGTCACAGACGGTAATATAGCCAAACGTCACTGTCACAGACAGTAATATAGCCCTCCGTCCCTGTCACAGACGGTAATATAGCCCTCCGTCTAAGTAACAGACGGTAATATAGCCGTCAGTGCCTATCACAAACGGTAATATAGCCCTCCATCCCTGTCACAGAGGGTAATATAACCCTCCGTCCCTGTCACAAATGGTAATATAGCCCTCCGTCCCTGTCACAGACGGTAATATATCTCTCCGTCCCTGTCACAGATGGTAATATAGTCCTCCGTCCCTGTCACAGATGGTAATATATCCCTCCGTCCCAGTCATAGTTTATAATATAGCCCTCAGTCCCTGTCACAGAGGATAATATAGCCCTCCGTTGCCTGTCACAGACGGTAATATAGCCCTCCGTTCCCTGTCACAGACGGTAATATAGCACAACGTCACTGTCACAGACAGTAATATAGCCCTACGTCCCTGTCACAGACGGTAATATAGCCCTCCGTCCAAGTAACAGACGGTAATATAGCCGTCAGTGCCTGTTACAAACGGTAATATAGCCCTCCGTCCCTGTCACAGATGGTAATATAGCCCTCCGTCTCTGTCACAGATGGTAATATAGCCCTCCTTCCATGTCACAGAGGGTAATATAGCTCTCCGTCCCTGTCACTGATGGTAATATAGCCCTTCCTCCCCATAACAAATGTTAATATAGCCCTCCGTCTGTGTAACAGATGGTAATATAGTCCTCTGTCCCTGTCACAGATGGAAATATAGTCCACCGTCCCTGTCACGGGTGGTTATATAGTCCACCGTCCGTCACAGATGGTAATATAGCCCTCCGTCCCTGTCACAGATGGTAATATAGCCCTTCGTCCCTGTCACAGATGGTAATATAGCCCTCTGTCCCTGTCACAGACGGTAATAAAGTTCTCCGTCCCTGTCACAGATGTAAGTATATCCCTCCGTCCCTGTAACAGGTGGTAATATAGTCCTCCGTCCCTGTCATGGATGGTAATATAGCTCTCAGTCCCTGTCACATAGGGTAATATAGCCCTCCGTTCTTGTCACAGATGGTAATATAGCCCTCCTTCCCAGTCACGGATAGTAATATAGCCCTCAGTTCCGATCACAGACGGTAATATAGCACTCCGTTACTGTCACAGAAGGTAATATAGTCCTCCGTCCCTGTCAAAGAGGGTAATATAGTCCTCCGTCCCAGTCACAGATGGTAATATAGCCCTGTGTCCCAGTCACATAGGGTAATATAGCCCTTCATCTGTCACTGATGGTAATATAGCCCTCCGTCCCTGTCACAGACGGTAATATAGCCCTCCGTCCCTGTCACAGAAGGTAATATAGCCCTCTGTTACCCTCACAGATAGTAATATAGCCCTTCTTCCCTATCACAAAAGGTAATATAGCGATCCGTCCTTGTCAAAGAGGGTAATATAACCCTCCGTCCCTGTCACAGATGGTAATATATCCCTCCGTTCCTGTCACAGATGGTAATATTGACCTCCTTCCCTGTCACAGATGGTAATATAGCCCTCTGTCCCTGTCACAGAAGGTAGTATAGCCCTCTGTCTCAGTCACAGAGGGTAATATAGCTCTCCGTCTCTATCACATAGGGTAATATAGCCCTCTGTCCCTGTCACAGATGGTAATATAGCCCTTCTTTCCCATCACAAATATTAATATTGCCCTCCGTCCCTGTCGCAGAGAGTAATATAGTCATCCGTCCCTGTCACAGATGATAATATAGCCCTCTGTCCCTGTCACAGAGGGTAATATAGCTCTACGTTCCTGTCACAGATGGTAATATTGCCCTCTGTCCCTGTCGCAGAGAGTAATATAGTCCTCCGTCCCTGTCACAGATATTAATATTGCCCTCCGTCCCAGTCACAGATATTAATATAGCCCTCCGTCCCAGTCCCAGAAAGTAATATAGCCCTCCGTCGCTGTCACTGACGGTAATATAGCCCTCCGTCCCCGTCACAAACGATAATATAGCCCTCCGTCCCTGTCACAGACGGTAATATAGCCCTCTGTCGCTATCACAGATGGTAATATAGCGCTCCGTCCCTGTAAAAAAGGGTAATATAGCTGACCGTTCTTGACACAGATGGTAATATAGCCCTCCTTCACTGTCACAGATGATAATATAGCCCTCCTTCCCTGTCACAGATGGTAATATAGCCCACCGTTCCTGTCACAGACGGTAATATAGCACTTCGTCCCTCTCACAGATGGTAATATAACACACCTTCCCCCTCACAGATGGTAATATAACCCTCCGTTCCAGTCACAGACGGAATTATAGCCATCCGTCCCGGTCAGAGATGCTACTATAGCCCTTCTTCCCCATCTCAAATGTTAATATAGCCCTCCGTCTCTTTTATAGAAGGTAATATTGCCCTCTGTCCCTTTCACAGATGGTAATATAACCCTCCGTACCTGTCCCAGAAGTTAATATAGTCCACCGTCCACATCACAGATGGTAATATAGCCCTCCTTCGTTGTCAGAGATGGTAATATAGCCGTCCATCCCTGTCACAGATGGTAATATAGTCCTCCGTCCCTGTCAAAGATGGTAACATAGCCCTACGTCCCATCACAGATGGTAATATAGCCCTCTGTCAGGGTCACAAAGGGTAATATAGCCCTCCGTCCCTGTTACAGATGGTACTCTAGCCCTCCGTCCCTATCACAGATGTTAATAAAGCCCTCCTTCCCTTTCACAGATGGTAATATAGCCCTCCGTTTCAGTCACAGATGGTAATATAGCCCTCCTTGCCTGTCACAGAGGGTAATATAGCCCTCCATTTCTGTCACAGACGGTATTATAGCAATCCGTCACTTTCACAGATGGTAATATAGCCCTTCTTCCCCATCACAGATGGTAATATAACCCTCAGTCCCTTTCACAGAAGGTAATATAGCGCTCTGTCTATGTCACAAAGGGTAATATAGCTGACCGTTCCTGTCACAGATGGTAATATAGCCCTCCTCCCCTGTAACATATGGTAATATAGCCCTCCGTTCCTGTCACACACGGTAATATAGCACTCCGGCCCTGTCACAGATGGTAATATAACACTCCTCCCCTGTAACATATGGTAATATAGCCCTCCGTTCCTGTCACACACGGTATTATAGCTATCCGTCCCTGTCACAGATGGTAATATATCCCTCCGTCCCTGAAACAGATGGTAATATAGCCCTTCTTCCCCATCACAAATGTTAATATAGCCCACCGTCCCTTTCTTAGAAGGTAATATTGCCCTTCGTCCCTGTCACAGATGGTAATATAGCTCTCCGTCCCTGTCACAGAGGGTAATAACGCTCTCTGTCCCTGTCACACAGGATAATATAGCCCTCCGTACCTGTCACTGAGGGTAATATAGCCCTCCGTCCCTGTCACAGAAGGTGATATAGTCTACCGTCCCTGCCCCAGGTAATAATATTATCCTATGTCCCTATCAAAGATGGTAATATAGCCCTTCGTCCCTGTCACAGACGGTAATATAGCCCTTCGTCCCTGTCACAGAAGGTAATATAGCCCTTCGTCCCCATCACAGATGGTAATATAGTCCTCCGTCCCAATCACAGATGGTAATATAGCCCTCCGTCCCTGTCACAGATGATAATATAGTCCTCCGTCCCAATCACAGATGGTAATATAGCCCTCCGTCCTTGTCACAGATGGTAATATAGCCCTCCGTCCCTGTCACAGATGGTAATATAGTCCTTCGTCCCTGTCATAGAGAGCAATATAGCCCTCCGTCCCTATCACATACGTAATATAATCCCCCGTCCCTGTCACAGAGGGTAATATAGTCCTCCTTAGTTGTAGGGATGACCCCGTAAACACTATATTTTGTCGCGGGGAAATATCGTGTTTATGGCACAGGGTTTACAGGTAAATTTAGAAATATCGTGTCAGAGCATTTCCAGGGAAACTCTACTGATTATTTTTGTTTGTTTTCAATCACAGATTTTTCATTGACTATTTTCAAATAAAGCAATCTTAGAAGTTTTTTAAGAGTTCTTATGAGTAAAATAATTTCTGAGAGTTTAGAAGTTTGTTAAGAGTTCTTATGAGGAAAATAAGTAGGAAAATCTTATAGGAAAAATTCAGAAAAAAATCGTGTTTGAGTCACACAGTTTCTAGGTAAACTCTACGGATACATTTTGCCTGTTTTCAAAACCACATATTTTTCAAATACCATTTTCTGAGAATATATTCATAGAAGTTTTGTTAAGAGTTCTTATGAGAAAATAATTTCATTGAAGTTTGTTATAAAAGTCAGAGCAAAGTTAGCTTTCGTATTACTGAGAATAAGGAAAACAGACATCTTAACAGTACATTTTTGTGGTTATATGCATTTATGGCTGTTGCACCTGTAAAGATTAAAAATTCATCAGTCCTGCTTATCCCTGAAAATAATCAGAGTCCAGTTGTAGTTAGAAAACCGTTCAATCAGAAAATCAGAGTTCTTTTTAAGCTCAAATTTCACCAGAGTCCAGTTGTCGACAGAAATTTTTCAGAGTCCAGTTTGTTTCCGAAAAATATTCAGTCCTGTAATCTATGAAAATTAGTCAGATTCCACTTTCAAACCAATTTTCATCAGAGACCATTTTATACCGAAAATTCGTCAGAGTCCACTTTGGGCCCAAAAATATTCAGAGACCTGTAGTCTACGAAAATTAGTCAGAGTGCAGTTTATACCGAAAATTCTTCAGAGTCCATTTTCAGACCAATTTTCATCAGAGTCTACCTTGTGCCCGAAAATAATCAGAGTCCAGTAATGACCAAAAAATTAGGCAGAGTCCAGTTTGTGCCTGAAAATTAGACAGAGACCAGTTTTCGACCAAATTTAATCAGAGTCCAATTGAAGAACCAAATTTGACAGAGACAGCATTTTCGCTACTATTAGCCCAATTTTAGCCTATTTAATCAGTCATATTTCAGATGTATTAAATAAGATCCTAACAATTACCAAGTTCTAGCTGCTATCCCCCACCTTAGTCTCCCATCATATATTCAATACTAACAGTCCAATCCCCCTGAAGTTTTAAAGTCATATTTCACATGTAGTAAATAAGATCCTACCAATTACCATACTCTAGCTCTTGTCCTCTGCCTGAGCTCTGTCTCGTATCCTCGTTAATAACTAATAAATTTCCCTGAAACTTATACCCTCTATATTTTAGACACACTAAATAAGATCAAGTCTGTTACCGAGCTCCAGCTCTTGTCGTCAGCCTTAGTTTATTCACCTATCTTCGATAATAACCCATCAATTTTCCTGAAACTTAAACCCGTCATACTTCTAAGTAAATAAAAACAAAATAGTGATACCGAACTCTAGCTCTTGTCATCTATCCAAGTTCGCTCTTGTAAATTCACTACTATCAGTCCAAATCCCTCGAGATTTAAAACCCCCACTACATTTTAGACCCCTGTAAAATCAATCAAAAAGCAAATAACAGAGCTCCAATTCCTGTCCTCCACCTGAGTTCCATGTTTATCCATTTTTTTCAGATCAAGTCCCTCTCCAGTCTATCAAAGTAGACATCCAGTCCTTTAATACCCTTTTGTACTCAGCTATGTAATATTCACACGGTAATATAACACCTTACCTTCAATATCTTTTGTTTACCCAAGTAAGCAATAATCACACAGTCAAAATCTCACCTTACCCTTTCCCTCCCTTACCTTCTCATCCCCAACTTATCCAAACCTTCAATAATCGTACTGTATTTGCATATTTTCTCTATATTCACTATGTTCTTCGTATTCTCATCCATGTTTTCTGTGTTCACTCCATGTTCTTCAAATGTTCACAGCCCATTCAGTTCATATTTTCACAAGTATCTCCATTTTTTCTGTGATCTTTCTCTTAGTCTCATGATGTTCTTTACAAATTCTAGTCATATTTTCTATGTTTTCATTTTCATCACATGATCTCTTTACAACGTTTATACTCAATATTCATGCTGTCTTCCATATTTTTGTGTTCTTTGGCAATATTCATGTTCCTCTACAAGTTCATGTTCCTCACAAGATCACTTCGTTTATCACCTTCACTTACATGTTTTCTACATTCTTTGTCATATTCTCTATGTTCTTCACAAGTTCATTGTTCATTCTTTGTACTCCCTATTCTCCTTATCATGTTTTCATGTTCTCTGTAAGTTCATATTCCCAGCATGTTCACTATGTTCATCAACTTTTCTTACGTGTTTTCTGTGTTCTTTGCCATGTTCCCCATATGTTCTCTGTGTTCTTTGCCATGTTCCCCATATGTTCTATGTGTTCTTTGCCATGTTCCCCATATGTTCTCTGTGTTCTTTGCCATGTTCCCCATATGTTCTCTGCGTTCATTCCCTTACATGTTATTTAACGTTCCTTAACTAAAATCTTTTGCCAATCAACTAAAAACATAGTCACTTTCGTCATTTCTGAACTAAACTTATTATCCAATCAACTAAAACTAGCCAGGATTAGCTTCGTTCAACACCGTTCTTAACTAAAATGGTCTTTCTCTTAGCTAAAAAATTGTCAAAGGAAACTTTCCAACACTGTTCATAACTAACTTAATCCATCGTCAATCAACTAAAAAATAATCACTTCATCATTTCTTAGTTAAACTTATTCCCCAGTCAACAGAAAATAACCTAGTTCATCATGTTTCATTGTTATTTACTAACTAAAATTATCCATCAATCAACTGAAAAAGCCATGGTCATCATGTTTTTGTCTTTTTTTCGTTTTTTAACTAAAAGTATTCGTCAGTCAACTAAAAATAGTCACTTCCATCATGTTTCCTTGTCATTTCTTAACTGAAATATCACTTCTCTCAACTGAAAATAGTCAAGTGAAGCGTCTTTCCAACATTGTTCCTAACTAAAGTAACCTTTCACTTCGCTAAAAATAGTCAAATGTAACTTTTTCAGCACTTTCGTACCTAAAGTTATATGTCGTTAAGTAAGAAATATAGTCAAAGGCACTCTTCAAGACATCAAGGACTTACTCAAAGACATCAAAGTTGCACTCAAAGACATCCTTTGAGACATCAAAGACATCCTTGAAGACATCAAAGACACCTCTCGAGACATCAAAGACACCTCTCGAGACATCAAAGACACTCTTCGAGACATCAAGGACATATTCAAAGACATCAAAGTTGCACTCAAAGACATCCTTAGAGACATCAAAGACATCCTTTAAGACATCAAAGACACCTCTCGAGATATCAAAGACACTCTTCAAGACATCAAGGACACCCTCAAACATACCAAAGGTACTCTTCGAGATATCAAAGTTATCCTTCGAGACATCAAAGTTGCTTTGTAAGATATCTTCGTTCATCAAACTTATTCTCAGAGACATCTAAAGTTAATCTCGATCATCAAAGTTGTTCTCTACATCATAAAAGTTATTCGCTAAGTAACCTTTCGTTCGTCAGAGGTGCTTTCTAAGACATCTTCGTCCATCAAAGTTATTCTCAGAGATATCTAAAGTTATTCTCAGAGTCATCAAAAGTTATTCTAAGACATCAAAAGTTATTCTCAGAGCTACCCAAAAGTTATTCTCAGAGTCATCAAAGGTATTCTCAGTCATCAAAGTTATTTCAAGAGACATTAAAAATAAATCTCAGTCATCAAACTTGTTCTCAAAGTTATCAAAGTTTATCTTAGAGTCATCGAAGGTATTCTTAGAGTCATCAGAGGTATTCTCAGACTCACCTTCGTCCATCAGAGAAACTTTCCAAAGCATCTATGTTCATCAAAGTTATTTTCTAAGACATCAAAAGTTATTCTCAGAGTCATCATATGTTAGTTTCTAAGTAACCTTTCGTTCATCAGAGAAGCTTTCTAAGACATCTTCGTTCATCAAAGTTGTTCTCGAAGTCATAAAAGTTATTCCCAGAGCTATCAAAGTTGTTCTATAAGATATCTTCGTTCATCAAAGTTATTCTCAGAGTCATCAAAGGTGATCTCTAACTCACCTTCGTTCATCAAAGAAACTCTCCTTCTTCCAACAAGTTATACTTTAAGACATCAATGTTGTTCTCTAACATATCTTCAGGCATAAAATTTCTTTCCAAAATGTAACTAGTTCAGCTTTTCATATCAACCTTGCACTTCTGTTAAAATATATTTTCTTAGACACTTTACCTTTAAAACTTTTCTCTGTACAACACTGCTTAAACCTACCTAACCTATCCTCCCCACCCAATGTTACTTACCTAACATAACGTTCCTAAACCTAACCTACCATACATAGCCTAACCTAACTAACCCTAACCTAACTTACCTAACCTAACTTAATTTAACCTAACTTAACCTAACCTAACCTAACTTACATTACCTAACTTACGTATCTTAACTTAACTAAGCTAACATAACCTAACTTACCTAACTGAGCTTACATAACCTAACTTAATCTAACTTAACCTTACTTACCTATCCTAACTTAACAAACCTAACATAACCTAACTTAACCTAACCTACCTTACCTTACCTAACCTATCTTAACCCAGCCTAACTTACCTAACCAAGCTTACCTACCCTAACTTACCTTACCTACATAACCTAAGCTAACCGAACTTACCTATCCTAACTTAACTAACCTAACCTAGCCTAACTTTACTTACCTTTCCTAACTTACCTAACCTAATTTACCTAATCTAGCTTACCTACCCTAACTTACGTAACCTAACTTACCTAACCTAAAATAAAATCCAGCCCATCAACCGTGAAGAGCTCAGTCCCCCAGGGTACTGTGCTTGCTCCAATACTTTTACTCATCCTCATATCGGACATAGACAAGAACACAACCTATAGCACTGTATCATCCTTTGCAGATGACAATAGGATCTTAATGAGAGTAGGCAACATAGAGGACACGGCAAACCTCCAGTCAGATGTAGATCAGGTCTTTCTATGGGCTACAGAAAATAATATGGTGTTTAACGAAGATGAGTTCCAGCTCATGCGCTATGGAAAAAATGAAAATATAAAAACGGAAACCACGTACAAAACTCAGGCAAATCATAACATAGAACGAAAAGGCAATGTAAAGGATCTGGGTATACTCATGTCGGAAGACCTTACCTTAGCACACAATAAAGTAGCCGTCACAACTGCAAGAAAAATGACAGGCTGGATAACAAGAACTTTTCACACTAGAGATGCTATACCGATGATGACACTTTTCAAAACGCTTGTGCTCTCTAGAATGGAGTACTGCTGCACAATGACAGCCCCTTTCAAAGCTGGAGAAATTGCTGACCTGGAGAGCGTGCAGAGATTCTTTACTGCTAGAATCCACTCAGTATAACATCTAAACTATTGGGACCGACTAAAGAGCCTAAATCTGTACTCCCTTGAGTGCAGGCGGGAGAGATACATAATAATTTACATGTGGAAAATATTTGAGAGGCTGGTCCCAAACCTGCACACATAAATAACATCGCATGATACCAGAAGACATGGCAGGATGTGCATAATAACCCCGATGAAAAGCAGAGGTGTAACAGCTACTCTGGGAGAGAACTCATTAACATCAGAGGCCCGAGACTGTTCAATACACTTCCGCTACACATAAGGGGCATATCTGGCAATCCCCTCACAGTGTTCAAGAGAGAACTGGATAAGCACCTCCAAAGGATACCTGATCAACCAGGCTGTGACTCATACGTCAGGCTGCGAGCAGCTGCGTCCAACAGCCTGATTGATCAGTCCAGCAACCAGGAGGCCTGGTCGACGACCAGGCCGTGGGGATGCTAAGCCCCGAAAGCACCTTAAGGTAACCTCAAGGTAACCTAGCTTACCTACCCTAACTTATCTAACCTAACTTACCTATCCTAACTTAACTAAGCTAACCTAACTTAACACATCTAACCTAACTTACCTAACAGAGCTTACATAACCTAACCTAACTAACCAAACCTAACCTAACCTATCTTACCTAACAGAGCTTACATAACCTAACCTAACTAACCAAACCTAACCTAACCTAACTTATCTATCCTAACTTCCCTAACCTAACCTAACTTACCTTACCTAGCTTACCTACCCTAACCTATCTTAACCTAACCTAACTTACCTAACCTAACCTAACTTACCTACCCTAACTTACACAAACTATCTTAACCTAACCTAACTTACCTAACCTAACTTAACCTATCCTAACTTATCCCAACCTATCCTAACTTAAAGTAAATTACCTAACTTACAAAACCTAACTTACCCAAACTAACGTAACCTAACTCACCTAGTCCAACTTACATAATTATTCATGCTTGACTTTTGTGTTTTGTCAATCAATGCCTCATATTCGTTTCTTCATTTCAAGGGTTAATTTCTCAAATGGTCATTTTTGCATTTCAAAGGTTATTTGTTAAAGATTGGGTGTTTATGCATTTCAAAGGATTTTTGTTATATATAAGCATTTACTCGTTTCAAGGGTTTATTTCTCATATGGTCATTTTTGCATTTCAAGGGTTATTTGGTAAAGTTCATCAAGTTGCTCATAAATTGTATTTATTATGTTTGTAATAATTGTCTTATTCTTTCCCCCCTTAACCTAGCCTCCTTAATCTTCGTGTATTCATTATGTTGGTTATCATTTGTTCTTATTCCCCAACCCTTTAACCTAACCTTTCAGATGTAGTTTATTTGTTTATTGTGTTTGACAAATTTGTTGAATATATTATCCTTATCCTAATCTTTCAGATGTAGTTTTGTTTCTTCCTTTTGTATATTTTACCCAAACCCACTAGTGTTTAGTTAGGTAAGTTAGGTTAGGTTAGGTTAAGATACGTTAGGTAAGTTAGGCTAGGTAAGCTAGGTAGGGTAAGTTAGGTTAGGTAAGTTAGGTTAGGTTAGGTAAGCTAGGTTAGGTTAAAATAGGTTAGGTAAGTTAGGGTAGGTAAGGTAAGTTAGGTTAAGGGGGTCTATGAATAAATTCGGGAAAAAATCGTAATATTTGGAAATTTTTTTAAAAATACTACGTAGTTCTGGCAACACTGTGATGCAATCCGCATAATGTTATGATATAAATTGATGTATTTATGGTACATTTCCATGCGTAATTGGTCAGAATCCAGTGCCCCGCGGCTGTGGCGCGCAGGAGGTATTGCGTCGTATGTTCTAAATATCAAATTTTTTGTAATAACGTCGGAAATAACTCTGCATGGATGAATATAAAATATGCACTCATTGGCAACTGTCTCCTCCTAGTGGGGTGTGTGGGAGACAACGCCAACAGTCACATGTTGTGTCCTGTTGAGTGAGGATCTTCTGTCGACGTGCTCTCTATTCTCGCTCCGGAATATTGCATTTCTTGCGTCTACTAAACAATGATATGTAAGAGGAAGAGACACAAGATTAGATAAGCAAATCTGGCACTCGCTCGCAGTCTATATCAGCAAAAGAAAGTCGCTTTAGCGCAAAGACGAGTAATATTGTAGTGGCCTCCCAGCTGTGAGGTCATCACTCACCCACCTCAATCCTCCTCACACACCTTCCTTGACTAATGAGTATGATGAAACTGATTGATACTTCAGTAGAAAGGAGAAGGTGATGCAGAAACCAACGACACGCAGCACCAAGCCAAGACAGGCTCCTGAGGAAGGTGATCTCAGCTATAGGACAGGTGCCAATCAGTGTCCATTGCAGTGCCACCTTGAAGACCCACAATTCGGACCAATTACAACAGGTTAGTATGTTTCAGTGTTATAATTGGACATTTTGTAATAAATAATAGTAATATATATGTGCAGGCATATATATGTATATATTGATATGCAATTTTTTAATTTTTTATTTTTTTTTTCCGTTTGTTATCAGGGGATTTGCATGGAACTTACACACCTTGCTGAACTGATGCCTATCTGTAAGGGTCCCAATTATGAACGAAATTGGTCGACGTCAAACTCGGCTACAGGTGGCCAAACTTTGATCTTATTTTACTCAGGTAAGTAATTTACAACTTCAAGGTGCTTCACAGGTTTCATATATTAATCAATTTACATGCAAATTACACCTTATATGTAGAGTTTGTGCTTCTACAATGTCAAATAACATTGTAGTCCAAAGTCCATTTCTTGATTTTATAAATATTATTAAACATCATATATTGCATATTTTTGGAAGGGGAACTTTGAATAATTATATTATTGCACTAAACGTTTTTTTGCTAAAACGACTATGTCAGATCCATTATTACATACTAATGTGATACCTAAGTGTTATAGAAATGATTTTAGTTGACACATGTGTTCCCTGAAATTTTTTGAAAATGTTGAAAATTTGTTGCATAACACGTTGTGTATTTTTTTTCCTTTTCTATTTAGGTTGTGATGCTTAAAATTGGACCAGTTGCAGCCCATTCTACAACCATTCCATGATTAAATTTTCAACAAAATCAGAGCATTTTTTATTTTCCCGTAATGTAAAAAAATATACCCCCTTAGGTTAGGTTAGGTTAGAGAAGTTAGGATAGGTAAGTTAGGTTAGGTTATGTTAGGTTAGTTAAGTTAGGATAGGTAAGTTAGGTTAGGTTAGGTTTGCTTAGTTAGGTTATGTAAGCTCAGTTAGGTAAGTTAGGTTAGGTTAGGTAAGTTAGGTTAGGTTAGCTTAGTTATGTTAGGATAGGTAAGTTAGGTTAGGGAAGATAGGTTAGGTTAAGTTAACTTAGGTTAAGTTAAGTTAGGTTAGGTAAGTTAGTTTAGGGTTAGTTAGGTTAGGCTATGTATGCTTGGTTAGGTTTAGGAACGTTATGTTAGGTAAGTAACATTGGGTGGGGAGTTTTCTAATTGGGCTAATTTTTATCACCTGAGTTGGGCTAATTTTCATTACCTGTTCCTTCACCGTTGCTTTCCTCCTAATGTGACTGTGGAGTTGCTTTGATTCGGTCTTTGCTTTATTAGCTATATCATTTTCATACTTTTTCTCGGCTTTTTTCTCACACTAACTTACTCGTTCCTGGTTCTCTAGTATCTCTCTCTGCTTTCTGGTGTTCTTTTATTTCTGAAGTTCCTCCAACCCATTTTGTTCAGTTCCTATGCTTCCATACATGCCCAATTAAACCACGGATTCTTCTTTTGCTTCTTGTTTTTTTCCTTTCGGGCCGTGATAAACTTGTTTATTGCCTCCTAACACTTTTGGGTGACCTAGTCCATCATGTCTTGTACGGACTTAGTTCTGAGTTCTGTGTCCCTAGCTATATCCCTTAGGAAATTACTCATCTCATAATTTCCCCTTCGGTATGCCAGCCCTTTGTTCCCTAGTTTTTTAGGGGGGAGATAAATCCTAGGTACCTAGGTAAACTTAACCAGGTACTCATAGATCAATACACTGTGATCACTCATTCCCAAGGGGGCTTCCAACTTAACTTCCCTCATATCCCACTCATTTTGGGTAAATATCAGATCAAGCATAGCTGGTTCATCCCCTCCCGTCATTCTTGTTGGTCCCTTGATGTGTTGGCTTAAAAAGTTTTTTCTTGCCACGTCCAGCAGCTTAGCTCTCCATGTGTCTGGTCCTCCATGTGGGTCTCTGTTCACCCAATCTATCTTCCCGAGGTTGAAGTCTCCCATGATTAGTAGTCTGGATCCGTTCCTGCTAGCAATAGAAGCTGCTCTCTCTATTATATTGATGGTGGACATGTTGTTTCTATCATATTCCTGCCTGGGTCTTCTATCGTTTGGTGGAGGGTTATATGACTACTACTATAATCTTGTGTCCTCCAATTGCTATTGTAGCTGTTATGTTGTCTTATGTTGAAATCTTCACAGCCCTGAATAACCATCTCTTCAATACTCCAGCCCTTTCTTCTCAGCAGAGCTAAACCACCACCTTCGCTTCCTTCTCTCTCTTTTCTCACTACATAGTAGTCTTGTGGAAACACTGCATTTGTGTTTCCGTTAGGGTGTGTGTGTACTTATCTATTTGTACTCACCTATTTGTGCTTGCGGGGGTTGAGCTCCGGCTCTTTGGTCCCGCCTCTCAACAGACAATCAATGGTTGTACAGATTCCAGAGCCTACTGGGCTCTATCATATCTACATTTGAAACTTTGTATGGAGTCAGCCTCCACCACATCACAGACTAATGCATTCCACCTGTTAACTACTCTGACACTGAAAACGTCCCTGTGGCTCATTTGGGTACTCAGTTTCCACCTGTGTCCCCTTGTTCGTGTACTTTTCGAGTTAAACAGTTTATCCTTATCTACCCTGTCAATTCCACTGAATATATTGTAGGTAGTGATCATGTTTCTCCTTACTCTTCTGTCTTCCAGTGTCGTGAGGTGCATTTCCCGCAGCCTTTCCTCGTAACTTATGCCTCCTAGTTCTGAGACTAGCCTAGTGGCATACCTCTGAACTTTTTCCAGCTTCGTCTTGTGCTTGACAAGGTACGGGCTCCATGCTGGGGCCGCTTACTCCAGGATTGGTCTTACATATGTGGTATACAAGATTGTGATTGATTGATTCGATGTCTTTTTCGTATTGTCTTTCTGCCTCTCTTCTCAACCTGACATATTCATTCGTGGTTCTCTGGTATCTTTCTCTGCTCTCAAGTGTCCTGTTATTTCTATAGTATCTTCACGCCTTTTTACTTTGCTGCTTAGCTAGCCTACATCCCTGATTAAACCTAGGGTTTTTCATATTCATTTCATTCTTTTCTTTTTGGACTGGGACAAACTTGTCTCCTGCCTCCTTACACTTCTGCGTGATGTAGTCCATCATGCCTTGGGCCGTTTTTACCCTGAGCTCTGTTTCCCATGTCATATCTGTTAGGAATTTTCTTATCTCCTCATAGTTTCCTTTTCGGAATGAAAGCCTTTTGTTTTCAGTACCCCTCCTCGAGTTCAATAAGCCTTCTGCAACTGTGTGTGTGTGTTTGGTGTGTGTTTGGTGTGTGTGTGTGTGTGTGTGTGTGTGTGTGTGTGTGTGTGTGTGTGTGTGTGTGTGTGTGTGTGTGTGTGTGTGTGTGTGTGTGTGTGTGTGTGTGTGTTTATAGTGTGGGTTTGTGTTTGGTGAGTTTGTGTGAGTATTTATGTGTGTTTTTATGTGTTTGATGTGTATTTGTGTGTATTTAAATGAATTTGTGTTTGTGTGTGTTTTTAGTACGTTTATATGTTTGGAATGTTTTTGTGTGTTTGGTGTTTTTTCTGTGTGCGTGTGTGTGGTATGTTTGTACGTGTGGCGTGTGTTTGGTATGTGTGTATGTGTTTGGTATATGTGTGTTTGATTGGTGTGTGTGTTTGTATGTGTGTGTGTGTGTGTACTCACCTAATTGTGCTTGCGGGGGTTGAGCTCTGGCTCTTTGGTCGGTATGTGTGTGTGTGTGTGTGTGTGTGTGTGTGTGTGTGTGTGTGTGTGTGTGTGTGTGTGTGTGTGTACTCACCTAGTTGTACTCACCTAGATGTGTTTGCGGGGGTTGAGCTCTGGCTCTTTGGTCCCGCCTCTCAACCGTCAATCAACAGGTGTACAGATTCCTGAGTCTATTGGGCTCTATCATATCTACACTTGAAACTGTGTATGGAGTCAGCCTCCACCACATCACCCCCTAATGCATTCCATTTGTCCACCACTCTGACACTAAAAAAGTTCTTTCTAATATCTCTGTGGCTCATTTGGGCACTCAGTTTCCACCTGTGTCCCCTTGTACGTGTTCCCCTTGTGTTAAATAGACTGTCTTTATCTACCCTTTCAATTCCCTTCAGAATCTTGAATGTAGTGATCATGTCCCCCCTAACTCTTCTGTCTTCCAGCGAAGTGGGGTTTAATTCCCGTAGTCTCTCCTCGTAGCTCATACCTCTCAGCTCGGGTACTAGTCTGGTGGCAAACCTTTGAACCTTTTCCAGTTTAGTCTTATCCTTGACTAGATATGGACTCCATGCTGGGGCTGCATACTCCAGGACTGGCCTGACATATGTGGTATACAAAGTTCTGAATGATTCTTTACACAAGTTTCTGAATGCCGTTCGTATGTTGGCCAGCCTGGCATATGCCGCTGATGTTATCCGCTTGATATGTGCTGCAGGAGACAGGTCTGGCGTGATATCAACCCCCAAGTCTTTTTCCTTCTCTGACTCCTGAAGAATTTCCTCTCCCAGATGATACCTTGTATCTGGCCTCCTGCTCCCTACACCTATCTTCATTACATTACATTTGGTTGGGTTAAACTCTAACAACCATTTGTTCGACCATTCCTTCAGCTTGTCTAGGTCTTCTTAAAGCCTCAAACAGTCCTCTTCTGTTTTAATCCTTCTCATAATTTTAGCATCGTCTGCAAACATTGAAAGAAATGAATCGATACCCTCTGGGAGATCATTTACATATATCAGAAACAAGATAGGACCAAGTACAGAGCCCTGTGGGACTCTACTGGTGACTTCACGCCAATCGGAGGTCTCACCCCTCACCGTAACTCTCTGCTTCCTATTGCTTAGATACTCCCTTATCCACTGGAGCACCTTACCAGCTACACCTGCCTGTCTCTCCAGCTTATGTACCAGCCTCTTATGCGGTACTGTGTCAAAGGCTTTCCGACAATCCAAGAAAATGCAGTCCGGCCATCCCTCTCTTTCTTGCTTAATCTTTGTCACCTGATCGTAGATCAGGTGTGTGTGTGTGTGTGTGTGTATGCGTGTGTGTGTGTGTGCTCACCTAGTTGTACTCACCTAGTTGTGCTTGCGGGGGTTGAGCTCTAGCTCTTTGGTCCCGCCTCTCAACCATCAATCAACAGGTGTACAGGTATGATAGAGTCCTGAGCCTATTGGGCTCTATCATATCTACATCTAAACTGTGTATGGAATCAGCCTCCACCACATCACTTCCTTATGCATTCCATTTGTCAACCACTCTGACACTAAAAAAGTTCTTTCTAATATCTCTATGGATCATGTGAGCACTCAATTTCCACCTGTGTCACCTAGTGCGTGTTCCCCTTAGTAGTGTGGTTGAGGACTACGACGACGCGCACGGCACCTGCTAGGTGGCAGTCACCTTCAGGTGAGTGCCAGCCGACAGGTGCCGCGTGCGTCGTCGTAGTCCTCAGGGGTTTGGGGGAATTTCCCGGAAGTTTTGGCGCGTTTCGGACGCGTGTGAGCGTCCGGTGTTTGGGTATGTGGTCAGGAAAGAGTGGAGGACATGTTGTTGGGTGCCAGGTGGTGCGCGTCGTCGTCGTCACATGGGGTTTGGGATGGAAATTTCCCGGATGTTATGACATGTGATGGAGGTAATTGGAGCGCGTCGCTCCAGTCCTCGGGGGATATGGTAAGTGGTCAGGAAAGATTGGAGTTCTTGTTGTGTGAGAGTAAGTGGTGGAGTAAGAGGAAGGAGTGAAATGAATATGTATATGTGTTTAGCGTAGACTTAATCCTGAGTGAGGTTAATATTAGTTTGATGATCGTGAGTAGAGGAAGAGAGGGGAACCAGCATATTGGATATGTTGTTGGGGAGGGGTGAGGGGGGAGGGAGAGGAGAACCCCATAGCTGAGAGGAAGCCCTGGACGTCAATTAGCTCCCCTACAGGAAGTCGCAAATGTTGAGGGGTGAGAGAGCACTCTCCTGCGGAACTGGGGGCCATTTGTCTAAAAGGTTTTCATTGTCTTCAGAGTGGAGATGTTCGCCCCATGACGTCTTCCCATACACTGTGGATTCCGGTAAGGAGGCGCGAGGTACTTACTCCTGCCGACAGACAGACAGACCTTCACCTGTCACCCATCAATCACTTCTCATTTGACCCAGGTCGTTTCACTCCCCTCACACACAAACGCCCCGCCAGTTCCCTGCGAGACTTCATCCGCTACACACGCGTCATACAGCTCCATGTCATGGAAAGGCGAAGCTCTACAGCATGCATGAAATGCGGAGTGTTTTATATTCCATCACCGAATCAACTGTGTCGACTGCAATGCGCTAGCTGTGAAAAACCGCCCCTAGGACATTACGACATCAAATGCAAGCGATGTCAGCAGATTTTCTGTGATAACCGTGAGTGTTATTCATATTTAATATTCCACAGTTCATTTTATGTCATCCACAGGTGAAATATCGCGTGTAAACTACTATAGTGTGAGAATATTTTCTCATTCGAGCTGTTACATTCCACACAGTTAAATATGTTCTTTCCAATTTCAGTTTACAAAACCGTGAAGTGTCCATATTGCTCACCCGCCCCGCGAGGAGGTCATCGCCGGAATGAAACTTCACATAAACGTAGGTAGCATATAAAATACACTTCTCCTATCTGTATTTCATCCACTTGCAAGCGAACACACATGCATAATAATAAACATATTTTTCCCCATTCACCCGTGCTGAATATCATTTGTTCCATTTCAGGTTATAATCCCTACCTCAATCGACGGAGTGAACAGATCGACGTCATCGAGCCTATACCCCATTCCTCACACACTGAGCTAAGGAGTGCACATCTCACTCGCGGCCACCCCCCACCCCTTCATCAGGCTCAGCCACGCTGCCAGATGGAGGGCTACGAGACCATACCTCTTCCTGTTAACACAATATTACGGATTCATACACACTCACCTGCTCAACCCTTTCACCAGGACATAAGTAAGTTAATACCTACTTATTTCAGTCTATTTCCTAAACATATTAATTCCCACTAGTCTGTTCCCTAACCTCATAATATATATATATATATATTATATATACATGCATTCATTCTTTCTAGAGATATATATATGGTTCATTCTTTCTAGAGATAATATGTTTTCTTTTTTTTACAGACGACACACCGCTGTGCATAGATTTGGCATCCAGCGACAGCTGCAGCAGCAGCAGTGGCAGTGAGAGTGACACAGCAGGGCGGGCAGTAGCCACTTCCGGCTCTCACAGGGAGGGGAGGAAGACTCGTTCACCCGCCTACTCAACCCCCCGTTCCTCCCTCAGCCCCATACCCCAATCAAACAGCGACAGCTATGACAGCAGCAGCAGCAGCATCAGCAGCAGCAGCAGTGGTGAGAATCGTACCATTTTCATCTCAGACAGTGACTCAGACATCTGCTCAGCAGACCGTGACCTTGACCCGCCAGCGTCTGTCAATTCTGACTTGTTAGCACCGTCTGGCGTAGTAGCTGAGCCAGCGGTCTCACCCATTCATCTCGGAGGGGGAGGGTTATCACCACCCCCAACCCCTCCCAGCCCTATCCCATCACCCCCTCCACCTCTTTCCCCCTCTCCTCCACCTGCGCTAGAAATTCAACCTCAGTTGCTGGATCGAATTGACAACTATAACGGCAGCTACGTCCGGCTTTCATTCTCCATACCAGAACATGTTAACACCTCCCCAGGACTCTATCTGCGAACATACAGGGATTTTTTCATTAATGAGGTTCGATCCCTTTTCTCCCCACAACACCTATTCCTCCTAATTTACCCAGACATCACTCTAATTGTGAGAAATTTAAATGTACAACAAGACGGTGAGGATAATCTATTGGATCCTATAAATAACGATGGCTTCCCCATACGAGGTGAGGGGCAGAGAATTACTCTAGAGGAAGTAGAAACTCTTATTGATTTTTGGGCTGATGAATTGACAGAGAAAATATCCCAGTATCTGGAAGCGAAGGAAGGGTCCAATGTCTTGGTTGAGCGACTCACCGGGTTTTACATTAACTGTGGTCAGATAGAACATCCGATAAGATTAGGCTCGCATGTAGACTATCCTGAAGGCCTGCGTGGAAAGCAGTTGGTTTTCAATCCAGAGGGAGAGGCTGATATTTGCCTTATGCAGTGTGTTGCTGCTTATAAATGTTTAGCTAAGGGAATGCGACTAGGTAATATCCGCGCTAGATCTGTGAATGCTAGTTGGTGTCTCAGACACATGAAATGGCCAGCAGATGTCAATTCTGCAGTAACATTCGAGGATATTCACAAGGTAGAGAAAATGAATAAAGTCAGTATATTCATCTATTCACTAGAAAGAGATAAAAATGCTAGACGACAACAACGACGCTACATTACACTAGCTAGGAAGGGAAGAGGAGGATATACAGATGTCATACCACTGCTGATGTTGGAAGCTCAACATTTAGTATTAATTAAGGATTTTAACCAATATGTACGTAATATGCGCAGCAATCCAGATCGCATCCCAAGTCATCACAGCTTCTGTCACTGTTGTTTGATATCACTCCCAGCAGATAGCATGCAGAGTCATGAAAGTACATGCAAAGTGCATCAAACTCTCAAATTCTTCCCAGCAGAGAGGAAGATTACTTTCCGTAACTATGGACGGGGATATGGTCCTAGTCACATGTGCTTTTATGACCTTGAGTGAATGCTAGACCGCTCGAACCCTAAGGGAATGATAGAAACACGTCACAACGCAGTGGCGTATGCATACATTATCATTGACAGACAGAAGAATATTGTTGAGAAAGATACTTATTTGGGTAAAGATGCTGTCAATCACTTTGTAACCACGCTAGAAGCGTCATGGGCTAGAATCAAGAAGGGGTTAGCATCCTATGAACTTCACATGTCACAGCAACAGCAGGAGATATTTGAGACAAAAACAACCTGTGAACTCTGTGATGTACCTTTTAACGGAGAAGATGTAATCAAAGTCCGTCATCACGACCACACAGTAAGATTCCACAATTATCAAGCAGCTTACTGTGATTTGCAATGTATAAATTCATACAAGTTCCTATACACTTTCTCCCACAACGCTTCCTATGATTTAGGAGTAATCCTAAACGAGATGAGAGATAGACCAGGAAGTGAAATAGATATATTAGCCAAGGATGGATTTAAATTTATGAAAGTTGATGTGAACAACTTAAGATTTTTGGATAGTTTAGCCCTTCTCAACGGCTCGCTAGGAAGAATAGCCAAGGATCATATTGATAGTGGGAAACCTACCACATTCACTTTGACTATGTTAAAAGGGGTAAATAAAGCGGCCATCCCAAAACTGCCCACGGGTAAACAATCATTCTGCTATGATTATTTATCCTCTATGTCTGTGTTAGATGAACCACAACTCCCTTCTCGTGACCCCCTCCCCGCTCAGCTCGTTGTCGCCGTGTGGGGGCTTCGTGGGCGGCTGCCGGAGTGTGATGCTCCTTGGGACAGTCCTCTGTCCTTTTCTAGCCTTGTGCTCCTGCTGCCGTCCTCTCCAATTCTGCTGGGCACCTTTTCCTTTTCCTTCTGTTTCGTTTTTCTCCCCCCTCTTCTCCTATCTGCTTGCCGTTTCCTGCCGACCTTTTGCTCGTTCTGGTTCTTCCCTTGGACTTCTTCTATTTTGACGCCCGGGTGCTTGAGGAGGCATACTCATGCACCCGTAGAACTGCAGTACCCGACGTCGAGAGCGAGGGGAACCTTTTATTGTCAATCCCCACTTCGTCACTGAACCCGATCTCGACGGACTGTCGGTTTCTTAAGGTGGCGTTTGTGGGGCGTATACTCACGACGCACCCCTAGGAGGCCCCGACAAGATCGGCGATTGCTTCTTGTTGGGTGTCCTGCCTCTAATTGTGGCTCCATGGTGGGTGTGGGGGCACATTCGTGAATGAATTCTTCTTTTCGTCAAGATGATAACCCCTGTTTCGGCTGCTTCTGGCTTACCTTCTCAGGCTCGTGGGGTGGGCGACCAAGCCCCCGAGTCGGTCCGTATTGGAAGACCGGGCTCTGTAGCCTCGGCTGCATTGGGCCCCGACCTTGCTCCTCCTTTGGCCTCTCTGACTCCTTCCCCTGGCTCCCCTCCCTCCTCTGTGGTTGGGTCGAGCCCCAAGCCCCCAGTGGTGACTACCTCGTCCCCTGGCGCGGCTCTTTCTCTAGTTGTAACTACTGCGCCTTTTAACCCCTCTCTCTCTGGGGGTTCTCACCGCCGTCCTCGTCACGGCCGCCCTCGCTCGATTCCTTCCAGTTCTGCTACCTATCAAGCCTTGTTTGGTCCCGCTTCGTGGGCCAAATATTTTGATCTCCTCCCTCTTGATTCTGCGCCTCCTGACGATTTCTCCCTCCATCGACATCTCATTGATTCCGTGGATGCCTCCATTACTTTCAACCCCACTCGTCTCGGTACACGTGTCGTTGCTGCTCCTTCTCAGGATGCTGCTTCCCGCTTGGCTGCCTTATCCTGCCTTGGCGAGACCCCCGTTCGGGTCTCGAAGAACGCTCAGTGGAATGCCAGTGTTGGCACTATTTTGCTCCCGCCCCATGTTGCGACCGGTGTTCGGGACCTGCGCGACTGCCACGACGATATTCGACATATCCTCGCTGCCCAGGGCCATTCTATTCTCCAGGTGGACACGTTTACTCGTCCCCCTCGTGGTAGTCGCCGTCAACCCCTCCGGGTTGTGAAGATTACCTTTGATGGTAGGACCCTTCCACCCTCTGTCATTCTTGCTGGTGCCAGGTGCTCTGTCCAGGAGTACATTCCTTCTCCTCGGCTCTGCAACAAGTGCTGGAGGTTTGGGCATGGTGCCCTCCGCTGCTCCGGGACTGTCTCTCTCTGTCCTTTGTGTGGTGGCGAAGGTCACTCTAAGTCGGAGTGCACTTCTCCCCAGGCTCGTTGCCTCAACTGCGGTGAGGCCCATCCTACCTTCTCCCGTGCGTGTGTCCATTACAAGCTTGAGGCAGCCGTCCTCAACCTGAAGCACCGGGAGCGTTTATCTTTTCCTGAGGCGAGGCGCCAGATTCGCCGGCTCCCGCCTTATGCTACTATCTCTTATGCTCGCGTGTTGCGCTCTTCCTCTCCTCGTCCTTCCCGCCTTCCTCAGACTCACAACCGTTTCCGGGCCTTGGACCCTGATGCGCCCACTGCCCCCTCCTCTGTTCCTTTGGGTTCTCTCCCGAAGGATCCTCCTCCTGGTCCTCTGTCTGGGGTTCCCCTTCCTTCTACCCGGTCTGTCGTGTCTTCTGTGTCTTCTTCCTCGTCCCCCTCCGATCCTCCTTCCCATCCTCTTCCTCCATCTATTGGCTCTCCCCACCGCCTGTCGGTGCGGGCGGATGTCCATCGCTCTCCTAACGGCCGTCGTGTGTGCTCTCGTTCGGCTTCTCCTGTTGAGACACTGGAATCCGTTGCCCGGTACGTAGTTGCTGGGACACCGGTCTCTTTAAGTCAGAAGCGTAAGCCTGGCTCCTCTCCTTCCTCTTCCCCGGCGGGTAAGAAGGCTTCGCTTTCTTCCTCAGCTCCTCCTTCTGGCTCTGTTGCTTCTTCCCCTCCCGTTTCAGTGCTTGCGCCCCCTGTTCCTGCTATGGAGGTTTCTTTGGCCCCTGCCAAAGGGGCCAAAGCCTGCTTTGGCCTTTCGGTTGCTGCTCTTGCTGGGGTGCGCTCCCCTCTTTCTACTCCCCCTCCTCCTGCTGCTGTCCTTGACTGCTCCTCTCCGTTGTCTCCTCCTCTTCCTCCTCCTCCTCCTCCTCCGGACCCTGCCCGCCCACCTCTGATCTGTTCTCCCGTTTCCTTCCCTCCGTCTTTGCTCAGTTTACCCATGCCCCCTAACCCTGACTTTGCTGACCCTGATCCCGACCCTGATATTCTTTAACGTGCTCTGTTGCTCTTTCGCCTTTGTTTCTTCCTTGTTCTCTGTTTTTGTCCTTTCTCTTCTCGTCGTTGTCCATTCTTCAATGGAACGTTCGAGGTTATTACGCCAATTTCCTCGAACTCCAACTTCTGATTTCGCGGTTTTCGCCCCTTTGTGTCTGTCTTCAGGAGCCAATGCTTGGTGCTCGTCCTGGTCGTTTTCGTGGCTTTTCCTTTCTCTCCCCCCCCCCCCCCCCAGCCATTGCTGGGGCTTCTAATTCTTCTGCTCTCTTGATTCGGGCTGATGTTCCCTTTGTTCCTTTACTTTTTCCTTCGCCTCTCCATTGTTCTGCTGCTCGTATCTTTGTGGGGAAATGTTACACAGTTTGTTCCATTTATCTCCCCCCGAGTGTCCCGCTCTCTCTTCCTGATTTGAAACACCTCCTAGACTCCTTGCCGGAGCCTGTGTTCCTGCTGGGTGACTTCATTTGTCGTCATTCTCTTTGGGGTGACGTTCTGACGAATACCCGGGGTCGCCTCCTTGAGCCGTTTCTCCTCTCTTCTTCCCTGTCTCTTCTGAATTCTGGTGAGCCCACTCATTTGGACTCTCGGACTCGCACCCTTTCTTGTCTTGATCTTTCTCTCTGCTCTTCTTCTCTTTACTTTGATTTCACGTGGCAGGTTCTTGATGACCTCCATGGAAGTGATCATTTCCCCATCCTTGTTTCCTTTTTCTCTTTTCGCCCTTCCCTCTCTTTCCCTAGGTGGCAGTTTGCTAAGGCAGACTGGACCCTATTTACCCTCAGTGCTGCTCTCTCTGACCTCTCCCTTCTGCCTCTCTCTCGCGCTCTCCTCCTTTTTCATGACACTGTCTTCAACGCTGCCCTCCGCTCTATTCCTCGCTCTATTCCTCGCTCTTCCTCTCGGGGTCCACGGAAGTGCGTTCCCTGGTGGAATGCGGACTGTGCTCGGGCTGTCCGCTGTAAGCGTGCAGCCTGGAAGAGGCACCGCCGTAGCCAGACGACCGATTCTTTTCTTTTCTTTCGGAAAGCGAGTGCGGTGGCCCGTAGGACCATCCGTACGGCTAAACGTGAATGTTGGGCATCTTATGTCTCAACAATTACGTCCGAGACACCTCTGGCCCAGATCTGGAAGCGTATCCGCAAGATAGCGGGTAAGTTCGTTCCCGATGTTTCACCGGTCCTTCACCTCCATGATACTCTTGTGGCGGACCCGTTGCAGGTCGCTTCCGACCTGGGTTCCCACTTTTCTTCTGTTAGCTCTGGTCTTCATCTTCCCCAATCTTTCCTTCTTCATAAACCTGTCCTTTAGTCTCGTCCTTTAGATTTCTGCACTCATCTTCAGCTTCCCTATAATGATCCCTTCTCTCTCTCTGAACTTCGTTCTGCCCTGGCCCTCTGCGGTTCTACGGCGGCGGGCTCCGATGGTATTCATTATGAGATGCTTCGCCATCTCCCTCCGAGCACGTCTCAGTATTTACTGAGTCTGTATAATCGGATCTGGGAGTCGTCGTCAGTCCCTGAGGACTGGCTCGAAGCCGTTGTCCTCCCTGTTCGCAAACCGGGGTCTCTGGGTACTTCCCCTAAGGACTTTCGCCCTATTGCTCTCACAAGTTGTGTCTGCAAACTCTTTGAACGTATAGTTAACGTTCGTCTGATGTGGTTCCTGGAACACCATCACCTCCTCTCCCCTTCTCAATTTGGTTTCCGCAAGTGCCGCAGCACGACAGATGTCCTGGTGAACTTGGAGGTCTATATTCGTACTGCTTTTGCTGCGAAGACCTCCGTTGTTGCCGTCTTTTTTGACCTAGAAAAGGCTTACGACACCACTTGGCGTTATCATATCCTATCTCAACTTCATTCTTTTGGCCTTCGTGGTCATCTCCCTCTCTTTCTCCGCAGCTTCCTCTCTCGTCGTTCCTTTCGGGTGCGCCTTGGTACCGCTCTCTCTCCCTCTTTTCAGCAATACGAAGGTGTGCCCCAGGGTAGTGTTCTGAGCACTACTCTTTTTCTGGTTGCCCTCAATGGTCTTCTTTCCTCTCTTCCTTCTGGTGTCTTCTCCGCTCTCTATGTCGATGATCTTACCCTTTGTTGTCAGGGTGATGATTCGCCTCTCCTTCAACGCCGGCTTCAACTTGCGATTGATGCCGTGTCGTCTTGGGCCACAGGTCGTGGCTTCAAGTTCTCTACTTCTAAGACTTGTGCCATGACTTTTACGCGGAAACGGGTTGTTCTTCGTCCCTCTTTGTCACTTTATGGTCATCCCCTTGAATACAAAGATTCCGCGAAGCTTTTGGGGTTATTCCTTGACACTCGTTTGTCTTGGTCTCCCCATATCTCTTACCTCCGTGTTGAGTGCTCTAAGGCCCTTACCCTCCTTCGGGTCTTGTCCCATACTTCTTGGGGGGCAGATAGGCGCACTCTCCTTGCTTTACATTCCTCTCTCGTCCTGTCTAAGCTCGATTATGGTTGCCCTGCTTACTCGTCTGCTTCTCCTTCTACTCTTCGTCGTCTTGATGCTTTGCACCATACTGGGTTGCGCCTCAGTTCTGGTGCCTTTCGTTCGACTCCCATCCTTAGCTTGTATGTTGACACTGGCTTCCTGTCTCTCCAGGACCGCCGTGATCGCTACTGTCTTCGCTATCTTGCGCGGTCCTTGCAACATCCTTCCTCTCGCCTCTGTCGTGCTTTAACTTTTACCCCTCCTGCGGTTCCTGTTCCTCTTCACCACCTCCCTCTTTCTGTCCGGTTATCTCGCCTACAGGATTCTCTCTCCGTTCGTATTTCTGATGTTTCTCCTCGTGTTGTTCCTTCTTTGCCCCCGTGGAGGGTCCCTCTTCCGCGGTTTTGTACTTCCTTGACCCGTGTCACTAAAGCTTTTACCCCTCCTACGGTTCTAAAACGCCTTTTCCTCGAGCACTTTTCTTCTCACTCCCGCTCCGTTTCTGTCTTCACCGATGGGTCTAAGTCAGCGGACGGTGTTGGCTACTCTGTTGTTTTTCCTGATCGCACTTATATGTGTCGCTTGCCTCCGGAGACTAGCATCTTTACAGCGGAACTTTATGCTATTCTCTATGCTCTTCGTCTCCTGCTTTCTCGTTGTCAGTCTTCCTTTGTGGTTGTTGTTGACTCTCGTAGTGCCCTCATGGCTCTCGTGTCCTTTAATCCGGTTCATCCAGTAGTTGTCGAGATCCAGCATTGACTGTTTCTCGTTCACAGTAAATTTAAGTCGGTTGAGTTTTGTTGGGTTCCCAGCCATATTGGTGTGTCTTTAAATGAGCGTGCGGATGCTGCCGCTAAGGAAGCTGTCCGCTCTTGTCCCATCTCTCGTAAAGGCATTCCGTATTCCGACTTTTACCCGGTTATCCATTCCTCAGTCCTTACCCGTTGGCAGGCTTCTTGGTTGTCTGTTACTGGTAACAAGCTACGTACTCTTAAATGTTGTGTTTCCTCGTGGCCGTCCTCCTTCCACCGAAACCGGCGGTGGGAAACAGCTCTGGCGAGGTTGCGTATTGGCCATACTCGCTTAACCCATGGTCACTTGATGGAGCGCCGCCCTGCTCCTTATTGTCCTAGTTGCATTGTCCCTCTTACGGTCGTGCATGTCCTTCTTGAATGTCCTGACTTCCAGGACGAGCGTGTGTCTTGCTTTCCGACCGCCCCTCGCGGTCACCTGTCCCTCGATAGAATTCTTGGTGACTCGGATACTTTTGATATCGTTCGCCTTATGCGTTTTTGTTCTCGTATTGGCATCCTTGGTGATATTTAGCGCCCTCTGATTATTTTGCGTATTTGATGGTGCTACATAGCCTTCCCGGTTTGGTGCCTTCTTTTGATAATTACTTACTTACTCCCTTCTCGTGATAAGTTTTACAATACACTAAAAGACGAAGAGTTGTCAGAAACAGATTATAAACAAGCCTTAGAAATTTTTGATTTGGCTAAATGTCGTAACATAAGGGAGTATCTACTCCTTTACCTCAAAGTGAACACAGGTTTGCTAGCTGATGTGTTCACAGTCTGGCGAGATACCATGCTTGCTCTCTACAAATTAGACATTTCACACTACATTTCTTTACCCTCATTTGCTTGGGATGCGTTCTTGCTTAAATCGAAAGTTCAACTTGATGTTGTGTCAGACCCAATGTTATATGATTTACTTCGTCGGAATCTCCGAGGTGGGTTCACCAGTGTGACGAGACAGTACACGAATGTGGAGAACAGGCACACAGGCTTAGATCTAGGGGAAGATAGTAGCTACATCATCTACTTAGACTTTAATAGTCTTTACGGGGCGTGTATGACTGAACTACTCCCTCGGGGTGGGATCCGGAAACTGACACACAATGAGCGTGACGTACTGCTGGAGCAAGGTTTGGAGAATATCCCATGTGACGGGACCAAGGGGTATTGGGTGTTGTGTGATACACGACAGGTCCGACCTGAGGTAGCTAGGTATACAGATGAACTGCCCCTTGTTCTTTCACATACATGCATTACCGAGGAACGCATTTCACCCTACAGTAAGAATATTCTTACAGAAGAAAGTCGTGGACTGCCTAAAAACAACACTAAATTAATTGCTTCTCATCTTCCTCAGAAAGACTACCTCGTTAGTCTGGACTTGTTACAGTTGCTCATGCGCATTGGATTAGAAGTAGCTAAAGTTCACGACATCTACGAATTCGAGCAGGAGAGTTACATTAAAGACTTCATTGAAACCAATGTTCGTGAACGAGCCAGTACCAAATGCGCGATAAAAAAAAGGCTTTCAAACTCGTATCAAACTCTATATATGGAAAGAGTCTCACAGATGTATCTAAATATGGGAATAAACACTATTTGGTCACAGATCGTAGTCATTTCCTGAAACATGCTCGAAACCCATTCTTCAAGCGGAGTCTTTTGTTAAGTAAGGATCGTGTGATATGTACTATCAAGCAGAAGTCTCTCCTAGTCAACACTCCTACGAATCTGGGTTATCATATACTTCAAATTGCTAAGAGGCGACTCTATGAGTTCTGGTATGATGTTGTCAAACCTGCGTATGGGGATAAAGCGAGTCTGTTATATACAGACACTGACTCTTTCATCATTAAACTGGACTGTCAGGACGTGTTTGAAGAGTTGAATAAGTCTCCTCTCTTCGACTGTATGGATTTTAGCAATTTTAATGACACACATCCATCCTACTCTAAAGCGCGAGAAGGTGAACTAGGATTGCTCAAGTCTGAAATAGGCTCTAAGATTATTAACCAGTTAATTGCTCTCAGACCTAAAACATATTCGTTCACCACATATGATAGGGAGCACACTTGTAAGTGTAAGGGTGTACCTTACCATCTACAAGAGAAACTCTCACATGACTCATTTCAACACACTCTTGAAACAAACACTTCAATCAGGTATGTGTCGAGATCTATACGCAACGTGCAAGGAAAGATTTGTACATGTCGCAGTACCTGCAGAGGATTGTCAGCATTTGACGATAAACGCTACATTTTAAGCCCCACACAGTCCCTAGCGTATGGTCATCCTGATATTCCCAATAACAATGATGATGAGATGGATGTAGAAGTGAGAGAGGAGGAGGAGGTGATGGAAGAAGAAGTGTTTATGGAGGAGGAGGAAGTAGAGCAAGCACAGAGACTCTACCCAATATTCCGTCCCTGGAGCAAACGCGATGCTACAGCTCAGAAACTATTCAACCCTCACTAGATTTTATGTTGTACAATTGTTAGGTTGTATTAAGATGGATGCCTCATATGACTAGAACTTTGTATACTAAATGAATAGGATGTTTAATATTATTGTTTGTGAACTGTAAGAACTATGATTAGTTTTAAAATAGGATGTTTAATATTATTGTTTGTGAACTGTAAGAACTATGCTGTTTAATATTATTGTTTGTGAACTGTAAGAACTATGTTTAGTTTTAAAAATTATGTTGCTGTACATAAAATATGTGAATAAACACCTGTAAATGACTATGTTTGTATAAATACCACCTCAGTTCCTTAGTTTTTAGCAGTCTTAACGAAGCATTAATCATGGATAGTTCCTATGATATAATCCATGCGGAACATCTAGATATTTTCAGAGAACCATCTCGTGTTATTATTGCTGGTTATTCAAACAGCGGAAAATCCTACTTGTGCAGTAAACTTGTAAGGAAGTATCAACACAAGTTCTCCTCAATAATTATATGCGGAGGAGGTTACTCTGAATTACGATCAGATCCACAAATTAAAGGGAAGCTGATCGAGCATTCAACCATTATTGATCCTGTGGAAGAGCGAGTAGATAATGACTCGCATATCTTAGTAATCTACGATGACCTTTTTACAGAGTCTGCGAATTCAAAAATCGTATCAGACATGTTTACTAGGGGCCGACATTTCACGGTTTCCGTCATATTGATTACTCAAAATATATTTTTTCCTGGTAAATATTCGAGGAATATTAGTTTAAATGCTTCTCATTTCATATTGGTTAAATCACGAGACCTGTCACAAATTGAAACACTCGGACGACAAATATTTGGGAAAGTGGATTCAAAGAAATTTGTAGAGTTATATAAGCAAGTTATTAGCCAACCCTACGGCTATTTGCTAGTAGATCTGGGCTCGAACACTCCATCTACGATAACATTACGCGGTAATATTGTTCACGAACCGCCCTAAGAGATAGTTTACCAATGGTGAGCAAGAAAGATGTACTGGAACGAGTATATAACGATCCCTCATCTAGCGGAGGGCTTGGAGGGGTCCAGAGATTGTATAAGGCCGCCAAATTAATTAACTCTAGTATAACTCTAGCCGATGTAAAGGACTATCTGAAAAGCTCTGACTCCTATACGTTGCATTATTTACAACCACATAAATTCCCTCGGCGTCGGGTGTTAAGCCCTAAACCACGACTATTTCAAGCTATAGACTTGGCCGAGATGAGTTTATTGGACAAACATAATGATGGAGTGAAATATTTACTCGTATGCGTAGATATTTTCTCCAGGTACGCCCAAGTAGTACCCTTACGTGCTAAGGATGGAAAAAGCACCACTAATGCTCTAGCTTTAATTCTAGATTCATCTCATTCTCAGGGAGTGCGCAAAATTAATTCTGATCGAGGTGGAGAATTTTATAACGCCACTATGAAAAAAATGCTGGCAGCAAGGAAAGTACAGTTATATAGTGTATTTTCTCAGGAGACTAAAGCTTCAATCGCTGAGCGGTTCATACGTACTTTAAAAGGTAAACTTTACAAGTTTATGACGGCGCACAACACTTTAAAATACATGCAGGCTCTACCAGATATTGTGAAAACATATAATTTAACTCCACACAGAGGATTGAAGGGGAAGAGACCTGCGGAGGTGCACGCTCTATCCTCGCCCAGCGAACACGCCAAACAATTTGATTTAATGTATAAAAGCCCGAGCAAATCAAAGAGAGCTGTCATTCCTCGATTGAGTGTTGGTGATACAGTACGCATCACTCTATCTGATCGCATTTCCAAGTTTAAGAAAGGGTTTAAGCAGCAGAACACCCGAGAGATCTTTACAGTTACACGTATTGATCGGAGACAACACATACCTTTATACTTTATAAAAGATCTGAATGGGGAAGAAATTGATGGTGGCTTCTATAAACAAGAATTAACACCAACACATTTGCCTCAAACCTTTAATATTGAGAAGGTATTGGGACAACGCAGAGTCTCTGGCAAACTCCAGTATAAAGTTAGGTACGCAGGTTATGATCGATCATTCGATCAATGGATTGATGCTGCTGAGATAATACATTTATAATGAAGAAGCCCTTAGTTTATAAATACAAGGAATTGATCCAACTATTATCAAAACTTCAGTATTCCTCGAGAAAACAGTTGATTGAAAAATTGAAGAAACCACATATAAATTGTTTGTCAGAAATTTTTAATAACTTTTAAAAAAAAAAATTGCCCGTGCCTGACAAGGTCGTTAAAAAGTTGAAAAAATATAAATTGCTTATTCGGTCACTAGCCTGTAAGAAACCTTCTGTGACAACTAAGAAACAGATATTAACCAGCAAACGAGGAGGAAGTATTTTATCCATTATTTTACCGATTGCGGCTAGTTTAATTACACGGTTGTTCAGTAAGTAAAATGAAAGCTTTTTATCTCGTACCGCGTAAAATAGTGGACAACCGGAAAGCTGCACACAGCCCTGCTTACCCCACTGTGAAAGCGGTTGCTCGTCATCTTACTGTCAAACCACCTCCTCCTCCTCAGCTGCATACCAACCCTTCCATAAAACATTTAATAGATTTGAAGTTGAAAGTGAGAGATCACGAATATGCGAGATCCTTGCTAAACCATTATGATACTACTGGCATCGTTCGTTGGGATCTGAATGGAAATGTATTGGCTCCAGTATCTGGCATACATATAATTAATGACATTATACATAAAATGACTGTGCTTAAATCTGTTTTTTTACCGGATAAACTCCCCATTGCTCAACTGTTTTTCACACTAACATCTACATCGCGAGATTTATTCCGTAATACTACGGCAAGCAGTCAAGTGTATGAACCTCCATCTGTTAAGAGAAAGGCAACTGTCAAGATTGATCCTCACAGTAAAAGGAAAGCTTCCTGGATCGTATATTAGCAGGTGAGTGTATATAAATGAGCGTGTAATGTGTAGATGGCTTTACTAGACAAAAAGCGGTCTAAGGAGATAGAGCGATGGACACTCACGTGATATACGCCACCAGCGTATCAGATACGCATTTATTCCCCAATAACATCCCCGCATCTTTCCAAAATCGATTGTTTAACCAGCTAGAATTAGATCCCAGGAGGAGTTATGAAATGTGTCTACAAAAATTACTCCTCCCCACTTAACATTACGTTATTAAGCGCGATAATCCTGAGGCATATATACGTGTAGGCGTTACGTATGAGAAAGTGAGCGAGGGGAAATACATGCATTCAAAGCATTTATTATCATCTGATGTTTTAGCCGGAACTATAAAAGAAATTAATACGACGATTAATACAGAAATAGAGGCCATATTTTCAAGTAATGCTAAACTGAGTTTTTTAGGAAAGTCATTAAAACAATTTTCAGCTAAATATGGAACGCATTTTATTAAATATGATTCTTCCTCCAATCGAAACAAGTTCACTACTGTGATTAGTGATGAGAATATTAGCTCTGCAACGGGGCATAAAAACATCAGTAGAGTTACATTATCATTTGGAACCGCTTTTGGGAAAGTGTTGGGCGTAGTTCCAGAAATAGAATATGACATATTCGCAAAACGTCAGTACGCCTCGAGTGTAGTTAACACATGTCTATTCCCGTCAATGCCTAGAGGAGGAGTTGATATTCTGTGTGTTTATTGCGATAGAATCTCTTCTACTAGATATGGAAACCAGTCTGTAAATATTTTGGATGTAATCTCCCTAAATGGAAGTGATAACAGCAACAATAAAAAACTATATGTGCGTCTTAACACTAACATGATAGATAGCGTCAGCATCACTATTAGGGATCAAGATGGTAACCCAATACATTTTGATGAACGTGGGTGCACCATAGCAGTCTTGCATGTACGCCCCGTTGCAGGAGGTATATAACACCAATGCTTTCCCGACACTCCTCATTCGTCTGAAACAAGCGGAGAAATGCGTGTCCACTTTATTCCCCCCTCTGTTGAGGAATTATACATTCTGTTAACCCCTCCTAGAGGTGGAGGGACTGATGATATACGGATTTTCAACAGCAGTAGACGTTATACGCGTGGAGGAGGAATATTTTCCTTTTTAAGCGGGATAGCGCGTCGAGCAGCGCCCTTTATCATGAGGACTCTGGCCCCGGCTGCGCTTAGCTTGGGGCAGAACGTACTAGACGACATTAATAATGACAAACAAACTTTCAAACAATCTCTTAAGAAACGCGGAATTGAAACATTGAAAGGAGTGGGGAAGCAAATGATAGGCGGAAGAGTGCAGAAAAAGAATAAACAAACAAGCAAAAAATTAGTAAACATCAAACGTTTTACTAAAGCGAAATATAATGATGTGTTGTCATAACTTCTTCTCACTCGGTTGGTGTTGTCTAAAGCGCGAACATGGCCGGATATAACGCTCTGGGCCTCCAGGTGCCATTAGAACATTATACAGCCGCTGTTAGTGAAGCCTTTCCTAAAGTATTTTCCCCTCGATTGGTAGAATCAACAATCGCCAGCAGACAAACGGTGGATGTATTACCTGTGAATTCTGGGGTTAGTAATAAGTTTACAGACACTTATCTGGAATTCATCATCAAGGGAGTGAATGGTCAACTGGTGGATTTATCATCTATAGCTTTGGAGTTGGCTATTGATCTAACCGAAGAAGATGGAATAACGCCTTTAGGAGATGCTAAAAACGCATCGTTGGTGAATGGATTATCGCAAACTCTATTCAAATCCGCTATTGTGTATTTAAACGAAACAGTAGTTGAAACCAGCTCATTATTCTCATTCTGGTCATACGTAAAGTTATTATCTACGATTTCTGGGTGTAAGGCTAACCGCTATGATAAACTGTCACAGTTTTTTAACCGAGTCGATCCTGGTAAAATTGAAGCTGGTTATTTCACTAATGCCTTGGCTAGTGAGAAGCAGCGGATGACTGATATGAAAACGAGTGGTGTGAATACTTGTTTTAAACTAATGCTGGATGTCACATCCGTTAGTGAATACGTTTTGAATAATGTGGACATCAGGGTGAGGCTCGAACTTCAACCTGATAAGTGGCTTATACTCAGCGATAATGAACACGCTAATTTTAAATACAATATCAAGTCTACACGTCTATGGGTGGATCGAGTATTGCCATACCCTGAAGGATTAGTAGCCATTAATAAAGCCATGGTCCAGAACAACTCTCCTATTACGTATACTTTTAATAAAACTTTATACAAAACGTATATATTGGGCACAGGTCAACGCTCTATTACAATGGACCAGCCGTGGGGGACTGTTATACCAGAACATTTATATATGATCATCCTTGATATGGAGGCTGTGTCTGGTGCATATAATCGCAACCCGCTTTATTTGGAAAACTGCGAGCTTAGTAGAGTATTAATATCACAGAATAGCACTAATATTGTCAATATTGGGTGTGACTTCCCTCATAACTGCGCCAAGTTGTATTACACAGCATTACAAGCCTTAGGCTTCGATAAAGACAATATATTATCTTATGACACATATGTGAATGGTGGAACCATACTGGCCTTTTATTTACAACCTGAGGATATAGATGACACCATCCCAATTGAAAAAAGTGGTAATCTGAGGATCGCTTTGGAATTTAAACGCAGTGTGGCTAGAAATAAAGTCATACTAGTTTACGGCTCTACAACAGGTGTGATCAGCATTAACGCGGATCGTCGCGTTATTTGCGATACTCGAGGATAAAATACTAATATGAATTGTTTGGAAATAAATGAGGCTATCAGAAGTAATTTAGGTGCTAGGGTAGACTATCTAGGATGTTTCCTAGCTGATGACGTACGGAAAATACTGACAAAAATACATAAAAAAAGACCTGTGGTGTTCATAATGAACACTCTGGAGTCGGGTTCTCGTAATAAAATGGGTCATTGGATAACATTCTATGTAAATAAGGATGAAGGTAGAAGTGAGATAGTTATACTAGACAGCTATGCCAATCCTGCAATAGGATCTTATTCAAGATATTTCGATGAGTTTATGTCTTACTTCCAAGACTATACCCTATATATTATGAAGAAAAGGATTCAATCCTTGAATAGTTACTTCTGTGGGAATTACGCCGTTTATTTTGCATATCATTTTTGCAGACTAGGCTTAAAGGCGGCCCTGCTTCACTTTGATGAAGCGTTTAAATATGGTCAATTTCGCAAGAATGATGAAAAAGTGTTGAAATTCAATTACGCTCAGATGAAAATGCCTGTGTGTAGGCAAACATTCTGCTTAAACGGTAGTGATGCTGAGTGTGAATCGCTGTGTGACGAAGTTGGTTAGGATGATACTGCGGTGAGTAATACTTTATGTAGGATTGAATGATGAACATAATAATGACTGTATTTATGTTTACAACATTGACAACAACGAAACTTATAACCTTTATCCCTTTCTACAGATTGACTGATTGACTAGCGTGTCGGGAAGGACCGATGGACTGAATGAAAGCCTTTCTACATCTGTCTGCTAGCTAAACCACCAAGAAGAAGTCTTATTATTATTATTATTATTATTATTATTATTATTAGTATTATTATTATTATCGTTGTAAATCGCTTAAGTGTTTAATAAAGAAATAAATTTATATAATGTGTTTACTTTTCCCTCGTTATTGCTCTCACCATGTTGATCACGTTGCGATATAGCTTACACATACTAAAAGAGAATGCACGGAACAATGGTTGATGGTATGGGAGCGGGTGGGGATGAGGGGTGTGAGTGATTGATTGATTGATGGCTGACAGGTGTGGGTCTGTCGTATGTACCTCGCGCCTCCTTACAGGAAATCCACAGTGTATGGGAAGTCGTCGTGGGGCGAACATCTCCACTCTGAAGACAACGAAAACCTTTTAGACAAATGGCCCCCAGTTCCGCAGGAGAGTGCTCTCTCACCCCTCAACACTTGCGACTTCCTGTAGGGAAGCTAATGGACGTCCAGGGCTTCCTCTCAGCTATGGGGTTCTCCTCTCCCTCCCCCCCCTCACCCCTCCCCAAACAACATATCCAATATGCTGGTTCCCCTCTCTTCCTCTACTCACGATCATCAAACTAATATTAACCTCACTCAGGATTAAGTCTACGCTAAACACATATACATATTCATTTCACTCCTTCCTCTTACTCCACCACTTACTCTCACACAACAAGAACTCCAATCTTTCCTGACCACTTACCATATCCCCCGAGGACTAGAGCGACGCGCTCCAATTACCTCCATCACATGTCATAACATCCGGGAAATTCCCATCCCAAATCCCATGTGACGACGACGACGCACACCACCTGGCACCCAACAACATGTCCTCCACTCTTTCCTACCACATACCCAAACACCGGACGCTCACACGCGTCCGAAACGCGCCAAAACTTCCGGGAAATTCCCCCAAACCCCTGAGGACTACGACGACGCGCGCGGCACCTGTCGGCTGGCACTCACCTGAAGGTGACTGCCACCTGGCAGGTGCCGCGCGCGTCGTCGTAGTCCTCAACCACACTACTCCCCTTGTGTTAAATAGCCTGTCTTTATCAACCCTGTCGATTCCCTTGAGAATCTTGAATGTGGTGATCATGTCCCCCCTAACTCTTCTGTCTTCCAACGAAGTGAGGTTTAATTCCCGTAGTCTCTCCTCGTAGCTCATACCTCTCAGCTCGCATACTAGTCTGGTGGCAAACCTTTGAACCTTTTCCAGTTTAGTCGTATGCTTGACTAGATATGGACTCCATGCTGCAGCCGCATACTCCAGGATTGGTCTGACATATGTGGTATATAATGTTCTGAAAGATTCCTTACACAAGTTTCTGAAGGCCGTTCATATGTTAGCCAACCTGGCATATGCTGCTGATGTTATCCTCTTGATATGAGCTTCAGGGGACAGGTCTGGCGTGATATCAACCCCCAGATCTTTCTCTCTCCCTGACTCTTGAAGCATTTCATCACCCAAATGATACCTTGTATCAGGTCTCCTGCTTCCTACCCCTATCTTCATTACATTACATTTGCTTGGGTTAAACTCTAACAGCCATTTGTTCGACCATTCCTGCAGCGTGTCCAGGTCTTCTTGAAGCCTCAAGCTGTCCTTCTCTGTCTTAATCCTTCTCATAATTTTGGGGTCGTCAGCAAACATTGAGAGGAATGAGTCTATACCCTCTGGGAGGTTATTTACGTATATCAGAAACAGGATAGTTCCTAGTACAGAGCCCTGTGGGACTCCACTGGTGACTTCACACCATTCTGAGGTCTCACCCCTCACTGTAAATCTCTGCTTCCTATTGCTTAGGTACTCTCTTATCCACTGGAGCGCCCTACCAGTTACTCCTGCCTGTTTCTCCAGCTTATGCATCAACCCTTAATGGGGTACTGTGTCAAAGGCTTTCCGACAGTCCAAAAAAATGCAGTCCGCCCATTCTTCTCTTTCTTGCTTAATCTTTGTCACCTGGTCGTAGCATTCTATCAAGCCTGTAAGGCAAGATTTACCCTCCCTGAACCCATGTTGATGGGTTGTCACGAAGTCTCTTCTTTCCAGATGTGTTACTAGGTTTTTTCTCACAATCTTCTCCAACACCTTGCATGGTATACAAGTTAAGGACATTGGCCTGTAGTTCAGCGCCTCTTGTCTGTCACCCTTTTTGTATATTGGTACTGCATTAGCAGTCTTCCATATTTCTGGTAGGTCTCCCGTTTCCAGTGACCTACTATACACTTTGGAGAGTATCAAGCAAAGTGCTCCTGCACACTCTTTCAATACCCATGGTGAGATTCAGTCCGGCGCAACAGCTTTTCTCACATCCAGCTCCAATAGGTGCTTCTTGACCTCATCTCTTGTAATTTCGAACCTACCCAAGGTCACCTGGTTTGCTGCCACCTCTCCTAGCGCCGTGACTTCTCCCTGTCCTATTGTAAAGACCTCCTGGAACCTTTTGTTGAGTTCTTCACACACCATTTTGTCATTCTCTGTGTACCTGTCCTCGCCCACCATAAGTTTCATCACCTGTTCCTTCACTGTTGTCTTCCTCCTGATGTGACTGTGTATTAGCTTTGGTTCTGTCTTGGCTTTATTAGCTATATCATTTTCATACCTTTTCTCAGCTGCTCTTCTCACACTAACATACTCGTTCCTGGTTCTCTGGTATCTCTCTCTACTATCTGGTGTTCTGTTATTACGGAAGTTCCTCCATGCTCTTTTGTTCAGCTCCTTTGCTTTCATACATTCCTTATTAAACCATGGATTCATCCTTTGCTTCTCTGTTTTTTCCTGTCGGGCTGGGACAAACCTGCTTACAGCCTCCTGACATTTTTGGGTGACATAGTCCATCATGTCTTGCACGGACTTGGTTCTGAGTTCTGTGTCCCAATGTATATCCCATAGGAATTTATTCATCTCCTCATAGTTTCCCTTTCGGTACGCCAGCCCTTTGTTTCCTAATTCATTTTTGGGGGTGATAATTCCTAGCTCAACCAGGTACTCAAAGCTCTATACACTATGATCACTCATTCCCAAGGGGGCTTCCAACTTAACTTCCCTTATATCTGACTCATTTAGGGTAAATATCAGATCAAACAAGGCTGGTTCATCCCCTCCTCTCATTCTTGTCGGTCCCTTGACATGTTGACTTAGAAAGTTTCTTGTTGCCACATCCAGCAGCTTAGCTCTCCATGTGTCTGGGCCTCCATGTGGGTCTCTGTTCACCCAATCAATCTTCCCATGGTTGAAGTCTCCCGTGATTAGTAGTCTGGATCCGTTCCTGCTAGCCACAGAAGCTGCTCTCTCTATTATATTGATGGTGGCCAAGTTGTTACTAAAAATATTCCTATCTGGGTCTTCTGTCATTCGGTGGGGGGTTATATATGACTGTTTCTATAATTTCCTGTCCTCCAGTTGCTATGGTGCCTAATAAGTAGTCACTGAAACCTTCACAGCTCTGAATTACCATCTCTTCGAAACTCCAACCTTCTCTTAGTAGCAAAGCTACACCATCTCATCCTCTCCCTTCTATCTCTTCCCTCACTACATAGTAGCCCTGTGGAAACACTGCGTTTGTTATGATTTTCGTTAGCTTTGTTTCTGTGAGTGCTATTATGTCTGAGTTTTCTTCTAGTGCCCATTCTGTGAGTTCACTTGTTTTATTTGTAATCCCATCTATGTTAGTGTACATTGCCTTGAAGCTCACTTTCTTCTGTTCATTTTCTTGTCCCTTTCTTGGCGAGCATTCTGCTGGTGTGTGAAGCTGTTTTGTGGGTGAGAAGATCTGTGAGGTGGTTTGCAGGGTCTCAGAGGATTTTGGGGTGGGGGGTGGGGGTTTAAGGGAAGGGGGGACAGGTAGGGTGTGGGTTAAGGAGATAGGGGGGACATGGAGGATACGGGGTGAGGGGGAGGAGGGATAGGGAGGGTATGGGATGGAGGGGGGACAGGGGGGGGGGAAATGGGAGCGGGGACATGGGGGAAAGGTTGGAGGGGGGATAGGTGGGAGGGGGGACATGATGGGAATGGGGATGGGGATGGGGTGACAGTGTCAGAATGGGGGTTATGGGTGGGGGCAGGTAGGGTGAGGGGAAGGGAGTGTTTCCATGCAGAGGGGGTGGTGGTGTTGCCCTCCCCTCTGGTGTTGCTGGGATGCTGGTTTTGAGTTCCCCTCTTGTCCCTGGGACTGTTGTGTTGGGGGCTGTGATTTCCTGGTTTGTTCCTCTCTCCCTGCGCTTCCTCCTTGCCTCTGCAGCCCTGGCTCTCTCCTCCTTCGTCCTGTCCCTCTGCAGGAATACTTTTTTGTATCCCTCCACATGTTGCAGATGACTCTTCCTTTCGAGAGTATCCTCCTTCGTGGTTTCGTTTGTAAACACCGTCTTCACAAGTCGGTTTCTGTCCTTGTTGTACCAGCCCAACCTGAAAACCTTCTCAATGTTTTGTTCAGCCCCTTCCATCTGTAACCCCTTCAGTAGCCCATGTACTGCCTCTTTATCCTTGCTATTCCATTGTTGCCTGTTGGATCCTTCCTGTTCTTTGATGCCTACAACTACCACTGATCTTATTCTCTCCAGCAGCTGAGTGGTGCACCTTGCTGCTTCCTGTGATGTAGCTGCTTGCATCGCTACCTCCCTCACTGTGTCCATTGCTTCTGAGCTCTTTTTCAGTCTTTCCACAAATGTTTCAGGTACAGAAGCATTTCCTTCCAATGTAACATTCCCACCTTCCCATTGGATGATAATCTGATGCTCGGTCTTTTTATTTTTCTCTGTGAGGGATTTGATCTCCTCCCTTGCTGATGTCAGCTCACTTTGCAGATTGTTAATTGTAATCCTCATTTCATGCATCTCCCTCCTGAATTCCTCCAGAACTTGGGTTAACATTTCCTTCGTTTGGTCACTCTGGCTGTTTCCTGTGTCCCTGTTACGTCCTCTTGCCATTTTGCCTCTTGTCAAGAGAGAGAGCAAGAGAGAGAGAACAAGAGAGAGAGAACAAGAGAGAGAGAGAGAGCAAAAGAGAGAGAGTGAGAGAGAGAGAGAGAGAGAGAGAGAGAGAGAGAGAGAGAGAGAGAGAGAGAGAGAGAGAGAGAGAGAGAGAGAGAGAGAGAGAGAGAGAGAGAGAGAGAGAGAGAGAGAGAGAGAGAGAGAGAGAGAACAGAGAGAACTTGTGTGTGTGTGCGTGTGTGCGCGTGGGATGGGGGTTACGAGGAGGTGAGGTGTTGTCTGCAGCTTATGGTAGGTAAGAGAGGGGGTAAGAGAGGGGGTAAGAGAGGGGATGGATTATGAGTGAGGATTTATCCCCTTTCCACGAAAGGTGTTAATCCCTTCTAGCCTGACTGGACGTATGTGTGTGTGCGTGTGTTTGTTTTTGCATGTGCATGCGTGTGTGCATGCAAACGTACGTGTGTGCATGCAAACGTACGTGTACATGCGTGCGTGCGTGTGTTACGGGGGTCCCGTAAAATGTCAGCCTCTACTCAAAATGAGCCACTTTAATATTTTAAGTGTATCTGATATACTGAACAAGAATTTGGTAATATTTTACCTCTGTACACCTGAAGAATTGACCAGAGAGGGGTACCTACCTGTCAGCCTCCCGCTCACACAACCAGGTGAATAATTACGATGCTGGATAACGAAGTGCTCCGTCGTCGTCTCCCACGTTATGATTCACTAATCCAGTAGATTGATGATGGCGGTTCTTCTCTATCTAACACAAATCTCTGGATTCAGTCACTGTATCGGTGTGTCTGTTGTGTTACAGTTCACCAATTCACTGTACCACTGATCACTTGACCCAATACGTAAACAAAGCCTCGTGGGCCCTCCCACGTGGCCTGTCTGGTGAATTCACTGTTTAACACAAAGTTCTAGTAATAGCACTGTATTTTTTCTTTCCTATTCGCGGCGGTTATACGCTTTGTGATACCCCTAGATCTGTGATCTGTCACTGTAGCCTTAATTAACCCAAAAATATTGGCGTTTATTGTAGTGTGTGACCCCAACGACCCTCCCACGCGGCTGGCTGAACTGAACTGTGTGTGTGTGTGTGTGTGTGTGTGTGTGTGTGTGTGTGTGTGTGTGTGTGTGTGTGTGTGTGTGTGTGTGTGTGTGTGTGTGTGTGTGTGTGTGTGTGTGTGTGTGTGTGTGTGTGTGTGTGTGTGTGTGTGTGTTTGTGTGTGTGTGTGTGTACTCACCTAGTTGTGTCTGCAGGATCGAGCATTGACTCTTGGATCCCGTCTTTCGAGCATCGGTTGTTTACAGCAATGATTCCTGTCCCATTTCCCTATCATACCTGGTTTTAAAATTATGAATAGTATTTGCTTCCACAACCTGTTTCTGAAGTGCATTCCATTTTCCCACTACTCTCACGCTAAAAGAAAACTTCCTAACATCTCTGTGACTCATCTGAGTTTCAAGCTTCCATCCATGCCCCCTCGTTCTGTTACTATTCCGTGTGAACATTTCGTCTATGTCCACTCTGTCAATCCCTCTGAGTATCTTATACGTTCCTATCATGTCCCCCCTCTCCCTTCTTCTTTCTAGTGTCGTAAGGCACAGTGTGTGTGTGTGTGTGTGTGTGTGTGTGTGTGTGTGTGTGTGTGTGTGTGTGTGTGTGTGTGTGTGTGTGTGTGTGTGTGTGTGTGTGTGTGTGTGTGTGTGTGTGTGTGTGTGTAATTACCTAAGTGTAATTACCCAAGTGTAGTTACAGGATGAGAGCTACGCTCGTGGTGTCCCGTCTTCCCAGCACTCTTTGTCATATAACGCTTTGAAACTAATGACGATCTTGGCCTCCACCACCTTCTCACTTAGCTTGTTCCAACTGTCTACCACTCTATTTGCGAAAGTGAATTTTCTTATATTTTTTCGGCATCTGTGTTTAGCTAGTTTATATCTATGACCTCTTGTTCTTAAATTTCCAGGTCTCAGGAAATCTTCCCTATCGATTTTATCAATTCCGGTTACTATTTTGTATGTAGTGATCATATCACCTCTTTTTCTTCTGTCTTCCAGTTTTGGCATATTCAATGCCTCTAACCTCTCTTCGTAGCTCTTGCCCTTTAGTTCTGGGAGCCACTTAATAGTATGTCTTTGCACCTTTTCCAGTTTATTGATGTGCTTCTTAAGATATGGGCACCACACAACCGCTGCATATTCTAGCTTTGGCCTAACAAAAGTCGTGAACACTTTCTTTAGTATATCGCCATCCATGTATTTAAAAGCAATTCTGAAGTTAGAAAGCGTGGCATAGGCTCCTTGCACAATATTCTTTATGTGGTCCTCAGGTGATAGTTTTCTATCTAGAACCACCTCTCTTTCTTTATCAGAATTCTTTAAAGATTTCTCACATAATCCACTCTGTCAATCCCTCTGAGTATCTTATACGTTCCTATCATGTCCCCCCTCTCCCTTCTTCTTTCTAGTGTCGTAAGGCACAGTGTGTGTGTGTGTGTGTGTGTGTGTGTGTGTGTGTGTGTGTGTGTGTGTGTGTGTGTGTGTGTGTGTGTGTGTGTGTGTGTGTGTGTAATTACCTAAGTGTAATTACCCAAGTGTAGTTACAGGATGAGAGCTACGCTCGTGGTGTCCCGTCTTCCCAGCACTCTTTGTCATATAACGCTTTGAAACTAATGACGATCTTGGCCTCCACCACCTTCTCACTTAGCTTGTTCCAACTGTCTACCACTCTGCGAAAGTGAATTTTCTTATATTTTTTCGGCATCTGTGTTTAGCTAGTTTATATCTATGACCTCTTGTTCTTAAATTTCCAGGTCTCAGGAAATCTTCCCTATCGATTTTATCAATTCCGGTTACTATTTTGTATGTAGTGATCATATCACCTCTTTTTCTTCTGTCTTCCAGTTTTGGCATATTCAATGCCTCTAACCTCTCTTCGTAGCTCTTGCCCTTTAGTTCTGGGAGCCACTTAATAGTATGTCTTTGCACCTTTTCCAGTTTATTGATGTGCTTCTTAAGATATGGGCACCACACAACCGCTGCATATTCTAGCTTTGGCCTAACAAAAGTCGTGAACACTTTCTTTAGTATATCGCCATCCATGTATTTAAAAGCAATTCTGAAGTTAGAAAGCGTGGCATAGGCTCCTTGCACAATATTCTTTATGTGGTCCTCAGGTGATAGTTTTCTATCTAGAACCACCTCTCTTTCTTTATCAGAATTCTTTAAAGATTTCTCACATAATCCACTCTGTCAATCCCTCTGAGTATCTTATACGTTCCTATCATGTCCCCCCTCTCCCTTCTTCTTTCTAGTGTCGTAAGGCACAGTGTGTGTGTGTGTGTGTGTGTGTGTGTGTGTGTGTGTGTGTGTGTGTGTGTGTGTGTGTGTGTGTGTGTGTGTGTGTGTGTGTGTGTGTGTGTGTGTGTGTGTGTGTGTGTAATTACCTAAGTGTAATTACCCAAGTGTAGTTACAGGATGAGAGCTACGCTCGTGGTGTCCCGTCTTCCCAGCACTCTTTGTCATATAACGCTTTGAAACTAATGACGATCTTGGCCTCCACCACCTTCTCACTTAGCTTGTTCCAACTGTCTACCACTCTATTTGCGAAAGTGAATTTTCTTATATTTTTTCGGCATCTGTGTTTAGCTAGTTTATATCTATGACCTCTTGTTCTTAAATTTCCAGGTCTCAGGAAATCTTCCCTATCGATTTTATCAATTCCGGTTACTATTTTGTATGTAGTGATCATATCACCTCTTTTTCTTCTGTCTTCCAGTTTTGGCATATTCAATGCCTCTAACCTCTCTTCGTAGCTCTTGCCCTTTAGTTCTGGGAGCCACTTAATAGTATGTCTTTGCACCTTTTCCAGTTTATTGATGTGCTTCTTAAGATATGGGCACCACACAACCGCTGCATATTCTAGCTTTGGCCTAACAAAAGTCGTGAACACTTTCTTTAGTATATCGCCATCCATGTATTTAAAAGCAATTCTGAAGTTAGAAAGCGTGGCATAGGCTCCTTGCGCAATATTCTTTATGTGGTCCTCAGGTGATAGTTTTCTATCTAGAACCACCTCTCTTTCTTTATCAGAATTCTTTAAAGATTTCTCACATAATCCACTCTGTCAATCCCTCTGAGTATCTTATACGTTCCTATCATGTCCCCCCTCTCCCTTCTTCTTTCTAGTGTCGTAAGGCACAGTGTGTGTGTGTGTGTGTGTGTGTGTGTGTGTGTGTGTGTGTGTGTGTGTGTGTGTGTGTGTGTGTGTGTGTGTGTGTGTGTGTGTGTGTGTGTGTGTGTGTGTGTGTGTGTGTGTGTGTGTGTGTGTGTGTGTGTGTGTGTGTGTGTGTGTGTGTGTGTGTGTGTGTGTAATTACCTAAGTGTAATTACCCAAGTGTAGTTACAGGATGAGAGCTACGCTCGTGGTGTCCCGTCTTCCCAGCACTCTTTGTCATATAACGCTTTGAAACTAATGACGATCTTGGCCTCCACTACCTTCTCACTTAGCTTGTTCCAACTGTCTACCACTCTATTTGCGAAAGTGAATTTTCTTATATTTTTTCGGCATCTGTGTTTAGCTAGTTTATATCTATGACCTCTTGTTCTTAAATTTCCAGGTCTCAGGAAATCTTCCCTATCGATTTTATCAATTCCGGTTACTATTTTGTATGTAGTGATCATATCACCTCTTTTTCTTCTGTCTTCCAGTTTTGGCATATTCAATGCCTTTAACCTCTCTTCGTAGCTCTTGCCCTTTAGTTCTGGGAGCCACTTAATAGTATGTCTTTGCACCTTTTCCAGTTTATTGATGTGCTTCTTAAGATATGGGCACCACACAACCGCTGCATATTCTAGCTTTGGCCTAACAAAAGTCGTGAACACTTTCTTTAGTATATCGCCATCCATGTATTTAAAAGCAATTCTGAAGTTAGAAAGCGTGGCATAGGCTCCTTGCACAATATTCTTTATGTGGTCCTCAGGTGATAGTTTTCTATCTAGAACCACCTCTCTTTCTTTATCAGAATTCATTAAAGATTTCTCACATAATATATAGGTTGTGTGGGGTTTATGTTCTCCTATTCCACATTCCATAACATGGCATTTATTAACATTAAATTCCATTTGCCAAGTGGTGCTTCATATACTTATTTTGTCCAGGTCATCTTGAAGGGCATGACAATCATCTAAGTTTCTTATCCTTCCTATTATCTTAGCATCATCAGCAAACATGTTCATATAATTCTGTATACCAACTGGTAGATCATTTATGTAGACAATAAACATCACTGGTGCAAGAACTGAACCCTGTGGTACTACACTTGTGACATTTCTCCAGTCCGATACATTGCCTCTGACCAGTGCAATTTGTTGTTTATGAATTTATAGAATAGACCTGGTTCTGTTTTACATTTGTCTGCAATCCCTTTTTCAAAATTTCTTTCTGCCTCTCTCCTCACTGCCGTATAGTTGTTTCTCGCATCATTGTATCGCGGGTATGTTTGGGGTTTTGGCCTCTTCCTGTATTGATTCCATTTTTGTGTCTTTTGGTCTCTGGCCCTCTCGCACTTTCTGTTGAACCAATCCTGTTTCCTTTTTCTGCTTCTCTGTTTTGGTATAAATTTTTTTGTGCCTTTATCATATATTTCACAAAACTTGACATACATCTCATTCACTTCCTTGCCTAGCAAAAAGTCTGTCCAATTATATCCACTAAAAAAAATTCTGAGGTTGCCATAATGTCCTCTTCTAAAGTCAGGTATTTCAATTGCATCAACCTTCATATTTTCTTCCAGACTATAACGCATTGCATATTTGATTCCCCAAAAAGACAATGTGTGTGTGTGTGTGTGTGTGTGTGTGTGTGTGCGTGTGTGTGTGTGTGTTTGGTGGGTTTATGTTCCTTGGTGTGGGAGATTCTGGAGTGTGTGTGTTGGGGGGGATGGGGAGTACTATTATGTAAACAATGTTATAAACACTGTAGGTGTGTATGGGAGGCTTTGTCAGTAACATGTGATCCATCTTGAGGTCAGGAATGGTTTGGGGTTTGACCCCAGCGAGATTTTGGAAATAGCCAACAGTTTCATACATCTTTGTAACTTATACAACCTTTGTATTAACCACAAGTAGTTACTAAAATCACTGATTTGTAGATTTAATCATCATTATGATTTATATTAAACATATTGCCAGATTCTTCCTAGTCAGAGTGACGACGTGAGGAACGACTGGCAGAAACATGAATTCTTTCCACATTTAGTTGGATTTATAACAGAGTCCAGTTTATCATTTCTTTTACTAAAAATAGTTACTTACTAATAAGTTTTAATTTCGTAGCCTACTACTGCTTACTGGAACTCCTTTATTTAGTTGATATTAAACATTCTAGAGGAAATTATTTTAATGTAAATGATTTCACTTTAATTTCCTCGATTAGCTGCGTGACTTTAATAAATCAATTTATGTTACGCGAAATTATATTTTAACACAGAAGAATTAAATGTGACATCAATACTCGTCACCACCTCATATATATATATATATATATATATATATATATATATATATATATATATATATATATATATATATATATATATATATATATATATATATATATATATATATATATATATATATATATATATATATATATATATATATATATATATATATCCATAAACGCTCGAGATGACTATCGAGAGCCGCACATGGACATTGGGAAGAGGAGGAAGACGCGAGAACGTGACCAGTCACCACACGACTCGGACGCCTTTAGTAGCGTGCAACAGAGAGCTACGTTTCGATCGTGCTTATTTCGCTCCCACAACCAGTAGAGCGGTGCCACGTCATTTGGCACATTTAGCCGTGTCCCAGAGTTAGTATATCTGCAATTCTATAGTCAGCGCCCTTCAAGCAGCAGCTGGAGGACGAAGGATTGCACAGTTCTCTACATCAACGGACACGCGGCTCGGCAACTATTATTTCCTGTTTGTTACCATGTGGCCACAGTTAACATTTAGGCTAGTTGTCGTTATGCCGTATATAAAATAACAAAATCCCGTACGTGTCTTTAGCAGTTTTATAATCTAAATATGCGATTATATTCATTATTTGTGCAGAAGAAATTTACAGTGCTTGAACATAAATTGCACAGATATTTGCAGGAGGTTTTTACAATGATCATCATACCTTTCAGGAAGATTTCCTTAATTTAGGATGTACTTGTAGTTTGTATGTAGAAGATTTCTACAATGTAATTGCCTTCCAGCTCCGAGTCGACGTCAACCGAAGTGCTAGGCTTCCCCATCCTCACGTGCAACAATTTGCCCTATGCAACACGTCATCGGTGGAACGTGGCAACTGATTACACCTCTCTAGTTTTACAGCTAAGCTGTTCATGTTTACTCGTAGTAATAACTCCGTAGTTGTATTAGTGATCTCCCGAGATCAATTATACTAACCCATTGATTTACCACATACTCTACTATACTATCCAGTAGTATATTGAGGTGCATTTACCTCTAATTAATATTATATAATCAACCTTATTTACTTTCATAATTTATTTACTCTGGTGAGGAACCAGCACCAGAATAATGCTAGGGATGCATTAATCTTTTAGCATGTGACCTCCAAATTTTGTGCAGGTTAATTTGTCTCCCTTTACGTAAGAAATACAGTTTCACTAAGATCCATAGGACACTAGTTCTTGGTATCTGTTTCATCCATTGTCTCATTTTGTTTTCCACTTTTTCTCAAAAAGTGATGGTCCTTCACAGCTATCGAAATGTTTTATTTTAATTACAAATTATTGGAGTCAGATTTTCCCACCCGAGTGGTGTAGCCAGCCCGTGTGCGCCGCCTTGCTCCCAGTGCTACTGCACCTCACCCAGCCGCTCGTTCTGTCTTCTTCTCACCCTTCTCTGTCTCTCGCCTTGTTTCTCTGTTTCTTACTGTCTGTCTCTGCCTCACTTTCTCTGTTTCTGCTTCACTTTCTCTGTTTCTGCCTCTCTGTCTCGGTCTCTCTATCTCTGCCTCTCTGTTTCTGCCTCTGCCTCTCTCTCTCGGTCTCTGCCACTCTGCCTCTGTCTCTTCATCTCTGTCTCTCTGTCTCTGCCTCTATGTCTCTGCCTCTCTGTCTCTGCCCCTCTGTCTCTGCCCCTCTGTCTCTACCTCTATGTCTCTGCCTCTCTGTCTCTACATCTCTGTCTCTGCCCCTCTGTCTCTACCTCTATGTCTCAGTCTCTGCCTCTGCCCCTCTGTCTCTGCCTCTCTGTCTCTGTCTCTGCCCCTCTGTCTCTGCCTCTCTGTCTCTGCCTCTTCATCTCTGTCTCTGCCCCTCTGTCTCTGCCTCTCTGTCTCTTCATCTCTATCTCTGCCTCTCTCCTCTCTTTCTTCTCATTCCTCTTCTCTCTCTCTCTCTCTCTCTCCTTCTGTCTCTCTCCCTTTGTTTCTCACCTCTCTCTTTCTGTCTGCCTCTCCATCTCTCCCCTTTTCTCCCTGTCTGTCAATATTTTTCTAAATTAAATAAATAAAATCAGTCTCCGTGGTGTACTGGTAAGACACTCGCCTGGCGTTCCGCGAGCGCTATGTCATGGGTTCGTATCCTGGCCGGGGAGGATTTACTGGGCGCAATTCCTTAACTGTAGCCTCAGTTTAACGCAACAGTAAAAATGTGTACTTGAATGAAAAAACGATTCTTCGCGGCAGGGGATCGTATTCCAGGGCAACCCGTTCTCGCAAATTCGTAAAGTCAATATTGACTTATTAACTACGTGCATAGGTGATATACTAAACATAATAGATACCCTTAAAAAGATTCATAGAAAACACCGACCTTACCTAACCTTGTTAGTATCTTAAGATAAGCATCTTATTGCTTCGTAATTACAATTATTACTTAACCTATACCTATTATAGGTTAGGTAATAATTGTAATTACGAAGCAATAAGATGCTTATCTTAACATACTAAGTAGGTTAGGTAAAGTCGGTATTTTCTATGAATCTTTTTAAGGGTATCTATTATGTTAAGTATGTCACCTATGCACATATTTAATAAGTCAATATTGACTTATTAAATTTGCGAGAACGGGTTGTCCAGGGACCTGCCCGAAACGCTACGCGTACTAGTGGCTGTACAAGAATGTAACAACTCTTGTATATATCTCAAAAAGAAAAAAAAGAAAATAAATAAATGCAGTAAATGTAATTATACCTAATAATTCCAATAATTAATAATTAAAATCAACATTTTAAAAATCGTTGCTCTAAAACATTATATCATAACATTTAAAACACTTTTATTAAAACATTATGACATCACGTTTATAATCGTATTTACCATTTCTCAAAACTTGTGTATGAAACATAATTTAAAACATGAATAAAACAATCAAATGTCGTTTTAAAAATATTTTGTAAAAGGGAAAAAGTAAGGTGGGCAGCCAGTACCAGCCTCAGTATTTCCACTTACCTAACCAATACTCAGTGGCGGCGTTACCGAAGCCGGTCTTGTAGGCCTCCCAGTCTCTGGTGAAGTTCACCGCAGGAACAACATTATTGTCTCTCCGGAGTAACACCGTCCATCCTCCTGAAGAACAAGTCATTGTTAGGTTCACAATGACACATAACTCCTGAGAACTTTATGAAACACTTTGTTTATATTATTATCAGGAAAAACTCCATAACTTAAATTCCATAAAAATTCCATATGAAGAAGTGTGATTATTTCATCTCCTCCCAATTCTAACAATTACCAGTAATTTAGGAAATGTTAAATTTTCAAAATGGCACCTCTAATGTTACCAGTGTTTCCCATGGTGGGTGATAGTGGTGCTGGTAGTGTCACCATGGTGGGTGATAGTGGTGCTGGTAGTGTCACCATGGTGGATGATAGTGGTGCTGGTAGTGTCACCATGGTGGGTGATAGTGGTGCTGGTAGTGTCACCATGGTGGGTGATAGTGGTGCTGGTAGTGTCACCATGGTGGGTGATAGTGGTGCTGGTAGTGTCACCATGGTGGGTGATAGTGGTGCTGGTAGTGTCACCATGGTGGATGATAGTGGTGCTGGTAGTGTCACCATGGTGGGTGATAGTGGTGCTGGTAGTGTCACCATGGTGGGTGATAGTGGTGCTGGTAGTGTCACCATGGTGGGTGATAGTGGTGCTGGTAGTGTCACCATGGTGGGTGATAGTGGTGCTGGTAGTGTCACCATGGTGGGTGATAGTGGTGCTGGTAGTGTCACCATGGTGGGTGATAGTGGTGCTGGTAGTGTCACCATGGTGGGTGATAGTAGTGCTGGTAGTGTCACCATGGTGGGTGATAGTGGTGCTGGTAGTGTCACCATGGTGGGTGATAGTGGTGCTGGTAGTGTCACCATGGTGGGTGATAGTGGTGCTGGTAGTGTCACCATGTTGCATGATAGTGGTGCTGGTAGTGTCACCATGGTGGGTGATAGTGGTGCTGGTAGTGTCACCATGGTGGGTGATAGTGGTGCTGGTAGTGTCACCATGGTGGGTGATAGTGGTGCTGGTAGTGTCACCATGGTGGGTGATAGTGGTGCTGGTAGTGTCACCATGGTGGGTGATAGTGGTGCTGGTAGTGTCACCATGGTGGGTGATAGTGGTGCTGGTAGTGTCACCATGGTGGGTGATAGTGGTACTGGTAGTGTCACCATGGTGGGTGATAGTGGTGCTGGTAGTGTCACCATGGTGGGTGATAGTGGTGCTGGTAGTGTCACCATGGTGGGTGATAGTGGTGCTGGTAGTGTCACCATGGTGGGTGATAGTGGTGCTGGTAGTGTCACCATGGTGGGTGATAGTGGTGCTGGTAGTGTCACCATGGTGGGTGATAGTGGTGCTGGTAGTGTCACCATGGTGGGTGATAGTGGTGCTGGTAGTGTCACCATGGTGGGTGATAGTGGTGCTGGTAGTGTCACCATGGTGGGTGATAGTGGTGCTGGTAGTCTCACCATGGTGGATGATAGTGGTGCTGGTAGTGTCACCATGGTGGGTGATAGTGGTGCTGGTAGTGTCACCATGGTGGGTGATAGTGGTGCTGGTAGTGTCACCATGTTGCATGATAGTGGTGCTGGTAGTGTCACCATGGTGGGTGATAGTGGTGCTGGTAGTGTCACCATGGTGGGTGATAGTGGTGCTGGTAGTGTCACCATGGTGGGTGATAGTGGTGCTGGTAGTGTCACCATGGTGGGTGATAGTGGTGCTGGTAGTGTCACCATGGTGGGTGATAGTGGTACTGGTAGTGTCACCATGGTGGGTGATAGTGGTGCTGGTAGTGTCACCATGGTGGGTGATAGTGGTGCTGGTAGTGTCACCATGGTGGGTGATAGTGGTGCTGGTAGTGTCACCATGGTGGATGATAGTGGTGCTGGTAGTGTCACCATGGTGGGTGATAGTGGTGCTGGTAGTGTCACCATGGTGGGTGATAGTGGTGCTGGTAGTGTCACCATGGTGGGTGATAGTGGTGCTGGTAGTGTCACCATGGTGGGTGATAGTGCTGCTGGTAGTGTCACCATGGTGGGTGATAGTGGTGCTGGTAGTGTCACCATGGTGGGTGATAGTGGTGCTGGTAGTGTCACCATGGTGGATGATAGTGGTGCTGGTAGTGTCACCATGGTGGGTGATAGTGGTGCTGGTAGTGTTAGCATGGTGGGTGATAGTGGTGCTGGTAGTGTCACCATGGTGGGTGATAGTGGTGCTGGTAGTGTCACCATGGTGGGTGATAGTGCTGCTGGTAGTGTCACCATGGTGGGTGATAGTGCTGCTGGTAGTGTCACCATGGTGGGTGATAGTGCTGCTGGTAGTGTCACCATGGTGGGTGATAGTGCTGCTGGTAGTGTCACCATGGTGGGTGATAGTGGTGCTGGTAGTGTCACCATGGTGGGTGATAGTGGTGCTGGTAGTGTCACCATGGTGGGTGATAGTGGTGCTGGTAGTGTCACCATGGTGGGTGATAGTGCTGCTGGTAGTATCACCATGGTGGGTGATAGTGCTGCTGGTAGTGTCACCATGGTGGATGATAGTGGTGCTGGTAGTGTCACCATGGTGGGTGATAGTGGTGCTGGTAGTGTCACCATGGTGGGTGATAGTGGTGCTGGTAGTGTCACCATGGTGGGTGATAGTGCTTCTGGTAGTGTCACCATGGTGGGTGATAGTGCTGCTGGTAGTGTCACCATGGTGGGTGATAGTGCTGCTGGTAGTGTCACCATGGTGGGTGATAGTGGTGCTGGTAGTGTCACCATGGTGGGTGATAGTGGTGCTGGTAGTGTCACCATGGTGGGTGATAGTGGTGCTGGTAGTGTCACCATGGTGGCGCTGGTAGTGTCACCATGGTGGGTGATAGTGCTGCTGGTAGTGTCACCATGGTTGATGATAGTGGTGCTGGTAGTGTCACCATGGTGGGTGATAGTGGTGCTGGTAGTGTCACCATGGTGGCGCTGGTAGTGTCACCAAGTCTATGTGGGTGGGGAAGAAGACAGGTTGACTAATTTAGCAGTTACCAGGGAGGATGATATTAAACAAACAGTGACACTCAAGCCAAACAAATCCCCTGGGCTAGACTAAGTGTTTGCCAGGGCATTTTTGCCCGAAACGCTGTGCGTATTAGTGGCTTTAGGTATTGTATTTATTAGCTCTATCTATAAATCCAACATTATGTTTGCAGCTCATTTTCTATGTATGTACTTTTACCTGTATAATTAATTCAATTGAAATGAATTGGATTGAATTGAATTGAATTAAGGAATGCAAAGAGGAGATTTGCGAGCTTTTCCATATTAAATAAATCATTAGAGTCAGGCAGAGTGCCAGAGTCTTGGAAGGTCCCTAATGTGGTTCCAATTTTCAAGCAAGGAGATAGACCACTTTCATCAAATTATCGGCCAATTAGCCTAACGTCTATTGTGGGAAAATTACTTGAATCGATAATTGTAAATACCATTCGTCCTCATCTTGAAAAGCATAAATTAATAAAGGATTCACAACATGGTTTTACAGATTGCCGATCATGTTTACCAAATTTGCTATCATTTTATTCCAGCATATTTGAGGCAGTTGACAGTGATAAGGTTTGTGATGTTGTGTACCTTGACTTGAGCAAAGCTAGGACTAAAAAGAATATACGAATGAAGATAACTGCAGAAGGCCTATTGGCCCATACGAGGCGGCTCCTGTTTATATCCACCCAATCCCATTCATATATATATATATATATATATATATATATATATATATATATATATATATATATATATATATATATATATATATATATATATATATAACTGAAAACTCACACCCCAGAAGTGACTCGAACCCATACTCCCAGCAGCAACGCAACTGGTATGTACAGGACGCCTTAATCCACTTGACCATCACGACCGGACAAAATGAGGTGATAGCCGAGGCTATTTGAACCACCCCACCACCGGCACTCGGATAGTAATCTTGGGCATAGCATTTTACCAAATCACCTCATTCTTTGAGGCACACGTGAGGAACACAAATGCGAACAAGCCTGAATGGTCCCCAGGACAATATGCAACTGAAAACTCACACCCCAGAAGTGACTCGAACCCATGATGGTCGTGATGGTCAAGTGGATTAAGGCGTCTTGTACATACCAGTTGCGTTGCTGCTGGAAGTATGGGTTCGAGTCACTTCTGGGGTGTGAGTTTTCAGTTGCATATTGTCCTGGGGACCATTCAGGCTTGTTCGCATTTGTGTTCCTCACGTGTGCCCCAAAGAATGAGGTGATTTGGTAAAATGCTATGCCCAAGATTACTATCCGCGTGCCGGCGGTGGGGTGGTTCAAATAGCCTCGGCTATCACTTCATTTTGTCCGGTCGTGATGGTCAAGAGGATTAAGGCGTCTTGTACATACCAGTTGCGTTGCTGCTGGGAGTATGGGTTCGAGTCACTTCTGGGGTGTGAATTTTCAGTTGCATATTGTCCTGGGGACCATTCAGGCTTGCTCGCATTTGTGTTCCTCACGTGTGCCCCAAAGAATGAGGTGATTTGGTAAAATGCTATGCCCAAGATTACTATCCGAGTGCCGGCAGTGGGGTGGTTCAAATAGCCTCAGCTATCACCTCATTTTGTCCGGTCGTGGTGGTCAAGTGGATTAAGGCGTCTTGTACATACCAGTTGCGTTGCTGCTGGGAGTATGGGTTCGAGTCACTTCTGGGGTGTGAGTTTTCAGTTGCATATTGTCCTGGGGACCATTCAGGCTTGTTCGCATTTGTGTTCCTCACGTGTGCCCCAAAGAATGAGGTGATTTGGTAAAATGCTATGCCCAAGATTACTATCCGAGTGCCGGCGGTGGGGTGGTTCAAATTGCCTCGGCTATCACCTCATTTTGTCCGGTCGTGATGGTCAAGTGGATTAAGGCGTCTTGTACATACCAGTTGCGTTGCTGCTGGGAGTATGGGTTCGAGTCACTTCTGGGGTGTGAGTTTTCAGTTGCATATTGTCCTGGGGACCATTCAGGCTTGTTTGCATATATATATATATATATATATATATATATATATATATATATATATATATATATATATATATATATATATATATATATATTTATATATATATATATATATATATATATATATATATATATATATATATATATATATATATATATTTGTTTTCACTGTTGGAGGTAATTAAAAAATCAATTCTCCAAAATTCATTTTTATTTCTAGTCTGACGCGACACTTGAGCGCGTTTTGTAAAACTTATTACATTTTCAAAGACTTTACACATACACAACTGAATAGAACTTACATATCTCCGATTTGTTTATATCTACATTTGAGTGAGGTGGATGGGGTGAGGTGGTATTTAATAGGGTATTAATTTCATCAACACAAGACAGAACACGAAACAATGAGTATTGAAATGGAAGTGATTGTAGAAAGCCTATTGGTCCATATTTCTTGATGCTTCTATATTGGAGCGGAGTCTTGAGGTGGGTAGAATATAGTTGTGCATTAATTGGCTGTTGATTGCTGGTGTTGACTTCTTAATGTGCAGTGCCTCGCAAACGTCAAGCCGTCTGATATCGCTGTATCTATCGATGATTTCTGTGTTGTTTACTAGGATTTCTCTGGCGATGGATTGGTTGTGGGAAGAGATTATATGTTCCTTAATGGAGCCCTGTTGCTTATGCATCGTTAAACGCCTAGAAAGAGATGTTGTTGTCTTGCCTATATGCTGGGTTTTTTGGAGCTTACAGTCCCCAAGTGGGCATTTGAAGGCATAGACGACGTTGGTCTCTTTTAAAGCGTTCTGCTTTGTGTCTGGAGAGTTTCTCATGAGTAGGCTGGCCATTTTTCTGATTTTATAGTAAATCGTCAGTTGTATCCTCTGATTTTTGTCTGTAGGGATAACGTTTCTATTAACAATATCTTTCAGGACCCTTTCCTCCGTTTTATGAGCTGTGGAAAAGAAGTTCCTGTAAAATAGTCTAATAGGGGGTATAGGTGTTGTGTTGTCTCTTCAGAGGTTGCATGGCGTTTCACTTTCCTTCTTATGATGTCTTCGACGAAACCACTGGAGAAGCCGTTGTTGACTAGGACCTGCCTTACCCTACAGAGTTCTTCGTCGACTTGCTTCCATTCTGAGCTGTGGCTGAGAGCACAGTCGACATATGCGTTAACAACACTCCTCTTGTACCTGTCTGGGCAGTCGCTGTTGGCATTCAGGCACATTCCTATGTTTGTTTCCTTAGTGTAGACTGCAGTGTGGAAACCTCCGCTCTTTTCCATGACTGTTACATCTAGAAAGGGCAGCTTTCCATCCTTTTCCATCTCGTAAGTGAAACGCAGCACGGAACTCTGCTCAAATGCCTCCTTCAGCTCCTGCAGATGTCTGACATCAGGTACCTGTGTAAAAATGTCGTCAACATACCTGCAGTATATGGGCGGTTTCTAGTTCATGTCGACTAAGACTTTTTGCTCAATGGTACCCATGTAGAAGTTAGCAAACAGGACACCTAGGGGAGAACCCATGGCGACCCCATCTACTTGCTTATACATGTGCCCATCCGGGCTCAAGAAGGGTGCCTCTTTAGTACAAGCTTGGAGTAGTTTCCTCAGAATATTTTCTGGTATGTCAAGAGGAGTACAGGCTGGATCACGATACACTCTGTAGGCTATCTTCCCGATTGTCTCGTCCACAGGTACGTTGGTAAACAGCGATTCTACGTCCAACGAGGCTCTTATCCCTGTGGCCCGTGTGCCCCGCAGTAAGTCAATAAATTCCTTTGGAGACTTCAGGCTGAAGGCGGAAGGAACATAAGGAGTCAGCAGGCCGTTGAGTCGCTTCGCCAGTCTGTACGTGGGTGTGGGTATCTGGCTAATGATTGACCATCGCCGGAGAAATCCTAGTAAACAACACAGAAATCATCGATAGATACAGCGATAGCAGACGGCTTGACGTTTGTGAGGCACTGCACATTAAGAAGTCAACACCAGCAATCAACAGCCAATTAATGCACAACTATATTCTACCCACCTCAAGACTCCGCTCCAATATAGAAACATCAAGAAATATGGACCAATAGGCTATCTACAATCACTTCCATTTCAATACCCGTTGTTTCGTGTTCTGTCTTGTGTTGATGAAATAATACCCTATTAAATACCACCTCACCCCATCCACCTCACTCAAATGTAGATATAAACAAATCGGAGATATGTAAGTTCTATTCAGTTGTGTATGTGTAAAGTCTTTGAAAATGTAATAAGTTTTACGAAACGCGCTCAAGTGTCGCGTCAGACTAGAAATAAAAATGAATTTTGGAGAATTGATTTTTGAATTACCTCCAAGAGTGAAAAGAAATGTACGAAAGATTGAGAAAATTTGTATTAGAATTATTAATCTTACTTTTTCATATTTAATAATATGTGTCATATTTAATAATATATGTCTACAGGAAAGACTGCTACCAATATATATATATATATATATATATATATATATATATATATATATATATATATATATATATATATATATATATATTTATATATATTTATATATTTTATATATATATATATATTGGTAGCAGTCTTTCTTGTAAACATATGTTATTAAATATGACAGAAAAAGTATGATTAATAATTCTAACACGAATTTTCTCAATATTTCTTATGTTTCTTTTCACTGTCGAAGGTAATTGAAAAATCAATTCTCCAAAATTCATTTTTAATTCTAGTCTGATGTGACACTTGAACGCGTTTCGTAATAACTTATTACATTTTCAAAGACTTTCGTTTACACACACACAACTATAACTTGCAAACACTAAACAGAGTTCTAGTATGCTGTGATTTAAACAGCTTTCATCTTATATACCTGCATTTGGGTGAGGTGATATGTTACAACAGTTTTGGATGAGGTGAACAAAACTTTCAACACAAGACAGAACACGAAACAATGGGTATAAATGGGGGAAATTAAAGGGAAGAATGGAAGTAACTGCAAAGGGCCTATTGGCCCATATTTCTGGATGCTTCTATATTGGTGCAGTCTTGAAGTGGGTAGAATATAGTTGGCTGTTGATTGCTGGTGTTGACTTCTTGATGTGTAGTGTCTCGCAGATATCAAGCCGCCTGCTATCGCTGTATCTATTGATGATTTCTGTGTTATTTGTTAAGATTTCTCTGGTGATGGTCTGGTTGTGGAAGAGATTATAAGTTCCTTAATGGAGCCCTGTTGCTTATGCATCGTTAATCGCCTGGAAAGAGATGTTGTTGTCTTGCCTATATACTGAGTTCTTTGAGGCTTACAGTCCCCAAGTGGGCATTTGAAGGCATAGACGACGTTGGTCTCTTTTAAAGCGTTCTGCTTTGTGTCTGGAGAGTTTCTCATGAGTAGGTTGGCCGTTTTTCTGGTTTTAAAGTAAATCGTCAATTGTATCTTCTGATTTTTGTCTGTAGGGATAACGTTCCTATCAACAATATCTTTCAGGACCCTTTCCTCCGTTTTATGAGCTGTGGAAAAGAAGTTCCTGTAAAATAGTCTAATAGGGGGTAAAGGTGTTGTGTTAGTTGTCTCTTCAGAGGTTGCATGGCGTTTCACCTTCCTTCATATGATGTCTTCAAGGAAACCATTGGAGAAGCTGTTGTTGACTAGGACCTGCTTTACCCTACAGAGTTCTTCATCGATTAGCTTCCATCCTGAGCTGTGGCTGAGAGCACGGTCGACATAAGCGTTAACAACACTCCTCTTGTACCTGTCTGGGCAGTCACTGTTGGCATTGAGCACATTCCTATGTTTGTTTCCTTAGTGTAGACTGCAGTGTGGAAACCGCTCCTATCCATGACTGTTACATCTAGAAAAGGCAGCTTCCCATCCTTCTCCATCTCGTAAGTGAAACGCAACACAGAATTCCGTTCAAATGCGTCTTTTAGCTCCTGCAGATGTCTGACATCAGGTACCTGTGTAAAAATGTCGTCACCATACCTGCAGTATATGGCCGGTTTCAAGTTCATTTCTACTAAGACCTTCTGTTCGATGGTACCCATGTAGAAGTTCGCAAACAGGACACCTAAGGGAGAACCCATGGCTACCCCATCTACTTGCTTATACATGTGCCCGTCTGGGCTCAAGATGGGTGCATTTTTAGTACAAGCTTGGAGTAGTTTCCTTAGAATGTTTTCTGGTATGTCAAGAGGAATACAGGCCAGATCACGATACTCTTTGTCCGCTATCATCCCGATTGTTTCATCAACAGGTACGTTGGTAAACAGTGATTCTACATCCAAGGAGGCTCTTATCCCTGCGGCCTGTGTTCCCCCCAGTAAGTCAACAAATTCCTTTGGAGACTTCAGGCTGAAGGCGCAATCCCAGCAAACACAAATCGAATAGAAAACGTTCATCTATCTCTTCCCATAGATGTAGGAACGACTTGCATTGAGAATGGTGCAGGAGAGCCTTTGAGAAACTTTTAATCCAAAAATCCAAACACATAGGTTTTATAATAAATTGTTTTTCTACAACTATTTTGTTCCTAATGTATTACAAATAGTTTTTACATGTTTAAATATAAAATTTATGGTGTTTTTTGTAAAATTCATTAGTAAATTGTGAATGATATTTAATGACTGAACGAAACCTTTAAAATACATTTAGTTATTCTATGATCAGAAAAAAAGTAGTTGTCCAAATTTTCTAAAAATCGTTTTTTTTTAACACATTTTGACTCCTTATGCATTCCACTAAACACTAATATCATGTTTAAATATTAAATTTATGTACTATTCCCTAAAATAATTTATATAAATTGTAAAAGTTGCTGGAAATTGTTGTGAAGAATCTGAAAACGTTTTGTTGTCTTATATATTGGTGTGTTCTTATTAACTATGTCTCAAGTGCACAGTTTATTAAACAAGAAGATTAACATTCGTCAACCCTTAAAATCTTATATGTTATCTTGCGGGTGCAAAATGGGAGAATCCTTAAGAACAGTATCTATTTGATAAATGGTGTTTTCCCTAACTCAAATCATGTAGGGTTTATTATTCTACACATATTTCTATTGACTCTTAGATGTTTACATTTTCTGAAGTATAGTTGTCAAGGCTGTGTCCATCACTCTCACCACAGATTCTTAAACTCCTCTGCATGTTCAACTATAATTGTATCCATTCTGAATCTCCATCTACATTTGTATCCAAAATGAATACAATGTGGTTTCCTTCAGCAGCCAGCACATTTGCACATTCATTTCCACAGATTCCAACATGATAGGGGATTCACAGAAATTTTGCTATTCATATTGTTATCTATTATATGAATGCATTTCCATATTATAAGACAAATACATGAGTTATTGATAAATTCGTTTTCTGTGATATAACATTGGTATGATGTTTTTTCTTAAAACCCCAAACTGAACAAAATCACGAGAGAATATATTGTTTATATATAGAGTATATATATTGGGTTATGGAGGGTAGTGTGGGGTGGTTGAGGGTAGTGTGGGATGGTAGAGGGTAGTGAGGGGTGGTGGAGGGTAGTGAGGGATGGTGGAGGGTTGTGTGGGGTGGTAGAGGGTAGTGTGGGGTGGTGGAGGGTAGTGTGGGGTGGTGGAGGGTAGTGTGGGGTGGAGGAGGGTAGTGGAGGGTTGTGTGGGATGGTGGAGGGTAGTGTGGGGGGGTGGAGGGTAGTGTGGTGTGGCGGAGGGTAGTGTGGGGTAGTGGAGGGTAGTGTGGGATGGTGGAGGGTAGTGTGGGGTGGTGGAGGGTCGTGTGGGGTGGTGGAGGGTAGTGTGGGGTGGTGGAGGGTAATGTGGGGTGGTGGAGGGTTGTGTGGGGTGGTAGAGGGTATTGTGGGGTGGTGGAGGGTAATGTGGGGTGGTGGAGGGTTGTGTGGGGTGGTAGAGGGTAGTGTGGGGTGGTGGAGGGTAGTGTAGGGTGGTGGAGGGTAGTGTGGGATGGTGGAGGGTAGTGTGGGGTGGTGGAGGGTAGTGTGGGTTAGGGGAGGGTAGTGTGGGTTGGGGAAGGGTAGTATGAGGTGATGAAGGGTAGTGTGGGATGGTCTAGGGTAGAGATAAGTGGTGGAGGGGAATGTGGGGTGGTGGAGGGTAGAGATAAGTCGTGGAGGGTAGTGTGGGGTTGTGGAGGGTAATGTGGGGTGGTGGAGGGTAGAGATAAGTGGTGTAGGGTAGTGTGGGGTGATGGAGGGAAGTGTACTCACCTAGTTGTGCTTGCGGGGGTTGAGCTCTGGCTCTTTGGTCCCGCCTCTCAACTGTCAATCAACAGGTGTACAGGTTCCTGAGCCTATTGGGCTCTATCATATCAACACTTGAAACTGTGTATGGAGTCAGCCTCCGCCACATCACTTCCTAATGCATTCCATTTGTCAACCACTCTGACACTAAAAAAGTTCTTTCTAATATCTCTGTGGCTCATTTGGGCACTCAGTTTCCACCTGTGTCCCCTAGTGTGTGTGCCCCTTGTGTTAAACAGCCTGTCTTTATCAACCCTGTCAATTCCCTTGAGGATCTTGAATGTGGTGATCATGTCCCCCCTAACTCTTCTGTCTTCCAACGAAGTGAGGTTTAATTCCCGTAGTCTCTCCTCGTAGCTCATACCTCTCAGCTCGGGTACTAGTCTGGTGGCAAACCTTTGAACCTTTTCATTTTAGTCTTATGCTTGACTAGATATGGACTCCATGCTGGTGCCGCATACTCCAGGATTGGTCTGACATATGTGGTATATAATGTTCTGAAAGATTCCTTACACAAGTTTCTAAAGGCCGTTCTTATGTTAGCCAACCTGGCATATGCTGCTGCTGTTTTCCTCTTGATATGAGCATCAGGGGACAGGTCTGGCGTGATATCAACCCCCAGGTCTTTCTCTCTCTCTGACTCTTGAAGTATTTCATCTCCCAAGTGATACCTTGTATCTGGTCTCCTGCTTCCTACCCCTATCTTCATTACATTACATTTGCTTGGATTAAACTCTAACAGCCATTTGTTCGACCATTCCTGCAGCTTGTCCAGGTCTTCTTGAAGCCTCAAGCTGTCCTCCTCTGTCTTAATCCTTCTCATAATTTTGGCGTCGTCAGCAAACATAGAGAGGAATGAGTCTATACCCTCTGGGAGATCATTTACGTATATCAGAAACAGGATAGGTCCAAGTACAGAGCCCTGTGGGACTCCACTGGTGACTTCACGCCAGCCTGAGGTCTCACCCCTCACTGTAACTCTCTGCTTCCTATTATTTAGGTACTCCCTTATGCACTGGAGCGCCCCACCAGTTACTCCTGCCTGTTTCTCTAGCTTATGCATCAACCTTTTATGTGGTTGAGGGTAGTGTGGGTTGGTTGAGGGTAGAGATAAGTGGTGGAGGGTAGTGTGGGTTGGGGGAGGGTATTATGAGGTGGTGGAGGGTAGTGTGGGGTGGTGGAGGGTAGAGATAAGTGGTGGAGGGTAGAGATAAGAGATGGAGGGGAGTGCGGGGTGGTGGAGTGAAGATATAAGTGGTGGAGGATAGTGTTGGGGTGGTGGAGGGTAATGTGATGTGGTGGAGGGAAGAGATAAGTGGTGGAGGGTAATGTGGGGTGATGGAGGGTAGTGTGGGGTGGTGGAGGGAGGTGTGGGTTGCTGGTGGGTAGGTTGGGGTGGTGGAGGGTAATGTGATGTGGTGGAGGGTAGAGATAAGTGGTGGAGGGTAGTGTGGGGTGGTGGAGGGTAGTGTGGGGTGGTGGAGGGTAGTGTGGGGTGGTGGAGGGTAGTGTGGGGTGGTGGAGGGTAGTGTGGGGTGGTGGAGGGTAGTGTGGGGTGGTGGAGGGTAGTGTGGGGTGGTGGAGGGTAGTGTGGGGTGGTGGAGGGTAGTGTGGGGTGGTGGAGGGCAGAGAGAAGTGGTGGAGGGGAGTGCGGGGTGGTGGAGTAAAGATATATAAGTGGTGGAGGATAGTGTTGGGGTGGTGGAGGGAAGTGTGGGGTGGTGGAGGGTAGTGTGGGGTGGTGGGGGGTAATGTGGGGTGGTGGGGGGTAGTGTGGGGTGGTGGAGGGTAGTGTGGGGTGGTGGAGGGTAGTGTGGGGTGGTGGAGGGTAGTGTGGGATGGTGGAGGGTAGTGTGGGTTGGTGGAGGGTAGTGTGGGGTGGTGGAGGGTAGTGTGGGGTGGTGGAGGGTAGTGTGGGGTGGTGGAGGGTAGTGTGGGATGGTGGAGGGTAGTGTGGGGTGGTGGAGGGTAGTGTGGGGTGGTGGGGGGTAATGTGGGGTGGTGGGGGGTAATGTGGGGTGGTGGAGGGTAGTGTGGGGTGGTGGTAGGTAGTGTGGGGTGGTGGGGTGGTGGAGGGTAGTGTGGGGTGGTGGAGGGTAGTGTGGGGTGGTGGAGGGTAGTGTGGGGTGGTGGAGGGTAGTGTGGGGTGGTGGAGGGTAGTGTGGGGTGGTGGGGTGGTGGAGGGTAGTGTGGGGTGGTGGAGGGTAGTGTGGGGTGGTGGAGGGTAGTGTGGGGTGGTGGAGGGTAGTGTGGGGTGGTGGAGGGTAGTGTGGGGTGGTGGAGGGTAGTGTGGGGTGGTGGAGGGTAGTGTGGGGTGGTGGAGGGTAGTGTGGGGTGGTGGAGGGAGGTGTGGGGTGGTGGAGGGTAGTGTGGGGTGGTGGAGGGTAGTGTGGGGTGGTGGAGGGTAGTGTGGGGTGGTGGAGGGTAGTGTGGGGTGGTGGAGGGTAGTTTGGGGTGGTGGAGGGTAGTTTGGGGTGGTGGAGGGTTGTGTGGGGTGGTGGAGGGTAGTTTGGGGTGGTGGAGGGTAGTGTGGGGTGGTGGAGGGTAGTGTGGGGTGGTGGAGGGTAGTGTGGGGTGGTGGAGGGTAGTGTTGAGTGGTGGAGGGTAGTGTGGGGTGGTGGAGGGTGGAGTGGTGTGTTGGAGGGTAGAGTGGGGTGGTGTAGGGTAGTGTGGAGGTGTTGGAGGGAGGGTAGTGTGAGGTGGTGGAGGGAAGTGTGGGCTGGTGGAGGGTAGTGTGGGGTGGTGGAGGGTACTGCGGGTTGGTTGAGGGTAGTGAGGGGTGGTGGAGGGTATTGTGGGGTGGTGTTGACTTGTTAGGCTGAAGGGATAATGTTAAGTTCCTCTTTAGTAAATACAAAGATAAAATATTTATTAAAAATACTACTCATATCTGCGTCATTATCAGTTATCTGACCCTTCTCGAGTTTTAATAGACCTATCCTTTCTCTAATCTTAGTTTGAAATAACTAAAAAAAATTTTTAGGATTTTTGTTTGCTTAACCCTGCTATGGGAACTTCTTAGTTTTTTGCCCTCATTATCTCTTTCTTAATATTTCTAACCAGTTGTACGAATTGTTGTTCTAAACTGACTTCCCCATTCATAAACCTTTTGTACCACGCTTTCTTTCCACCTATAAGGTTCTTTAGATACTTTGTTATTCATTTCGGGTCATTATTATTCAATCTATTCAATTTTTATGATATACTAAGTTTCTGTGCTTTGCTTAGAATATTTTATAATAAGTTATATTTTGAATCCACAAGAAAACTCCTTTTTACATCACCCATCGCTGGGTACACGTTTCACTCCAAGACCGGCCCACCCCCAATGCCCAGGACATTGGGGGTGGGCCATTCCATTCTATACTAAATCTGATTTCTTTGTGATCGCTGTTCAAAGAAACACAGCCTACACACACTGTAGTCGTCGACACTGTGGACGACTACAAAGTCGTCCACAGCCTACCTCCTCCTCGGCAGCCTCCTAGGCCTACCTTACTCTCCTGGGACTGCATGCCTTCCTGGACCTTCCTGCCTGCCTGCTCCTCCCCACTCCTCCCTATTTCGATTTCATTAATTTGTGTTTCCCTGTTAGTTAACACTAAGTCTAAAATATTATTTCCCATGTTGGTTCCTTAATGTGTTGCTTATGAAAGCAATCGTCAATTAATTCTAGAAAATCTTCTGCTTCATTATTCCCTGTTCTGTTAATCCAGTTTATTCCACTAAAATTAAAGTCACCCATGACACGTGTATTGTTTGACGTAGTTGCTCTAGATATTTCATGCTATAGTTGCTTTGCTTCCATTCTGTCTAAGTTTGGTGGCTTGTATTTAAATCCTGTCATAAGATTTTTATCTTTTTCCTTTAATTCTAGGCAGATAGTTTCTGTGTGTGGCTCAGTTTTGATTCCTTCTTTGGGGCTACATTTCAATTTTTCCCTAACATATATGGCTAATCTCCCTCCTCGTCTAATATATCTATCTGCGTGAAAATGTTTAAATCCGTTTATTTGTTATTTAGCTAATAGATCTCTATTTTCTACATTCATCCATGTTTCTGTAAGTGCAATAATATCTATTTTTTCTGTGCAGACAAGAGCATTTAAATTGTTTATTTTGTTTCTCAGACTCCTACTGTTCGTGTAATATACCCTGAGTGTATCGTTATTTTGAGGCCCTTCTTTTTCAGTGATCGTTTTGCCAATTTGTTCCCCCCTCCCAAACACATACTTTCATTACCTCATTTCTCCATGTCAATTCCCATACCAATATCTACTAACAGTTTAAACCCAGACAAACCCCTCCAGCCACAGGTTCCAACGAGTTCGCAACAGTAACAACCCCAGCCTTTGATTGATGAACCATATGTCAGAGAATGAGTTTACACCAGCTAAACCTCCTACTAGTGTATGGGCACGTGAAGCTCGCTGTGCACAAGGCACGTGAATAGCCGTGCACCCGGACTGGATTTGGTAACCCTTACTCGAAACATCCCGTTATTAGGCTTGTTGGAGAGCATAGGTCATATACATTCCAAATATGTTACAATGGCCGTTATAGCACATTCGTGGAAGTAGTTAGAGCGAGTAGTAGCCGTTTAACTGTAAAGATTGAGGGAGGCAACGCAGAGTAGCAGAGAGCATTGATTGATTTCTCTGTGATCACTCAATATGTTCAAATTAGTTAATTTATGTAGCACAGCACGATTGCAGGAAGGAACCTGTAGTCATACTCGTGGCTGGTGTCTAGCTTTCGTAAAGGTGTCACAGGAAGGCTTTTAACTAACATCATTGATATTTTTCATTGTTGTAGTAGTTAGTTTTGTTGAATAAACGGTGTTGTTATGTTGAACACTGTCTTTTCGTTACACTCCACACATTTTACTGATTTACATTATGTTCTGCTATGTTGCCTGAAATTATTATTGCTGTTCATTTGAGATTGCTTCATGAGATTTGGGCTGAATTCATAGCACCACACAACAAAAATTACATTGTGAGAACCAGTGACCTACGTGTTAGATTCGCTCCGGCGATTTTCGAAGGTCGACGGCCAAGGTGAGGGAAATTCCATACTTGGAATTTCGCAAGAATGGAAATTTTGAGGTCTCGGCTTTTACTTGCGCCTAGTCAATTGTTCTATGGTCTCTAACGTAGGGAATTAACTGCTTACTACACTTAGCATGTTAGCTAAGCAAGTCCTTCCTCAGGAGATCCATCAAGAGTCAGTGTAAAGTTGACGGATATGGTACAAGAATATCACGATACAAGAAAAAAAATAAACTTTCACACCCCATCCTGAGCATACATGTCATTTCTTCCCTAGAAGTGTTCCCAGTTATCTATGAAAGATAATGCATTTGATTTGCAATATTTGTCTAGTCGGCAATTGACGCCAAGTGCCCTCGACAACCATTCATATGTTCTTATGCAGAACATATTGCACTCTGGATGGTAATGGTTGCCGGATACAGAACATATTGCACTCTGAATGGTAATGGTTGCCGGATACAGAACATAATGCACTCTGGTTGGTAATGGTTGCCGGATACAGAACATATTGCACTCTGGATGGTAATGGTTGCCGGATACAGAACATATTGCACTCTGGATGGTAATGGTTGCCGGATACAGAACATATTGCACTCTGGATGGTAATGGTTGCCGGATACAGAACATATTGCACTCTGGATGGTAATGGTTGCCGGATACAGAACATATTGCACTCTGGATGGTAATGGTTGCCGGATACAGAACATATTGCACTCTGGATGGTAATGGTTGCCGGATACAGAACATATTGCACTCTACACGGTAATTATTATCTAAAACCGGACAAAGTTGTTCAACCAGCATAGTTATAATAATTTATTAGTTCCATGTTGTGGTCAGTTGATTTGACTTACTGGTAGGAAGTTTTTCCCACAAAAACTTCCTTAAAGTGGTAACTGTGACCATCACTACAACTAATAATACCTCCATTACGACTGCAGCAGGAGAGACAGCTGATCTCCGTCAGTAGTCATGTCACACCAGGCAGACACCAGCCGTCCCTCCCTGTGGGAGAGATTACTCACCTCCGTCAGTAGTCATGTCACACCAGGCAGACACCAGCCGTCCCTCCCTGTGGGAGAGATTACTCACCTCCGTCAGTAGTCATGTCACACCAGGCAGACACCAGCCGTCCCTCCCTGTGGGAGAGATTACTCACCTCCGTCAGTAGTCATGCCACACCAGGCAGACACCAGCCGTCCCTCCCTGTGGGAGAGATTACTCACCTCCGTCAGTAGTCATGTCACACCAGGCAGACACCGGCCGTCCCTCCCTGTGGGAGAGATTACTCACCTCCGTCAGTAGTCATGTCACACCAGACAGACACCAGCCGTCCTTCCCTGTGGGAGAGATTACTCACCTCCGTCAGTAGTCATGTCACACCAGGCAGACACCAGCCGTCCCTCCCTGTGGGAGAGATTACTCACCTCCGTCAGTAGTCATGTCACACCAGGCAGACACCAGCCGTCCCTCCCTGTGGGAGTGATTACTCACCTTCGTCAGTAGTCATGTCACACCAGGTAGACACTGGCCGTCCCTCCCTGTGGGAGAGATTACTCACCTCCGTCAGTAGTCATGTCACACCAGACAGACACCAGCCGTCCCTCCCTGTGGGAGAGATTACTCACCTCTGTCAGTAGTCATGTCACACCAGGCAGACACAGGCCGTCCCTCCCTGTGGGAGAGATTACTCACCTCCGTCAGTAGTCATGTCACACCAGGCAGACACTGGCCGTCCCTCCCTGTGGGAGAGATTACTCACCTCCGTCAGTAGTCATGTCACACCAGGCAGACACCGGCCGTCCCTCCCTGTGGGAGAGATCACAACTCATAAAACACCTCCACATTTCACCAAGTAAAGGCCTGGACATCACCAACGTAATGTGGGAGATGTCCAGCAACTACATAAAACTCTCCAGAACCAAGCATGTTAATCATTACTGTGGAGATTAAGCCCACATCACGGATAAAGTCCTCCTGGTTCAGTCCAGGCCCCGCACACCACTTTGTATGACATGCTGAATCACGAAAACTGTTTCACTTGCTTTGAGTGACTCAGCTCTCTTGATTTCTTGTGAGAAACTCTCTCAGTTCTCTGGATTTCAGCAACTATCGCAAGATTTTCTGCCCGAGATTTAAAACCTTTGTAAAAATCAGGCAAAAAATCTTGCGATAGTCGCTGAAATCAAATGAGCTGTGAGAGAACTAACAAATCAGGGAAGATTTGTCAAATTTTTGTGGATCCCCTCCCATGTTGGAATCTGTGGAAAAGAACGTGCAGATGTGCTGGCTGCTGAAGGCACTGAAGGAGACCATATTGAATACTACACACCCAAGACTCTTCTACAAATTAGAGGCATTATCAGGCAACATCACCGCAACAAGGTTACTGAGGAAAGGAGAGGAGAATAACAAATCAGTGAATCTGTATGCTGATACATCATAGTTGCAGCTGGCAATACCAATCATTATGAACGAAGAGGAGGTGGCCGCAGGAGAAAATTAATAATAGCGAGAATTCGTCTTGGATACAAATATCCAAGGAGATTTGGAATGGAAACAACAGTTGAGCAGCTGAGTTGCAGAATCTGTGGTGAGAGTGACGGAGATCGTCTTGACCACTACCTGAGAGAATGTGAACATCTGAGAGACATTACAAATATGTGTAGAACATTAAACCCCACCTTGATTGAATTAGGAAAATACTATTTGTCATATCTAGATAGTGTTAGTAAAAGATTCCCCCAATTTGCACCTACAAGATAACAAGATTTTAAGGGTTGACGAAGATTAATGTTAATCTTGTTTGAGAAGCTGTTCACTTGAGACGGTTAAGCAAGTCCCAGCTGTCTCTGGGCACAAGTGGTAGGATGAAACACCCAGCGGGTTTTCTTCCTATTGGGGAATGCTGTACATGCTGCTATGGCGGTGTGTCCACTCACAAGATGAGTGGCGCTGCCCAATAAACTCGCCTCTCGGGGCAAAATGAAAAAAAATAAATTTTGAGTCATCCTGAGGCACTCATACGGAGTCTCATTGACTCAGTGATATAGTCACTTTTATTGAATCACTTATAATAAGTCACTCACACTGATTCATTTATACTGAATCATGCAAAGTCACTGCAACATATTTGCTCATACTGAGTCACCCTCATGGAATCACTCAATCTGAGTAACTCAATTTGAATCATTTCAATTTAGTCATTCTTACTGAGCAACTCCCATTGGTTTATTAATACTGCATTACTCGTGCTAAAGCACGCATAATCGGTCACTCTCACTGAGTCAGACATTTGTGTCACTATTACTGAGTCACATGTCTGAATTGTGGAAAATGTTTATTATATTGCCTATCAACAAGGTATTTGGTGGTGGGAGAGTATGAACTCCTCTTAAGGATTCCCCCCCCCTAGCATCACCCTCCCAATGTCATTTCTACACCATGCTACACTAGTTTCTATTGAACTCTTCCTAAGTGTTCACTCTAGCATCACCCACCCAACGCTAGTCTACACACTGCCAGTAGCGTAAATTAGGACTATGACTGTCCGCGCCATCTGAGAAGATGAGCCAGCTGTGGCCACCTGTCCAGGTATGGGACCCGTTCATAGTCCTAAGAGGTGTGGGAGGACCGCCTCGCGCTCATGCGTAGTCACCTGGGAAGATTTGCAGTTGCCAGTGCTGAAAGGGGGATGTGAGGATAGGGAGAGTATGTGTAGCAGGTGTGCAGCAGGTGTGTAGCATGTGTGCAGGTGTATGTATGTTAAAGAGTAAAATGAAAGTGTGTGTAATGGGGTCGTAGAGTTATACAGGTGAGCATGCTTAGTGAGGTTTAAGCATAGGGAGGGCTAGAGTCAAGCATGCAGGCAGCACTTGGCAACACAGGACTTAGGAGACCGGGTTGACTATGTGGAAAGGTTAGGTTAGGGAGGCGTGGGAAAAAAGGGAGGGAGGGGGCGGGTGACAGTCACACGCTCATGTCTGATGGGGTAACAGCTGTCCATCACCCCAACCCATCACTCAGACTCATGTTTTCTAAAACCACACACATTAACCAAAGGAGTTCTGTCGCCCTCTAGAGTTCTGCATGTAGCCTCTAGAGTTAGAAATATATAAAGAATATTTATTTGGTGGGAGATGTAATGGAGATGGACTAAATCATACTTTTACATATCAAAATGATATTTTGGGCAGCAGAAAGATGATTTCCCTGTTACGTTACATTGTGTTACAAGGACTAAAACATTTATATTTTAAAAATGATATTTTGGACAGCAGGGAGATAATTACCTCGTTACGTCATGTTACATTACGTTACAAGGAATGATTGTAGTGTTTGGTTGTTTCAACCACATGAGAGTGGATGCAGAGTTTAATGTTGACTATTCTGTATTTAGTGATGTGTGCTGACTGTACGATGTGACACAACCTTAATCTAATTATTGTTATATCAATAACAATAACTAGATTATTGCGAAAGTCGATTATCTCTGCTTATATATCTGACGTCTTTCAAAGTTTTCCAGTTTCTTTATGGGTCCAAGGTATAAAGGCGTGCATGACGTTTTCAAATTTCATTACAAAATCTTGGGTGATGGTATCTTTCACGCCACCTATAGTATTTTTATGGAACATGATTCCCTCCTATAGTTCATAACAGGATGGTGAGATTTATATCTCATAAAAAACTTGAATAAAACTCAGTAGATGTGATCACCCCATGCAAGTTTCCCAAAGATATTGATAGGCTAGACAAAGACTGTTTATTTAACACAAGGGCTTAGCAATAAAGTAACGATGACGTACTTGAGTATTTTGAAAGTCGAATGAAGCATAATGCAGTTAAGAAACTGTTGAATGAAGCTAAACTTGTCTATTTTCACCTGTGAGGAATAATTTTAGTAAAGGAATGATGAAAGACACTGTCTGGTAAAAGTTAAACTTAATAAATTGTGTGATGGGGGAATTTAAATTACTGCATATTGGAGAGTAAACACACAAACCAAGAAGAAGGAAAGCAAAGTTGAATGATGAAGTAGAGTTGGTAAGGCAGAGAATGAGCTGCACACCTGCTACACATACTCCCCCTATCCTCACATCCCCCTATCATCATTGACAACAGCAAATCCTTCCAGAAGACTACGCACAGGCACGTGGGGATGGGGGGTCCTCCCACGTGCCTGTGCCGGGGGGGGGGGGGGGTAACTAACACTAGTACTTTTGATGAGTATAGAAAGCCAGTGGCTTATCAGTGGGCCCACATTTGTCCTGATGATTTTTTTTCATGGTGGATTTTAAAATTAAACAGTTTTGTCGTATACAGCTTCAGCAGGTAGGCGATTCCTTGGGTTTATATCACGAAAGACACAAAGAAACTACGTCGATGCTGCAACGTTCTAACAAGTCTTATCACCTTCTAACACGTTGTAACACCTTCTAACATGTTGTAACACTTTCTAACATGTTGTAACAACTGTCTAACATGTTGTAACAGCTTCTAACATGTTGTAACAACTAACAACTATCTAACATGTTGTAACACCTTCTAGCATGTTGTGACAACTGTCTAACAAGCTGTAACACCTTCTAACAAGTTGTAACACCGTCTAACACGTTCTAACACCTTCTAACATGTTGTAACACCTTCTAACAAGTTGCAACAGTTTCTAACAAGTTGTAACACCTTCTAACAAGTTACAACACCTTCTAACACTTTGTAACACCTTCTAACAAGTTACAACACCTTCTATCAAGCTGGAACACCTTCTAACACGTTGTAACATCTTCTAACATATTGTATCACTTTCTACCACATTGTAACACTTTCTAAAACCTTCTAACAAGTTGCAACACTTTCTAACAAGTTGTAACACCTAACACTTTGTACCACCTTCAAACAAGTTGTAACTCCTTCTAATATGTTGTAACACCTTCTAACAAGTTGTAACTCCTTCTAACATGTTGTAACACTTTCTATCATGTTGTAACACCTTCTAACAAGTTGTAACATCTTCTAGCAAGTTTTAACACCTTATAACAAGTTGTAACACATTCTAACACTCTGTACCACCTTCTAACAAATTGGAACTCCTTCTAACATGTTGTAACACCATGTAACAAGTTGTAACTCCTTCTAACATGTTGTTACACCTTCTAACAAGTTGTAACTCCTTCTAACAAGTTGTAACTCCTTCTAACAAGTTGTAATTCCTTCTAACAAGTTTTAACTCCTTCTAACAAGTTCTAACACCTTTTAACATGTTGTAACTCCTTCTAACATGTAGTAACACCCCCTAACAAGTTGTAACTCCTTCTAACAAGTTGTAACGCCTTCTAACATGTTGTAACACCTTCTAACAAGTTGTAACTCCTTCTAACAAGTTGTAACTCCTTCTAACAAGTTGTAACTCCTTCTAACACGTTGTAACACCTTCTAACACGTTGTAACACCTTCTAACACGTTGTAACATCTTCTAACATATTGTATCACTTTCTACCATATTGTAACACCTTCTAACATGTTGTAACATCTTCTAACAAGTTGAAAATTCTTCTAACATGTTGTAACACCTTCTAACAAGTTGTAATACTTTCTACCACGTTGTAACGTCTTCTAACACGTAGTAAAACCTTCTATCAAGTTGTAACACCTTCTAACATTTGTAACAGCTTCTAAAATGTTGTAACACCTAACAAGTTGTAACACCTTCTAACACGTTGTAACATCTTCTAACACGTTGTAACACCTTCTAACACGTTGTAACACCTTCTAACACGTTGTAACACCTTCTAACAAGTTGTAACACCTTCTAACAAGTTGTAACACCTTCTAACAAGTTGTAACTCCTTCTAACAAGTTGTAACACCTCCTAACATGTTGTAACACCTTCTAACAAGTTGTAACTCCTTCTAACATGTTGTAACACCTTCTAACAAGTTGTAATACTTTCTACCACGTTGTAACGTCTTCTAACATGTAGTAAAACCTTCTATCAAGTTGTAACACCTTCTAACATTTGTAACGCCTTCTAACATGTTGTAACACCTTCTAACATTTTGTAACACCTTCTAACATGTTGTAACACCTTCTAACAAGTTGTAACACCTTCTAACATGTTGTAACACCTTCTAACAAGTTGTAATATTTTCTACTACGTTGTAACGTCTTCTAACACGTAGTAAAACCTTCTATCAAGTTGTAACACCTTCTAACATTTGTAACAGCTTCTAAAATGTTGTAACACCTAACAAGTTGTAACACCTTCTAACATGTTGTAACACCTTCTAACAAGTTGTAACACCTTCTAACAAATTGTGACAATTATCTAGCAAGTTGAAACAACTAAACCGCCATAAAAACTGTATAACAAGATGTAACCACTTAGTAATGAGGTAACAATAGGGACCGTTACACTGTGTGTTTGCAGAGTGATGGATTTTGACTCCAAGTTCCTTCATTATGTTCAGTAATATGCCGCAAGGTAATGTTAATCATTTGGTTGTTGTGACGTGGGTTGTTATATCCCCCATGTAAGGTCTAGCATTTGTTACATTAAAAAGTATTTGCCAGTCTTCTGACCATTTGTGGAGTTATGTGGATTTCTTCCTAAGTCCTCGATATCATTTTCACTTCCCACTTCACCATAAATTTTTGTGTCATCTGCAAAATGATGATGTGGGGAGGATGAAGGAACGGGGAAGTGGGGGATGGTGGATAGGAGGGGACGGAGGAGTGAAGAATGGCGTGGCTGACAAGTGGACAGGGAAATGGGAGATGGTGAAGGGGGGGGGGGGAGAATGGTGGGGAGGACGAAGGGACGGGGGTGTGGGGGGGATGATAGGGAGGACGAGGGGACGGGGAAGTGGGGGAAATGTTGGGAGGACGAGGGGACCGGAGATGATGGGAATGGTGAGTAGGATGGGGGAACAGGGGAGGGTTGCAGTGGCTCAGGAACGCGCATGCGTTGCTAAGTCACAGCAACGCGTGGCTGGGTACAGCTAGTATATACTATAAAAACAATTGGGTCGAAAATGGATCCCTGTGGTACCCTACTCACCACATTTCTCCAGTCAGATTCCTTCCCATTTAGCACACCCTTCTGTTTTCTTTGTTTTAACCATTGTTTTACTTATTCTTGTTTTATTTAATTTGTTTTATTTACAAGTAATTTAATAAATAGAATACTATTTATTCCATGTGCCTGTAATTTCCTTGCTAGTCTTTCATGTGGTACCTTTTATCGAAAGCATTATCACAGTGCATATATACTACATCTGCTGGAAGTCCGTTGTCTGAGTAGTTCGTTACCGTTTCCAAAAATGTGATCTATTTTTAACATACCAAAGTTGAGTTGATATTATAAAATTGTTCACTGTGAGATGGTGGATGATTCTCTCCCTTAGGACTCTCCACATGAGCTTGCAGATGTGTGATGTCAAGCTAATCGGACGGTAGCTTTCTACTGAGCTTTCTGTCTATTTTGGAAATAGGGGTGACAGTGGAGGGTAGAAATAGCCCTAGCTATTCTATCCTTTTGAGATGTATCATATTGTCTCAATAAATGTACTTGAACTTGAAGGGGTGACATTTGCATATTTCTAATCTAGGGGAACTATCCCGTGGTCCAGAGATTTTCTGGAAAGGAGTTTCAGTGGTAGGTATAGTTCCTCTGCCAGTTCCTTTACGGTTTAGAATATAATACTGACCACAACTGGGGTAACCAACCACTTTGCGTGGACGGTAGAGCGACGGTCTCGCTTCATGCAGGTCGGCGATCAATCCCCGACCGTCCAAGTAGTTGGGCACCGTTCATCGCCCCCCCCCCCCACATCCCGTACGTCCCATCCGAAATCCTTAGCCTCATCCCTTCTCAGTGCTATATAGTCGTAATTGCTTAGCACTCTCCTGATAGTTCCCTTCCCTTCCCCCCACCTGGGGTGTTTGAGTCTTATAGTTTGTCAGTGCTCTTCCTGGTAATGTTGTACGCTATGGGTATATCACTTAATTCGTTCTCTTCACCTTCTTCAAATATTTGTGTGGGTAATGGGATGCCACATAAACTTTCTAGTGTAAACACTGATGTTAAGTATTCATTCAGTGCTGTTGCACGTTTATCGTCCAATTCAATTTGGTTAGAGTTATCTTACCATGGTCGACCGAGTCTTTTGTTTAATTTTTCTTCTTATAGGCATAGAACGACTTAGGAACTTTCTTTATGTTTTGAGCAAGTGGTTTTCGTAGTTTCTTTTGGCTGATCTAATTTCCTTTTTGGCTGAGTTTAATGCCTTTTATAATATCTCATAATTAGTGATGTTCATCATGGATTTATATCTCCTCCAGAGGGCGTTTAAATTATATAATTGAATCATTTTATAGTTCTACTTGTATTCGATGTTAGCTTACTGACCATATGTTTAAGCACTTGTGGGCCGATATATTAGCAATTAAAATTGAGTAACTAGCACCCCGCTCTCCCAACTCCGGGGTGGAGGGGACGTCAACTCCGGGGAGGAGGGGACGTCAACTCAGGGGTGGACAGACGTCAACACCGGGGTGGAGGGACGTCAACTCTAGGGTGGAGAGATGTCAACTCCAGGGTGGAGGGACGTCAACTATGGGGTGGAGGGGACGTCAACTCCGGGGTGGAGGGACGTCTACTCCGGGGTGGAGGGACGTCAACTCCGGGGTGGAGGGAGGTCAACTCAGGGGTGGAGAGACGTCAACTCCGGGGTGGAGGGACGTCAACTCAGGGGTGGAGAGACGTCAACTCCGGGGTGGATGGACGTCAACTCGGGTGGAGAGACGTCAACTCCGGGGTGGAGGGACGTCAACTCAGGGGTGGAGAGAGGTCAACTCCGGGGTGGAGGGACGTCAACTCGGGTGGAGAGACGTCAACTCAGGGGTGGAGGGACGTCAACTCTAGGGTGGAGAGACGTCAACTCCGGGGTGGAGGGACGTCAACTCTGGGGTGGAGGAGACGTCAACTCCGGGGTAGAGGGACGTCTACTCCGGGGTGGAGGGATGTCAACTCCGGGGTGGAGAGCCGTCAACTCCGTGGTGGAGGGACGTCTACTCCGGGGTGGAGGGACATCAACTCCGGGGTGGAGGGAGGTCAACTCTGGGTGTGGAGGGAGGTCAACTCCGGGGTGGAGGGAGGTCAACTCCGGGGTGGAGGGAGGTCAACTCCGGGGTGGAGGGAGGTCAACTCCGGGGTGGAGGGAGGTCAACTCCGGGGTGGAGGGAGGTCAACTCCGGGGTGGAGGGAGGTCAACTCCGGGGTGGAGGGAGGTCAACTCCGGGGTAGAGGGAGGTCAACTCCGGGGTGGAGGGAGGTCAACTCCGGGGTGGAGGGAGGTCAACTCCGGGGTGGAGGGACGTCAACTCCGGGGTGGAGGGGACGTCTACTCCGGGGTGGAGGGACTTCAACTCCGGGTAGGAGAGACGTCAACTCCGCGGAAGAAGGGACGTCAACTCAGGGGAGCATAGACGTCAACTCCGAGGAGGAGGGGACGTCAACTCTGGGGTGGAGAGACGTCAACTCCGGGGTGGAGGGACGTCAACTCTGGGGTGGAGAGACGTCAACTCCGGGGAGGAGGGGACGTCAACTCCGGGGAGGAGGGGACGTCAACTCCGGGGAGGAGGGGACGTCAATTCTGGGGTGGAGGGGACGTCAACTGTGGGGTGGAGGGGACGTCAACTGTGGGGTGGAGGGACGTCAACTCCGGGGTGGAGGGAGGTCGACTCTGGGGTGGAGGGAGGTCAGCTCTGGGATGGAGGGGACGTCAACTGTGGGATGGAGGGACGTCAACTCCGGGGTGGAGGGACGTCAACACCGGGGTGGAGAGACGTCAACTCCGGGAAGGAGGGGACGTTAACTTCGGGGTGAAGGGACGTCAACTCCGGGGTGGAGGGACGTCTACTCCGGGGTGGAGGGACGTCAACTCTGGGGTGGAGGGATGTCAACTCCGGGGTGGAGGGACGTCAACTCCGGGGTGGAGGGACATCAACTCCGGGGTGGAGGGGACGTCTACTCCGGGGTGGAGGGACTTTAACTCCGGGTAGGAGAGACGTCAACTCCGGGGAAGAAGGGACGTCAACTCAGGGGAGCATAGACGTCAACTCCGAGGAGGAGGGGACGTCAACTCTGGGGTGGAGAGACGTCAACTCCGGGGTGGAGGGACGTCAACTCTAGGGTGGAGAGACGTCAACTCCGGGGAGGGGACGTCAACTCCGGGGAGGAGGGGACGTCAACTCCGGGGAGGAGGGGACGTCAATTCTGGGGTGGAGGGGACGTCAACTGTGGGGTGGAGGGGACGTCAACTGTGGGGTGGAGGGACGTCAACTCCGGGGTGGAGGGAGGTCGACTCTGGGGTGGAGGGAGGTCAACTCTGGGATGGAGGGGACGTCAACTGTGGGATGGAGGGACGTCAACTCCGGGGTGGAGGGACGTCAACTCCGGGGTGGAGAGACGTCAACTCCGGGGAGGAGGGGACGTTAACTTCGGGGTGAAGGGACGTCAACTCCGGGGTGGAGGGACGTCTACTCCGGGGTGGAGGGACGTCAACTCTGGGGTGGAGGGATGTCAACTCCGGGGTGGAGGGACGTCAACTCCGGGGTGAAGGGACGTCAACTCCGGGGTGGACGGACGTCAATTCCGAGGTGGAGGGACGTCAACTCCGGGGTGGAGGGACGTCAACTCCGGGGTGGAGGGACGTCAATCTTCACATTTGGTTTGTTCCCCAGAAATGCCCACTTCGAGGCTCTGACCAACAGTTCCACTTTGTTTGCTATCATGAGCGTTTGTGAGATGCTGACGGTCTTCAACAAACATACGAATGTTTAGTGAACAAATAAGTGCATAAACTTTGAGTAGAGAGACTGTAACAGAGCCATTGGTTAATTAAGAAGAATTACAAGAACGCCGGCAGACGCCAAGCTCGCTATGGGTTCATCAAATGAAACAACTTTCCCAGCTCAAGAGAAGAGTTAAATGAACCTGGCATAATTAGACTTTGTGTACTCGGGTTCCTTTACATTTTATCAGAACGGTTATAACTGTTTTTATTTATTGATTGTTTGTATAGTGATCAATCGGTTTTATGTCATTACCATTTTCCCCATACAAAGAACACTGGTTATTAATACGGGCTTAACCACACACTCATGTACGTTAAATTTCGTACCTTTTTGATTTACGTTTAGTAAGAATTAGATGAGATTAAATATAAATAATTATTTAAGTATCAATCTTATTTTATTAATTATTTCAGTCAATTAGGACATCTCTCCCATTATATTGTGACTGAGGCCATTTAGTCACTTTGATCTATCAAAGTTAGTTTGAGAAAAACAGTGTTTGCCCCCTTAACGAGCCAGTGTCCTGCTGCATTGGATACGAATTTACCGAATTAGTTCAAATTTTGGTATCTCCTTGGGTACTGCGAAAGCAGAATACACTACGCCTTTAGCTAAAATACATCTTGTCACCTCATGAGTTTAGGATACAACTGATGTGACTAAATTCAGCAAAGGCCTAAATCATTTATTATTTGCTAATCTATGCATAATTGATTCATGTTTGTTTTACTATTCACATTTTATTTAAGTATTGAGTATTGTTACAAGGATTAACACCACTGTGAAAGTTCTCAAGTCCTTTGTCTCTCACCTGTTGAAACTTAGATGTGTTGTTCATTGTAACTGACCTATAGCTTGCTCTATTTTATGAACTTGGTAAACTAGGATAGTGTATGCGGGAGCTACACAATGTCCCACATGTGTCTGGTCCTTCTCACATGTGTCTGGTCCTTCCCACATGTGTCTGGTCCTCCCACATGTGTCTAGTCCTTCTGAACCTCCCACATGTGTCTGGTCCTTCTGAACCTCCCACATGTGTCTGGTCCTTCTGAACCTCCCACATGTGTCTGGTCCTTCTGAACCTCCCACATGTGTCTGGTCCTTCTGAACCTCCCACATGTGTCTGGTCCTTCTGAACCTCCCACACGTGTCTGGTCCTTCTGAACCTCCCACATGTGTCTGGTCCTTCTGAACCTCCCACATGTGTCTGGTCCTTCTGAACCTCCCACATGTGTCTGGTCCTTCTGAACCTCCCACATGTGTCTGGTCCTTCTGAACCTCCCACATGTGTCTGGTCCTTCTGAACCTCCCACATGTGTCTGGTCCTCCTGAACCTTCCACATGTGTCTGGTCCTTCTGAACCTCCCACATGTGTCTGGTCCTTCTGAACCTCCCACATGTGTCTGGTCCTCCTGAACCTCCCACATGTGTCTGGTCCTTCTGAACCTCCCACATGTGTCTGGTCCTTCTGAACCTCCCATGTGTTCAGCCACGCACCCTATGCCAACTGGATGAATAGTGGTACGGACAAGAAGAACCACTGTGGCGAGGTGAGTCACAGTGAGGTGGATAAGCTCAACCACGAACCGAAGAAGACGTTTACAGGGAAAAGAATTTCATAGAGGAATGAAGATGTCGCCTTCCGTACCACTACCTCACCTGGCATTGTTGTACCACTGCCTGACACATAGACACTCTTGGCCCAATCAGGTTGTATCCTACCTACACCGAGGTTGTTACCCAGCACCATCTGCATGTGCTCTAAGGGTAACTTAGGGGCAACAGCTACGATAGCCTTCTCGACTCCATAGTCGGCAATCAGCTGTACCTCGTGAAGTGGTAACCTGTACTCCTCTGCAACACTCCGTATTCTCACCACTCCCACAGATGATTCCATAAAATCGTTGGGAAGAATACTCCTGGCTACCATGCTTATGTCAGCACCCGTATCACGAAGAACTGCAACCTCCACTGGGTCTGACTTCCCAAACTTCACGGTGGCCCCGAAAACGAAGGGGTGTTCGCCCATCTTCATTTCCCAACTATTCATATTGGGTCCACTATAATATGGGGTATGAACAAATACTCTCTCCTCTTCAAACATCAGTCCCATATTCCTCTGGTGCTCGTCACACTCACGGGCAAAATGACCTCTTACACCACAGTTGTAGCATCGGCCGCCTCTCCTAGGCGACCACTCACCAGTCACTCTGGTGATGCCAATAGTAGACGTTCCCTGAGTCCTACTTGGACTCCCCGTCGTCGGTTCCCGGGCAGCAGCTCCTACTCCCGAGCTAGGTCCACTGCTCACAGCTTGAGGCTTCCTTCCCGCATCCCTCGAGCTCTTGAACCGATATTCTTCACTGGGCAAACTACCCTTGGGAGAGTTCCAGCCCGTCCTTGCTCCTGAACTCTTAAAGTTCCCTCCAGACATGGTGTAAGGCGATTGTCTGGGCGGTCCCTTCCTTCTAAGATGCAGTGTCTCCTCCAGCTTGGTTCGCTGTACCTTTAAGGTCCTTTATTCCTGCCTCCTTCACTCTGACCTTGAGTTCCGGAATGGAGTATGGACATGATTTTTTCCATCACAATCAACTGTTTCAGCTCCTCCATCGTCTCTACCTCTTTGCCTTCAGCCATCGTAGAAACTTGCGCTCCATGTCACGAGCAGTCTCAGCATATGACCTTCCTGATGCCCTCGTGCAATCACGGAAGCGTTTCCTGTAATCCTCCGGGGTTAGTCTATATGAGTGGAGCACCGCTTTCTTCATTGTGACGTATATGGCACACTCCTCGATGTCCAACATGTTATATGTCTCTCTGGCCTCACCAGTCAATCTACTCTGTACTAACGCAGCCCAACCCTCTTCCGGTCATTCCTTCAATGTTGCTATCCTGTCAAAATGGTCGAAGAAAGCCTCGGCCTCCAGAGGATCAAAGGTAGATAGATCGCGCTCCCGGGCCTTGAGGTCATCCCGACGTGCAGGTATCGAGAGTAGCCCACGTTCAAAGTGCCTCAGCTCGACCTCCCCGTTCGCCTCTATCTCGGCTCGTCGCATTTGTAGCTGGGCTTCCCTGTCTTCTCGTTTCAGCCGCGCCGCTCGTGCTTGCTCCTCATGATGCAGCTGTGTTTCTCTCTCCTCTCGACGCAGTTAGGCCTCTAATTGCATTCGTATTATCTACAGCTGCATTCTCTTCCCGCTACTATTGGATCCCCCCACTGCTTCCACGTTCACTGCGAGTTCTAGCCACACTGGTAGGTGCTTGGGACGGCTCTACTGGGGACGGCCCACTTTGGGAAGGCTCCTCTTGGCATGGCTCTACTCCCATCGTCTCCTCTCGAGCTATGAGCTGTGCCATGATCTCTATCCTATGTTCCGCTACCTTAGTCGTCCTAACTCTGATCCCAAAGTTGTTTGCCACTTGTTGGAGCTGAGCTTTGGTACACTCCTCCAAAATTTTCTCATCCCCCATCCCAATAAATTTCTTTACAGTATCCTCCTCCATCTCTATATTATCGAGCATACACGACAGCAGAGACAAATTAATGGGTGTTAATTTCAATGTTTCACTCCCTTAGCGGGTTGGGTAATGCTATCACCAAATTCACTGGCAACACTGTATTCGTACCCTGGCAACACTGTCCGCGAATTTTGACAACATTGTCCTGAACTCTGGGCAACACTGTTGCCCGACCAACGTATCCTGGCAACACTGAACTTCGATGAACGTATCCTAGCAACACTGTATTTTGACGAATGTATCCTGGCAAGGTTGCCAATTCTTGTCACGAGTGGGGGGGGGGGGGCTGGGGCTATGCTAGCATGGGGCTGCTACGGGGTTCTGGACACAATACTCAGTCTCTCCAATCACGTGACTCCCCAGATTTAACTTTGTCCCACAGAAGAGGACCAGTAATACCCACCACCGCAGGTCTTCGCTCCTACCACTGGGGGCACCACTGATTCACCCTGGGAGCCCTTCAGTCAACCACGGGCAAACTGTAATTAGCAATTCCGGCCTAGACCCATGGAAGAGTGAAGGAAGACCCAGACTTACCTTTTAACAATGACTTACCCTGAGTCTTGCCTGCCAGACAAAAAGTTCCAGGAATTCCTTTCCCACCTGCCTTCTCTGCTTGTTGCCAAAGTGTTGCTACTCCTACAGATTTGACACTGGACTGACAGCCCAAGGTTCACTTGGGGTGTGTACCAATAAATCCAAATAACTAATAATTCTAATTATTAATTATTGGATCTATTAGGTATAATAATCTTCATTGCATTTAGAAAGATAGCAACAGAGATAGGAGAAAAGAGACAGTGAGAGAGAGGAGAGAGAGAGAGAAGCAAGAGAGAAGCGAGAGAGAAGAGAGAGAGAAAGAGAGAGAGAGAGAGAGAGAGAGAGAGAGAGAGAGAGAGAGAGAGAGAGAGAGAGAGAGAGAGAGAGAAGAGAGAGAGAGAAGAGAGAGAGAGAGAGAGAGAGAGAGAGAGAGAGAGAGAGAGAGAGAGAGAGAGAAAGCGAGAGAGAAGCGAGAGAGAGAGAGAGAGAGAGAGAGAGAGAGAGAGAGAGAGAGAGAGAGAGAGAGAGAGAGAGAGAGAGAAGCGAGAGAGAAGAGAGAGAAGCGAGAGAGAAGAGAGAGAGAGAGAGAGAGAGAGAGAGAGAGAGAGAGAGAGAGAGAGAGAGAGAGAGAGAGAGAGAGAGAGAGAGAGAGAGAGAGAGAGAGAAAGAGAGAGAGAGAGAGAGAGAGAGAGAGAGAGAGAGAGAGAGAGAGAGAAAGCGAGAGAGAGAAGAGAGAGAGAGAGAGAGAGAGAGAGAGAGAGAGAGAGAGAGAGAGAGAGAGAGAGAGAGAGAGAGAGAGAGAGAGAGAGAGAGAGAGAGAAGAGAGAGAGAGAGAGAGAGAGAGAGAAGCGAGAGAGAAAGAGAGAAAGAGAGAGAGAGAGAGAGAGAGAGAGAGAGAGAGAGAGAGAGAGAGAGAGAGAGAGAGAGAGAGAGAGAGAGAGAGAGAGATAGTTATCAGTGGTATTCCATGGGCAGACTGGGGAGACGATCCTGTGAGGACTATGGCAGCCAGAGTGACTGTGACTGCCGGCACCGCCTCCCCTACCAACCGTTGACCACAGGTCTGGCAGTATCGTACTACACTCCAGGCCCCGGGCACCAACTTCCCCACACACAACACATACTACAATGCCTACATATAGGTTCTTGGGCATTGGTTATCCTCTATAAGTAACATAGGACCTTTATCACACACAAACACATATGCACACATTGGCAAGAGGCACTGAACTACAGGCCAGTTTTCCCTTACTTGTATACCATGCAAGGTGATGTAGAAGATCGTGAGGAAAAGGCTCGAAGAGTATCTGTAGGTCAATAGCTTTGTATCACACCACCAGCAGGGGTTCAGAGATGGTAAATCGTGCCTCACAAGTTTAATAGAATTCTATGACCAAGCAATAAAAATTAGGCAAGAAAGAGAAGGGTGGACAGACTGCATTTTCTAAAACTGTCAGAAAGCCTTTGACACAGTACCCCATAAAAGGCTGATAGAAAAGTTGGAGCAACAGGCTGGAGTAAAAGTGTAAGTGCTCCAGTGGACAAGAGAGTATCTAAGCAACAGGAAACAGCGAGTAACTATGAGGTGGGAGACGTCAGAGTGGGAAGATGTCACCAGCGGAGTCCAACAGGACTCTGTACTTGGACCCATCCTGTCTCTAATTTATGTAAACGATCTTCCAGAGGGTATAGATTCATTCCTCTCAGTGTTTGCTGATGACAGAAAAATTATGAGAAGAATCAGAGATAGACAGAGATAGATGATAGATAGATGAAGATAGACAGAGACTAAAGGACGACCTGGAAAAAACTGAAGGAATGGTCTAGAAAATGGCTACAAAAGTTCAACTCAGGAAAGTGTAAAGTAATGAAATTAAGCGAAGGGAACAGAAGGCTGAACACAAGGTACCATCTGGGAGGTGAAATACTGCATGAGTCAAATAGAGAGAAATATCTGGGGGTTGATATCACGCCGAACCTGTCCCCAGAGGCCCACACCAAAAGGATATCATCAGTGGCATATGCTAGGTTGGCCAAAATAAGACTTGCCTTTAGAAACTTGTGTAAGGAATCGTTTAGGGCCTGTATACTACTTATAACAGACCATTCCAGGAATATACAGCTCCAGCCTGGAATCCATTCATAGTTAAACACAAGAGTAAGGGGAGACATGATAACCACCTACAAAATTCTCAGGGGAATTGACAGGGTAGACAAAAACAGATCATTAGCACGGGTCGAACACGAACAAGGGGACACAGGTGGAAACTTAGTACCCAAATGAGCCACAGAGACATTAGAAAAAAAATTCTGTGTCAGAGTAGTTAACAAACGGAATGCATTAAGTAGTGATGTGGTGAAGGCTGACTCCATACACAGTTTCAAATGTAGATCTGTTAGAGCCCAGTAGGCTCAGGAATCTGTACACCAGTTGATTAGCAATTAAGAGGCGGGACCAAAGAGCTAGAGCTCAACCCCGAAAAGCACAACTAGGTGAGTACAACTAGATTAGTGCATATACACACACACACGCACACACACACGCACACACACACACACACACACACACACACACACATACACACTCACACACACCGTAGGGGGCCTCGTAGCCTGGTGGATAGCGCGCAGGATTCATAATTCTGTGGCGCGGGTTCGATTCCCGCACGAGGCAGAAACAAATGGGCAAAGTTTCTTTCACCCTAAGTGCCCCTGTTACCTAGCAGTAAATAGGTACCTGGGAGTTAGTCAGCTGTCACGGGCTGCTTCCTGGGGTGTGTGTGTGTGTGGTGTGGGAAAAAAAAAAAAAAAAAAAAGTAGTTAGTAAACAGTTGATTGACAGTTGAGAGGCGGGCCGAAAGAGCAGAGCTCAACCCCCGCAAAAACACAACTAGTAAACACACACACACACACACACACACACACACACACACACACACACACACACACACACACACACACACACACACACACACACACGATTAGTGAGGTCCGCGGAAATTCGTCAATTTCTCGGGACATTGAAGGAGTATAGAGGCTAGACCATAGTATTTGGCCTCTCGCAGTGTGTAGCTAGCAGGGTGCAACATAGCATAGTCATATCGCTTGCGATAGTGCGAAGATTTGGCGAAGAAACCAAAGTGGAGCTAGTGGCATCACAGGTGCATGTAAGTGTGCGACCTGACCGGGTGGGACGCCCCGCCGTGGAACTACCTGATTGTGCTGTTGAGTGGTGACTGTGATCAATGGTACAGTGAATTAGTGAACTGTCACACAACGATACAGTGACTGACTCCAGAGCTTTGTGTAGACAGAGAAGAACCGACCTTATCAATCTACCAGCACTTAGTGAATCACCTAGTGGGAGACAACGACGGATAACCATCATCATCATACATCGTCCTTACTCATCTGGTTGTGTGAGCGGGAGGAGACTGGTATGTACCCCCTCTCTGGTCAATTAATCAGGTGTACAGATTGAGGTAAAATATTATCAAATTCTTGTTCAGGATATCATATATATTTAAAAATCTCAGGGTGGCTCATTTCGACAGAAGTAACGCATAAGGGATATCTTGACACATACAAGCACGCCCGCCCATGTACGTATACACACACACAAGTGTGCACACGCTAAAACAGACACACACACACACGCACACACGCACACACGCACACATACACACACACACACACACAATCGTTCAGTCAGGGGAAAAGGCATTAACACCTGGGATCAGGACCTTACTCTCCCCCCCCCCCCTCTTGACCCCCCCATCTGACCTGACCTGACCTGGTCGCCATCTCCGCCCCCCCCCCCAGTCCCCAGCATCGCCCATACACACACTCTTCCCCTCCCCACTCTCTCCATCTCTCTCCCTCTCCCACTCCCTCTCTCCCACTCTCTCTCTCTCTCACTCTCTCTCTCTCCCACTCTCTATCTCTCCCACTCTCTCTCTCTCCCACTATCTCTCTCCTGCTCTCTCTCTCTCTCTCTCTCTCTCTCTCTCTCTCTCTCTCTCTCTCTCTCTCTCTCTCTCTCTCTCTCTCTCTCTCTCTCTCTCTCTCTCCCTCCCTCCCCCATCCCGCTCTGCCCTCCTGACAAATCCTATCAGACACAACTATAGAAACAGGGTCGAGCATGGCAGCCAGAGGTAACAGGGGAACAGGGAAGAGCCAAGGTGACGAAATGAAGGAAATGTTCACCCAGTTTCTGGAGGACATCAAGAGTGAGATGCAAGAAATGATGCAGGAAATGAAGAACGAAATAAGCAACCTGAAAAGAGAGCTGACAGCAGCAAAAGAGGAGATTAGAGCCCTCAAAGAGAATGGTATCGAGGCTGAGAATCAGAAAACCATCCAGGGAGAAGGTGGTAGTAGTTTTTTAGATGAGAATGCCACAATAAAAGCAACATTTGCGGAAATACTAAAAAAAGTAACTCTGAAGTAATGACTGCAGTGATGGAGGTGGCCATGAAAGCAGCCACCTCACAGGAGGTGGCACGCTCCACTAGCCAACTGCTGGAAAGGAACAGATCAGTGGTTGCTGTAGGTATTAAAGAACAGGAAGGCTCTAATAGGACAGAGTGGAATGACAAGGACAAAGCAGCAGTGAATGAAGTACTAAAGGCACTAGACATGGAAGGGGCTGAGCATAGCATTGAGAAGGTTTTCAGGCTAGGTTGGTACAACAAAGACCGAGAACGAATGATAAAGATAGTGTTTGCCAACGAGAGCACAAAGGAGAAGATCCTATCAAGGAAGAGCTCCCTGAAAAACGTGGGGAAATTCAAAAATGTATTCCTCCAGAGAGACATGACAAGGGAGAAGAGAGCCGTGGCAGCAGAAGCAAGGAAGAGGCGCAGGGCGTGAGGGGAAAACCAGGAAGTCACAGCTCCCAACACAACACCCCCAGAAGCGAGGGGGGAACCCACAACCAGCTACCCAGTAACACCAGAAGGGAGGACAACCCCGCCTCCCTCCTCTGCATAGAAAACCCTTCTACCCCAAACCCTCCCTGCCCCCACTCAAATGTTCAGCCAAATCTCCCTCCCCCCACACCCAATCCCCACCCTTCTACCCCTCCCCTCCTCCCGAGTCCTCCCTCCCCCCCTTTCCTTCCCGTCCTCCCTCCCCTTTCACCCCATACCCTCCCTGTCCCTCCCCCTTCACTGGATACCCCGCATCTCATTTCAGTATCCTCTGAGACCCTGTTATCCACCTCACAGGTCCTCACATCCATGGAACAGCCTCCCCCGCCAGCAGAACACTCACCAAGGAGGCGATTTGAGAAGGGACAGAAGACAGTGAGCCTCAAAGCGATGTACACTAACATAGATGGAATTACAAATAAAGCAAATGAGCTTGGAGAACGGGTACTAGAGGAAAACCCTGACATAATAGCCCTCACAGAAACAAAGATCACGAAAACGATAACAAACGCAGTGTTCCCACAGGACTATTATGTTATGAGGAAAGAGAGGGAAGGAAGAGGTGGGGGTGGTGTAGCTATGCTGGTAAGAAAAGGCTGGGATTTTGAGGAGATGGATATTCAGGCCTGTGAAGGTTTCAGTGACTACATAGCAGGTACCGTAACAAATGGAGGGGAAAAAATGATAGTCGTAGTCATATATAATCCACCACCAAATGACAGAAGACCTAGACAGGAATATGATAGAAACAACATGGCCACCATTAACATAATAGAAAGAGCAGCTTCTGTTGCTAGCAGGAATGGATCTGGACTACTAATTATGGGAGACTTCAACCATAGGAAGATAGATTGGAAGAACAGAGACCCGCATGGAGGACCAGAAACATGGAGAGCTAAGCTGCTGGGCGTGGCAACAAGAAACTTTCTAAGCCAGCACATCAAAGAACCAACAAGAATGAGAGGAGAAGATGAAAAAGCAATACTTGATTTGATATTTACCCTAAATGAGTGGGATATAAGAGAAGTTAAGATGGAAGCGCCCTTGGGAATGAGTGACACCAGTGTATTGAACTTTGAGTACCTGGTAGAACTAGGACTTATCTCCCCAAAAAAAGAACTAGGAATCAAAAGGCTGGCATACCGAAAGGGAAATTATGAACAGATGAGAAGTTTTCTAAGTGAAATACCTCTGGGACACAGACCTCAGAGATAAGTCTGTACAGGGTTTGATGGACTATGTTACCCAAAAGTGTCAGGAGGCAGTAAACAGGTTCATCCCGGCCCAAAGGGAAAAATCCGAGAAGCAACAGAAGAATTCATGGTATAATAGGGCATGTATGGAAGCGAAGAAACTTAACAAAAGGGCGTGGAGGAACTTCCGTAATAACAGAACACCAGAAAGCAGAGAGAGATACCAGAAAACCAGGAATGAGTACGTCAGGGGGAGAAGAGAAGCAGAGAAAAGTTTTGAAAATGATATAGCAAACAAAGCCAAGACCGAACCAAAGCTACTCCACAGTCACATCAGAAGGAAAACAACAGCGAAAGAACAGGTATTGAAACTTCGAACAGGCGATGACAGGTATACAGAGAATGACAGAGAGGTGTGTGTGAAGAACTAAACAAGAGGTTCCAGGAGGTCTTCACAATAGAACAAGGTGAGGTCACTGTGCTAGGAGAGAGGGAAGTAAACCAGGCGGCCTTGGAAGAGTTCGAAATTACGAGAGAGGAGGTGAAGAGACACCTGCTGGATCTGGATGTTAGAAAGGCTCTTGGTCCAGATGGGATCTCACCATGGATACTGAAAGAGTGTGCAGAGGCACTTTGCTTGCCACTCTCCATAGTGTATAGTAAGTCACTGGAGATGGGAGACCTACCAGAAATATGGAAGACGGCGAATGCGGTCCCAATATCCAAAAAGGGCGACAGGCAAGAGGCACTGAACTACAGGCCAGTGTCCTTGACTTATATACCATGCAAGGTGATGGAGAAGATCGTGAGAAAAAACCTGGTAACACATCTGGAGAGAAGGGACTTCGTGACAAATCGCCAACATGGGTTCAGGGAGGGTAAATCTTGCCTTACAGGCTTGATAGAATTCTACGATCAGGTGACAAAGATTAAGCAGGAAAGAGAGGGCTGGGCGGACTGCATTTTCTTGGATTGTCGGAAAGCCTTTGACACAGTACCGCATAAGAGGCTGGTACATAAGCTGGAGAGAGGGGCAGGTGTAGCTGGTAAGGTGCTCCAGTGGATAAGGGAGTATCTAAGCAATAGGAATCAGAGAGTTACGGTGAGGGATGAGACCTCCGATTGGCGTGAAGTCACCAGTGGAGTCCCACAGGGCTCTGTACTCGGTCCTATCTTGTTTCTGATATATGTAAATGATCTCCCAGAGGGTATCGATTCATTTCTCTCAATGTTTGCGGACGATGCTAAAATTACGAGAAGGATTAAAACAGAAGAGGACTGTTTGAGGCTTCAAGAAGACCTAGACAAGCTGAAGGAATGGTCGAACAAATGGTTGTTAGAGTTTAACCCAACCAAATGTAATGTAATGAAGATAGGTGTAGGGAGCAGGAGGCCAGATACAAGGTATCATCTGGGAGAGGAAATTCTTCAGGAGTCAGAGAAGGAAAAAGACTTGGGGGTTGATATCACGCCAGACCTGTCTCCTGCAGCACATATCAAGCGGATAACATCAGCGGCATATGCGAGGCTGGCAAACATACGAACGGCATTCAGAAACTTGAGTAAAGAATCATTCAGAACTTTGTATACCACACATGTCAGGCCAATCCTGGAGTATGCAGCCCCAGCATGGAGTCCATATCTAGTCAAGGATAAGACTAAACTGGAAAAGGTTCAAAGGTTTGCCACCAGACTAGTACCCGAGCTGAGAGGTATGAGCTACGAGGAGAGACTACGGGAATTAAACCTCACTTCGCTGGAAGACAGAAGAGTTAGGGGGGACATGATCACCACATTCAAGATTCTGAAGGGAATTGATAGGGTAGATAAAGACAGTCTATTTAACACAAGGGGAACACGTACAAGGGGACACAGGTGGAAACTGAGTGCCCAAATGAGCCACAGAGATATTAGAAAGAACTTTTTTAGTGTCAGAGTGGTGGACAAATGGAATGCATTATTAAGTGATGTGGTGGAGGCTGACTCCATACAAAGTTTCAAGTGTAGATATGATAGAGCCCGATAGGCTCAGGAATCTGTACATCAGTTGATTGACGGTTGAGTGGCGGGACCAAAGAGCCAGAGCTCAACCCCCGCAAACACAACTAGGTGAGTACACACACACACACACACACACACACACACACACACACACACACACACACACACACACACACACACACACACACACACACAACTAGGTGGCGGCTGATTCCATACACAGTTTCAAGTGTAGATATGATAGAGCCCAATAGGCTCAGGAATCTGTACACCTGTTGATTGACGGTTGAGAGGCGGGACCAGTTGAGACAGAGCTCAACCCCCGCAAACACAACTAGGTGAGTACACACACACACACACACACACACATACACACACACACACACACACACACACACACACACACACACACACACACACACACACACACACACACATCGAAGGGCATTGGTGGCTGAGTGGACAGCACGCTGCACACGTAATTTCGTTTTTTTTTCACACTGATACCCATGTTACCTAGCAGTAAATAGGTGCCCGGGAGTTAGACAGCTGTTATGGGCTACTTCCTGTGTGTGTGTTTGTGTGTGTGTGTATGTGTGTTAAAAAATTAGTAGTAGTTAGTGACAGTTGAGAGGCGGGCCAAAAGAGCAGAGCTCAATCCCCACAAGGACAACTTGGTGAATGCAACTAGGTGCCTGCACACACACACACACTCACACACACACACACACACACACACACACACACACACACACACACACACACACACACACACACACACACACACACACACAATGTTTGCTGACGACGCCAAAATTATGAGAAGGATTAAGACAGAGGAGGACAGCTTGAGGCTTCAAGAAGACCTGGACAAGCTGCAGGAATGGTCGAACAAATGGCTGTTAGAGTTTAATCCAAGCAAATGTAATGTAATGAAGATAGGGGTAGGGAGCAGGAGACCAGATACAAGGTATAGTTTGGGAGATGAAATCCTGCAAGAGTCAGAGAGAGAGAAAGACCTGGGGGTTGATATCAGGCCAGACATGTCCCCTGAAGCTCATATCAGGAGGATAACATGAGCGGCATATGCCAGGTTGGCTAACATGAGAACGGTTTTCAGAAACTTGTGTCAAGAATCTTTCAGAACATTATATACCACATATGTCAGACCAATCCTGGAGTATGCGGCTCCAGCATGGAGTCCATATCTAGTCCAGCATAAGACTAAAATGGAAAAGGTTCAAAGGTTTGCCACCAGAGTAGTACCCGAGCTGAGAGGTATGAGCTACGAGGTGAGACTACGGGAATTAAACCTCACTTCGTTGGAAGACAGAAGAGTTAGGGGGGACATGATCACCACATTCAAGATCCTCAAGGAAATTGACAGGGTTGATAAAGACAGGCTGTTTAACACAAGGGGCACACGCACTAGGGGACACAGGTGGAAACTGAGTGCCCAAATAAGCCACAGAGATATTAGAAAGAACTTTTTTAGTGTCAGAGTGGTTGACAAATGGAATGCATTAGGAAGTGATGTGGTGGAGGCTGACTCCATACAGAGTTTCAAGTGTAGATATGATAGAGCCCAATAGGCTCAGGAACCTGTACACCTGTTGATTGACAGTTGAGAGGCGGGACCAAAGAGCCAGAGTCAACCCCCGCAAGCACAACTAGGTGAGTACAACTAGGTGAGTACACACACACACACACACACACACACACACGCTCAGAAGAGCGTGTGAAAGCGTGAAAAAGAGCTCAGAAGCCATGGACACAGTGAGGGAGGTAGCGATGCAAGCAGCTACCTCACAGGAAGCAGCAAGGTGCACCACTCAACTGCTGGAGAGGAAAAGATCAGTGGTAGTTGTAGGCATCAAAGAACAGGAAGGATCCAACAGGCAAGAATGGAATGGCAAGGATAGAGAGGCAGTACATTTTCTACTGAAGGGGTTACAGGTGGAAGGGGCTGTACATAACATAGAGAAGGTTTTCAGGTTGGGCTGGTACAACGAGGACAGAAACCGACTTGTAAAGGTGGTGTTTACAAACGAAACCACGAAGGAGGACATTCTCGAAAGGAAGAGTCGTCTGCAGCATATGGAGGGATACAAAAAAGTATTCCTGCAGAGGGACAGGACGAAGAAGGAGAGAGCCAGGGCAGCAGAGGCAAGGAGGAAGCGCAGGGAGAGAGGAGCAAACCAGGAAATCACAGCCCTCATCACAACAGTCCCAGAGATAAGAGGAGAACCCAAAACCAGCATCCCAGCAACACCAGAGGGGAGGGCAACACCACCTCCCCCCTCTGCATAGAAACCCTTCCTTCCCCTCACCCTACCTGCCCCCACCCAACCCTTCCTCCCACCCCACCCCATTCTGACCCTGACACCCCTTCCCCATTCCCATCATGTCCCCCCTCCCACCTTTTTCCCCCTGTCCCCCCTCCCCCTTCATCCCAAACCCTCCCTATCCCTCCTCCCCCCTCACTGCGTATCCTCCATGTCCCCCCTACCTCCTTAACCCACACCCTATCTGTCCCCCCTTCCCTTAAACCCCCACCCCCCACCCCAAAATCCTCTGAGACCCTGCAAACCACCTCACAGATCCTCTCACCCACGGAACAGCTTCCCACACCAGCAGAATGCTTGTTAAGAAAGGGACATAAAAATGAACAAAAGAAAGTGAGCTTCAAGGCGATGTACACTAACATAGATGGGATTTCAAATAAAACAAGTGAACTTGGAGAATGGGCACTAGAAGAAAACCCAGACATAATTGCACTCACAGAAACAAAGTTAACGAAAATCATAACAAACGCAGTGTTTCCACAGGGCTACTATGTAGTGAGGAAAGAGAGAGAAGGGAGAGGAGGAGGTGGTGTAGCTCTGCTACTAAGAGAAGGTTGGAGTTTCGAAGAGATGGTAATTCAGAACTGTGAAGGTTTCAGTGACTACATTTCAGGCACCATAGCAACTGGAGGACAGAAAATTATAATAGTAGTCATATATAACCCCCCACCAAACGACAGAAGACCCAGACAGGAATATGATAGAAACAACTTGGCCACCATCAATATAATAGAGAGAGCAGCTTCTGTGGCTAGCAGGAACGGATCCAGACTTCTAATCATGGGAGACTTCAACCATGGGAAGATAGATTGGGGGAACAGAGACCCACATGGAGGCCCAGACACATGGAGAGCTAAGCTGCTGGATGTGGCATCAAGAAACTTTCTAAGTCAACACGTCAAGGGACTGACAAGATATGAGAGGAGGGGATGAACCAGCCTTGCTTGATCTGATATTTACCCTAAATGAGTCGGATATAAGGGAAGTTAAGTTGGAAGCCCCCTTGGGAATGAGTGATCATAGTGTATTGAGCTTTGAGTACCTGGTTGAGCTGGGAATTATCACCCCCAAAAAAGAACTGGGAACCAAAGGGCTGGCGTACCGAAAGGAAAACTATGAGGAAATGAATAATTCCTATGGGACACAGAAATCGGAACCAAGTCCGTACAAGACATGATGGACTATGTCACCCAAAAATGTCAGGAGGCTGTAAGCAGGTTTGTCCCAGCCCGACAGGAAAAAACAGAGAAGCAAAGGAAGAATCCGTGGTTTAATAAGGAATGTATGAAAGCAAAGGAGCAGAACAAAAGGGCATGGAGGAACTTCCGTAATAACAGAACACCAGAAAGTAGAGAGATATACCAGAGAATCAGGAACGAGTATGTCAGTATGAGAAGAGCAGCTGAGAAAAGGTATGAAAATGATATAGCTAATAAAGCCAAGACCGAACCCAAGCTACTACACAGTCACATCAGGAGGAAGACAACAGTGAAGGAACAGGTGATGAAACTTAGGGTGGGCGAGGACAGGTACACAGAGAATGACAAAGAGGTGTGTGTGAAGAACTCAACAAAAGATTCCAGGTGGTCTTTACAATAGAACAGGGAGATGTAGCGGCGCTAGAAGAGGTGGCAGCAAACCAGGTGACCTTGGATAGGTTCGAAATTACAAGAGATGAGGTCAAGAAGCACCTATTGGAGCTGGATGTGAGAAAAGCTGTTGGGCCGGATGGAATCTCGCCATGGGTCTTGAAAGAGTGTGCAGGAGCACTTTGCCTACCGCTCTCCATAGTGTATAGTAGGTCACTGGAAACGGGGGACCTACCAGAAATATGGAAGACTGCTAATGTAGAACCAATGTACAAAAAGTGTGACAGACAAGAGGCACTGAATTACAGGTCAGTGTCCTTAACTTGTATACCATGCAAGGTGATGGAGAAGATTGTGAGAAAAAACCTAGTAACATATCTGGAGAGAAGTGACTTCGTGACAACCCATCAACATGGGTTCAGGGAGGGTAAATCTTGCCTTACAGGATTGATAGAATTCTACGATCAGGTGACAAAGATTAAACAAGAAAGAGAAGGGTGGGCGGACTGCATTTTTTTGGACTGTTGGGAAGCCTTTGACACAGTACCCCATAAAAGGTTGATGCATAAGCTAGAGAAACAGGCAGGAGTAACTGGTAGGGCGCTCCAGTGGATAAGGGAGAACCTAAACAATAGGAAGCAGAGAGTTACAGTGAGGGGTGAGACCTTAGACTGGCGTGAAGTCACCAGTGGAGTCCCACAGGGCTCTGTACTTGGACCTATCCTGTTTCTGATATACGTAAATGATCTCCCAGAGGGTATAGACTCATTCCTCTCAATGTTTGCTGACGACGCCAAAATTATGAGAAAGATTAAGACAGAGGAGGACAGCTTGAGGCTTCAAGAAGACCTGGACAAGCTGCAGGAATGGTCGAACAAATGGCTGTTAGAGTTTAATCCAAGCAAATGTAATGTAATGAAGATAGGGGTAGGGAGCAGGAGACCAGATACAAGGTATAGTTTGGGAGATGAAATCCTGCAAGAGTCAGAGAGAGAGAAAGACCTGGGGGTTGATATCAGGCCAGACATGTCCCCTGAAGCTCATATCAGGAGGATAACATGAGCGGCATATGCCAGGTTGGTTAACATGAGAACGGTTTTCAGAAACTTGTTTCAAGAATCTTTCAAAACATTATATACCACATATGTCAGGCCAATCCTGGAGTATGCGGCTCCAGCATGGAGTCCATATCTAGTCCAGCATAAGACTAAACTGAAAAGGGTCTAAGGTTTGCCACCAGACTAGAACCAGAACTGAGGGGTATGAGCTACGAGGAGAGACTACGGGAATTAAACATCACGTCACTGGGAGACAGAAGAGTTAGAGGGGACCTGATCACCACATACAAGATTCTCAGAGGAATTGATAGGGTAGATAAAGACAGACTTTTTAACACAAGGGGCACACGCACTAGGGGACACAGGTGGAAATTGAGTGGCCAAATGAGCCATAGAGACGTTAGAAAGAATTTTTCAGTGTCAGAGTAGTAGACATATGGAATGCATTAGGAAGGGATGTGGTGGAGGCTGACTCCATACACAGATTCAAGTATAGATATGATAGAGCCCAATAGGCTCAGGAACCTGTACACCTGTTGATTGACGGTTGAGAGGCGGGACCAAAGAGCCAGAGCTCAACCCCCACAAGCAAAATTAGGTAAGTACAATTATGTAAGTACACACACACACACACACACACACACACACACACACACACACACACATCAGGAGAGGGGCCTGATAGCTGAGTGGACAGCGCTCTGTTACCGTAATCCTATGGTCCGGGTTCGATCCCTGATGATGGCAGAATAAAAATGGTAATTATCTTTCACCCTGATGCGCCTGTTATCCAGCAGTACATAGGTACCTGGGAGTTAGATAGCTGTTACAGGCTGCTTCCTGGGGGTATGTGTGTGTGTGTGCGGGGAAAAAATAGTTGGTAGTTATTAACAGTTGATTGATTGAGAGTTGAGAGGCAGGCCGAAAGAGCAGAGCACATCCCCCACAAACACAACTAGGTGAATACATTCACAAAAAACACACACACACATATTTGATGTTAAAAAGACGTCTTAATATAAATAGTTACAGAGTCACCTTTCTGAGACCAAATAAAAACGTCAAACAACGTTTTATGTTTGCTAGGATGATATTGATTGTTGGCCTAGCACGACCTTGACGGATGACCAGGTACGACCTCAATGATTGAACTGGCGCAAACTTGATGACTGACCTGGCATGACACTGATTGTTGGCCTAGCACGACCTTGATGGATGACCAAGTACGACCTCAATGATTGACCTGGCATGATATTGTTTGTTGGCCTAGCACGACCTTGATGGATGACCTGGCATGACCTGAACTGTCGACCTGGCTCGACCTTTACTGCCAACCTGGCACAACCTGTACTGTCAACCTGACACGGCCTGTACTCTCGACCTGACACGGCCTGTACTGTCAACCTGACACGGCCTGTACTGTCAACCTGACATGGCCTGTACTGTACGGAAACTTTCTAAGCCAGCACATCAAAGAACCAACAAGAATGAGAGGAGAAGATGAAACAGCAATACTTGATTTGATATTTACCCTAAATGAGTGGGATATAAGAGAAGTTAAGATGGAAGCGCCCTTGGGAATGAGTGACCACAGTGTATTGAACTTTGAGTACCTGGTAGAACTAGGACTTATCTCCCCAAAAAAAGAACTAGGAATCAAAAGGCTGGCATACCGAAAGGGAAATTATGAACAGATGAGAAGTTTTCTAAGTGAAATACCTCTGGGACACAGACCTCAGAGATAAGTCTGTACAGGGTTTGATGGACTATGTTACCCAAAAGTGTCAGGAGGCAGTAAACAGGTTCATCCCGGCCCAAAGGGAAAAATCCGAGAAGCAACAGAAGAATTCATGGTATAATAGGGCATGTATGGAAGCGAAGAAACTTAACAAAAGGGCGTGGAGGAACTTCCGTAATAACAGAACACCAGAAAGCAGAGAGAGATACCAGAAAACCAGGAATGAGTACGTCAGGGGGAGAAGAGAAGCAGAGAAAAGTTTTGAAAATGATATAGCAAACAAAGCCAAGACCGAACCAAAGCTACTCCACAGTCACATCAGAAGGAAAACAACAGCGAAAGAACAGGTATTGAAACTTCGAACAGGCGATGACAGGTATACAGAGAATGACAGAGAGGTGTGTGAAGAACTAAACAAGAGGTTCCAGGAGGTCTTCACAATAGAACAAGGTGAGGTCACTGTGCTAGGAGAGAGGGAAGTAAACCAGGCGGCCTTGGAAGAGTTCGAAATTACGAGAGAGGAGGTGAAGAGACACCTGCTGGATCTGGATGTTAGAAAGGCTCTTGGTCCAGATGGGATCTCACCATGGATACTGAAAGAGTGTGCAGAGGCACTTTGCTTGCCACTCTCCATAGTGTATAGTAAGTCACTGGAGACGGGAGACCTACCAGAAATATGGAAGACGGCGAATGTGGTCCCAATATCCAAAAAGGGCGACAGGCAAGAGGCACTGAACTACAGGCCAGTGTCCTTGACTTATATACCATGCAAGGTGATGGAGAAGATCGTGAGAAAAAACCTGGTAACACATCTGGAGAGAAGGGACTTCGTGACAAATCGCCAACATGGGTTCAGGGAGGGTAAATCTTGCCTTACAGGCTTGATAGAATTCTACGATCAGGTGACAAAGATTAAGCAGGAAAGAGAGGGCTGGGCGGACTGCATTTTCTTGGATTGTCGGAAAGCCTTTGACACAGTACCGCATAAGAGGCTGGTACATAAGCTGGAGAGAGGGGCAGGTGTAGCTGGTAAGGTGCTCCAGTGGATAAGGGAGTATCTAAGCAATAGGAATCAGAGAGTTACGGTGAGGGATGAGACCTCCGATTGGCGTGAAGTCACCAGTGGAGTCCCACAGGGCTCTGTACTCGGTCCTATCTTGTTTCTGATATATGTAAATGATCTCCCAGAGGGTATCGATTCATTTCTCTCAATGTTTGCGGACGATGCTAAAATTACGAGAAGGATTAAAACAGAAGAGGACTGTTTGAGGCTTCAAGAAGACCTAGACAAGCTGAAGGAATGGTCGAACAAATGGTTGTTAGAGTTTAACCCAACCAAATGTAATGTAATGAAGATAGGTGTAGGGAGCAGGAGGCCAGATACAAGGTATCATCTGGGAGAGGAAATTCTTCAGGAGTCAGAGAAGGAAAAAGACTTGGGGGTTGATATCACGCCAGACCTGTCTCCTGCAGCACATATCAAGCGGATAACATCAGCGGCATATGCGAGGCTGGCAAACATACGAACGGCATTCAGAAACTTGTGTAAAGAATCATTCAGAACTTTGTATACCACATATGTCAGGCCAATCCTGGAGTATGCAGCCCCAGCATGGAGTCCATATCTAGTCAAGGATAAGACTAAACTGGAAAAGGTTCAAAGGTTTGCCACCAGACTAGTACCCGAGCTGAGAGGTATGAGCTACGAGGAGAGACTACGGGAATTAAACCTCACTTCGCTGGAAGACAGAAGAGTTAGGGGGGACATGATCACCACATTCAAGATTCTGAAGGGAATTGATAGGGTAGATAAAGACAGTCTATTTAACACAAGGGGAACACGTACAAGGGGACACAGGTGGAAACTGAGTGCCCAAATGAGCCACAGAGATATTAGAAAGAACTTTTTTAGTGTCAGAGTGGTGGACAAATGGAATGCATTATCAAGTGATGTGGTGGAGGCTGACTCCATACAAAGTTTCAAGTGTAGATATGATAGAGCCCGATAGGCTCAGGAATCTGTACATCAGTTGATTGACGGTTGAGAGGCGGGACCAGTTGAGACAGAGCTCAACCCCAGCAAACACAACTAGGTGAGTACACACACACACACACACACATACACACACACACACACACACACACACACACACACACACACACACACACACACACACACACACACACACACACACACACACACACACACACATCGAAGGGCATTGGTGGCTGAGTGGACAGCACGCTGCACACGTAATTTCGTTTTTTTTTCACACTGATACCCATGTTACCTAGCAGTAAATAGGTGCCCGGGAGTTAGACAGCTGTTATGGGCTACTTCCTGTGTGTGTGTGTGTGTGTGTGTGTGTATGTGTGTTAAAAAATTAGTAGTAGTTAGTGACAGTTGAGAGGCGGGCCAAAAGAGCAGAGCTCAATCCCCACAAGGACAACTTGGTGAATGCAACTAGGTGCCTGCACACACACACACACTCACACACACACACACACACACACACACACACACACACACACACACACACACACACACACCCACACACACACACACACACACACACACACACACACACACACACACACACACACACACACACACACACACACACACACACACACACAATGTTTGCTGACGACGCCAAAATTATGAGAAGGATTAAGACAGAGGAGGACAGCTTGAGGCTTCAAGAAGACCTGGACAAGCTGCAGGAATGGTCGAACAAATGGCTGTTAGAGTTTAATCCAAGCAAATGTAATGTAATGAAGATAGGGGTAGGGAGCAGGAGACCAGATACAAGGTATAGTTTGGGAGATGAAATCCTGCAAGAGTCAGAGAGAGAGAAAGACCTGGGGGTTGATATCAGGCCAGACATGTCCCCTGAAGCTCATATCAGGAGGATAACATGAGCGGCATATGCCAGGTTGGCTAACATGAGAACGGTTTTCAGAAACTTGTGTCAAGAATCTTTCAGAACATTATATACCACATATGTCAGACCAATCCTGGAGTATGCGGCTCCAGCATGGAGTCCATATCTAGTCCAGCATAAGACTAAAATGGAAAAGGTTCAAAGGTTTGCCACCAGAGTAGTACCCGAGCTGAGAGGTATGAGCTACGAGGTGAGACTACGGGAATTAAACCTCACTTCGTTGGAAGACAGAAGAGTTAGGGGGGACATGATCACCACATTCAAGATCCTCAAGGAAATTGACAGGGTTGATAAAGACAGGCTGTTTAACACAAGGGGCACACGCACTAGGGGACACAGGTGGAAACTGAGTGCCCAAATAAGCCACAGAGATATTAGAAAGAACTTTTTTAGTGTCAGAGTGGTTGACAAATGGAATGCATTAGGAAGTGATGTGGTGGAGGCTGACTCCATACAGAGTTTCAAGTGTAGATATGATAGAGCCCAATAGGCTCAGGAACCTGTACACCTGTTGATTGACAGTTGAGAGGCGGGACCAAAGAGCCAGAGTCAACCCCCGCAAGCACAACTAGGTGAGTACAACTAGGTGAGTACACACACACACACACACACACACACGCTCAGAAGAGCGTGTGAAAGCGTGAAAAAGAGCTCAGAAGCCATGGACACAGTGAGGGAGGTAGCGATGCAAGCAGCTACCTCACAGGAAGCAGCAAGGTGCACCACTCAACTGCTGGAGAGGAAAAGATCAGTGGTAGTTGTAGGCATCAAAGAACAGGAAGGATCCAACAGGCAAGAATGGAATGGCAAGGATAGAGAGGCAGTACATTTTCTACTGAAGGGGTTACAGGTGGAAGGGGCTGTACATAACATAGAGAAGGTTTTCAGGTTGGGCTGGTACAACGAGGACAGAAACCGACTTGTAAAGGTGGTGTTTACAAACGAAACCACGAAGGAGGACATTCTCGAAAGGAAGAGTCGTCTGCAGCATATGGAGGGATACAAAAAAGTATTCCTGCAGAGGGACAGGACGAAGAAGGAGAGAGCCAGGGCAGCAGAGGCAAGGAGGAAGCGCAGGGAGAGAGGAGCAAACCAGGAAATCACAGCCCTCATCACAACAGTCCCAGAGATAAGAGGAGAACCCAAAACCAGCATCCCAGCAACACCAGAGGGGAGGGCAACACCACCTCCCCCCTCTGCATAGAAACCCTTCCTTCCCCTCACCCTACCTGCCCCCACCCAACCCTTCCTCCCACCCCACCCCATTCTGACCCTGACACCCCTTCCCCATTCCCATCATGTCCCCCCTCCCACCTTTTTCCCCCTGTCCCCCCTCCCCCTTCATCCCATACCCTCCCTATCCCTCCTCCCCCCTCACTGCGTATCCTCCATGTCCCCCCTACCTCCTTAACCCACACCCTACCTGTCCCCCCTTCCCTTAAACCCCCACCCCCCACCCCAAAATCCTCTGAGACCCTGCAAACCACCTCACAGATCCTCTCACCCACGGAACAGCTTCCCACACCAGCAGAATGCTTGTTAAGAAAGGGACATAAAAATGAACAAAAGAAAGTGAGCTTCAAGGCGATGTACACTAACATAGATGGGATTTCAAATAAAACAAGTGAACTTGGAGAATGGGCACTAGAAGAAAACCCAGACATAATTGCACTCACAGAAACAAAGTTAACGAAAATCATAACAAACGCAGTGTTTCCACAGGGCTACTATGTAGTGAGGAAAGAGAGAGAAGGGAGAGGAGGAGGTGGTGTAGCTCTGCTACTAAGAGAAGGTTGGAGTTTCGAAGAGATGGTAATTCAGAACTGTGAAGGTTTCAGTGACTACATTTCAGGCACCATAGCAACTGGAGGACAGAAAATTATAATAGTAGTCATATATAACCCCCCACCAAACGACAGAAGACCCAGACAGGAATATGATAGAAACAACTTGGCCACCATCAATATAATAGAGAGAGCAGCTTCTGTGGCTAGCAGGAACGGATCCAGACTTCTAATCATGGGAGACTTCAACCATGGGAAGATAGATTTGGGGAACAGAGACCCACATGGAGGCCCAGACACATGGAGAGCTAAGCTGCTGGATGTGGCATCAAGAAACTTTCTAAGTCAACACGTCAAGGGACTGACAAGATATGAGAGGAGGGGATGAACCAGCCTTGCTTGATCTGATATTTACCCTAAATGAGTCGGATATAAGGGAAGTTAAGTTGGAAGCCCCCTTGGGAATGAGTGATCATAGTGTATTGAGCTTTGAGTACCTGGTTGAGCTGGGAATTATCACCCCCAAAAAAGAACTGGGAACCAAAGGGCTGGCGTACCGAAAGGGAAACTATGAGGAAATGAATAATTCCTATGGGACACAGAAATCGGAACCAAGTCAGTACAAGACATGATGGACTATGTCACCCAAAAATGTCAGGAGGCTGTAAGCAGGTTTGTCCCAGCCCGACAGGAAAAAACAGAGAAGCAAAGGAAGAATCCGTGGTTTAATAAGGAATGTATGAAAGCAAAGGAGCAGAACAAAAGGGCATGGAGGAACTTCCGTAATAACAGAACACCAGAAAGTAGAGAGATATACCAGAGAATCAGGAACGAGTATGTCAGTATGAGAAGAGCAGCTGAGAAAAGGTATGAAAATGATATAGCTAATAAAGCCAAGACCGAACCCAAGCTACTACACAGTCACATCAGGAGGAAGACAACAGTGAAGGAACAGGTGATGAAACTTAGGGTGGGCGAGGACAGGTACACAGAGAATGACACAGAGGTGTGTGTGAAGAACTCAACAAAAGGTTCCAGGTGGTCTTTACAATAGAACAGGGAGATGAAGCGGCGCTAGAAGAGGTGGCAGCAAACCAGGTGACCTTGGATAGGTTCGAAATTACAAGAGATGAGGTCAAGAAGCACCTATTGGAGCTGGATGTGAGAAAAGCTGTTGGGCCGGATGGAATCTCGCCATGGGTCTTGAAAGAGTGTGCAGGAGCACTTTGCCTACCGCTCTCCATAGTGTATAGTAGGTCACTGGAAACGGGGGACCTACCAGAAATATGGAAGACTGCTAATGTAGAACCAATGTACAAAAAGTGTGACAGACAAGAGGCACTGAACTACAGGCCAGTGTCCTTAACTTGTATACCATGCAAGGTGATGGAGAAGATTGTGAGAAAAAACCTAGTAACATATCTGGAGAGAAGAGACTTCGTGACAACCCATCAACATGGGTTCAGGGAGGGTAAATCTTGCCTTACAGGATTGATAGAATTCTACGATCAGGTGACAAAGATTAAACAAGAAAGAGAAGGGTGGGCGGACTGCATTTTTTTGGACTGTTGGGAAGCCTTTGACACAGTACCCCATAAAAGGTTGATGCATAAGCTAGAGAAACAGGCAGGAGTAACTGGTAGGGCGCTCCAGTGGATAAGGGAGAACCTAAACAATAGGAAGCAGAGAGTTACAGTGAGGGGTGAGACCTTAGACTGGCGTGAAGTCACCAGTGGAGTCCCACAGGGCTCTGTACTTGGACCTATCCTGTTTCTGATATACGTAAATGATCTCCCAGAGGGTATAGACTCATTCCTCTCAATGTTTTCTGACGACGCCAAAATTATGAGAAAGATTAAGACAGAGGAGGACAGCTTGAGGCTTCAAGAAGACCTGGACAAGCTGCAGGAATGGTCGAACAAATGGCTGTTAGAGTTTAATCCAAGCAAATGTAATGTAATGAAGATAGGGGTAGGGAGTAGGAGACCAGATACAAGGTATAGTTTGGGAGATGAAATCCTGCAAGAGTCAGAGAGAGAGAAAGACCTGGGGGTTGATATCAGGCCAGACATGTCCCCTGAAGCTCATATCAGGAGGATAACATGAGGGGCATATGCCAGGTTGGTTAACATGAGAACGGTTTTCAGAAACTTGTGTCAAGAATCTTTCAAAACATTATATACCACATATGTCAGGCCAATCCTGGAGTATGCGGCTCCAGCATGGAGTCCATATCTAGTCCAGCATAAGACTAAACTGAAAAGGGTCTAAGGTTTGCCACCAGACTAGAACCAGAACTGAGGGGTATGAGCTACGAGGAGAGACTACGGGAATTAAACATCACGTCACTGGGAGACAGAAGAGTTAGAGGGGACCTGATCACCACATACAAGATTCTCAGAGGAATTGATAGGGTAGATAAAGACAGACTTTTTAACACAAGGGGCACACGCACTAGGGGACACAGGTGGAAATTGAGTGGCCAAATGAGCCATAGAGACGTTAGAAAGAATTTTTCAGTGTCAGAGTAGTAGACATATGGAATGCATTAGGAAGGGATGTGGTGGAGGCTGACTCCATACACAGATTCAAGTATAGATATGATAGAGCCCAATAGGCTCAGGAACCTGTACACCTATTGATTGACGGTTGAGAGGCGGGACCAAAGAGCCAGAGCTCAACCCCCACAAGCAAAATTAGGTAAGTACAATTATGTAAGTACACACACACACACACACACACACACACACACACACACACACACACACACACACACACACACACACACATCAGGAGAGGGGCCTGATAGCTGAGTGGACAGCGCTCTGTTCTCGTAATCCTATGGTCCGGGTTCGATCCCTGATGATGACAGAAATAAAATGGTAATTATCTTTCACCCTGATGCGCCTGTTATCCAGCAGTACATAGGTACCTGGGAGTTAGATAGCTGTTACAGGCTGCTTCCTGGGGGTATGTGTGTGTGTGTGCGGGGAAAAAATAGTTGGTAGTTATTAACAGTTGATTGATTGAGAGTTGAGAGGCAGGCCGAAAGAGCAGAGCACATCCCCCACAAACACAACTAGGTGAATACATTCACAAAAAACACACACACACATATTTGATGTTAAAAAGACGTCTTAATATAAATAGTTACAGAGTCACCTTTCTGAGACCAAATAAAAACGTCAAACAACGTTTTATGTTTGCTAGGATGATATTGATTGTTGGCCTAGCACGACCTTGACGGATGACCAGGTACGACCTCAATGATTGAACTGGCGCAAACTTGATGACTGACCTGGCATGACACTGATTGTTGGCCTAGCACGACCTTGATGGATGACCAAGTACGACCTCAATGATTGACCTGGCATGATATTGTTTGTTGGCCTAGCACGACCTTGATGGATGACCTGGCATGACCTGAACTGTCGACCTGGCTCGACCTTTACTGCCAACCTGGCACAACCTGTACTGTCAACCTGACACGGCCTGTACTCTCGACCTGACACGGCCTGTACTGTCAACCTGACACGGCCTGTACTGTCAACCTGACATGGCCTGTACTGTCGACCTGACACGGTCTGTACTGTCAACCTGACACGGCCTGTACTGTCAACCTGACATGGCCTGTACTGTCAACCTGACACGGCCTGTACTGTCGACCTGACACGGCCTGTACTGTCGACCTGACACGGCCTGTACTGTCGACCTGACACGGCCTGTGCTGTCAACCTGACACGGCCTGTACTGTCAACCTGACACGGCCTGTACTGTCAACCTGACACGGCCTGTACTGTCAACCTGACACGGCCTGTACTGTCAACCTGACACGGCGTGTACTGTCAACCTGACACGGCCTGTACTGTCAACCTGACACGGCCTATACTGTCGACCTAACATGACCTGGATTGTCGACCTGCATGGTTGATCTCACTAAACTTGGATGGTTGACCTGGCCCGACCTGGATAGTTAACCTGGCACAACCTGGATAATTAACTTGGCACGACCTGGATGGTTAACCTGGTATTGTTTGGATGATATACTATTACCTGTCAGGTTTGATGAAGTAGACGCCATCCAGCCTCTCTCCCTGGCGGTACAGGTCAGCACAGTCCTTGGGCGTTGTCTCCCTGCCAATATTAGACCATTGTAATGTTTCCTTCAACTGATGTTCATTGTTTCAACTGTAGAAAAAATTGTCTCCAGTTATTTCATATTCAAATTTGAACAAAAAATATATATATATATATATATATATATATATATATATATATATATATATATATATATATATATATATATATATAACTGAAAACTCACACCCCAGAAGTGGCTCGAACCCATACTCCCAGGAGCAACGCAACTGGTATGTACAAGACGCCTTAATCCACTTGACCATCACGACCGGACATAATGAGGTGATAGCCGAGGCTATTTGAACCACCCCACCGCCGGCACTCGGATAGTAATCTTGGGCATAGCATTTTACCAAATCACCTCATTCTTTGGGGCACACGTGAGGAACACAAATGCGAACAAGCCTGAATGGTCCCCAGGACAATATGCAACTGAAAACTCACACCCCAGAAGTGACTCGAACCCATACTCCCAGGAGCAACGCAACTGGTATGTACAAGACGCCTTAATCCACTTGACCATCACGACCGGACATAGCCTCGGCTATCACCTCATTATAGACTCCGCTCCAAAATAGAAGCATCAAGAAATATGGACCAATAGGCTTTCTACAAATCACTTCCATTCAATACCCATTGTTTCGTGTTCTGTCTTGTGTTTAGGAATTTAATACCCTATTAATACCACCTCACCCCATCCACCTCACTCAAATGTAGATATAAACAAATCGAAGATGCGTAAGTTCTATTCAGTTGTGTATGTGTAAGCTAAAGTCTTTGAAAATGTAATAAGTTTTACGAAACGCGCTGTCAACGAAAGTGTCGCATCAGACTAGAAATAAAAATGAATTTTGGAGAATTGATTTTTGAATTACCATTAACAGTGAAAAGAAACGTACGAAAGATCGAGAAAATTCGTGTTAGAATTATTAATCTTACTTTTTCGGTCATATTTAATAATATATATATATATATATATATATATATATATATATATATATATATATATATATATATATATATATATATATATATATATATATATATATATATATATATATATATATATATATTTTAAGAAACCTAGAACGGGTACCACCTCCGGTGCAAATGTAGGGACCCATAGCCTCGGAGAAGAAAATAAAGAGTACTCAGAGAAGACCTTGTGGATCCTCACTGAACACTTTGATATTTTCTTCTCCTACCACCCCTATTCTTTTGGTAAGTGTGTATATTTATCTAACTTTATTTTAAAATGTCATTACACAAAAAAAGTTACAATATTGATTACATGCAGGGTACAAGGCTGCTTGTCACAAGTTGAACAGCTCCTCCAGCTCCTCAGATGGCGAGCAGGAACCGTGGATGCAGTGAGCATTTCCTATCTGGATTGCCACACTAAGGCGCTGAAAAAGAAAACTGGCAGCTCTAGGGTCTCTAGTTGTTTCGATTAAGTTAGACCCCAACTCCTTCAAAAAGCTAGCAGCACTTTTACCCCAGGCACCAAGTGTCTCTGAGGCAATGGGGACAAAATTGTAGTGGTGCTCAAGGTCTCTGTATTTACGTGACTTGGCCGCTTCCCGGTGATTGGCAGCTCCTCCTGCTTGTGTAGCACTGAAGTCAACATAGGTATTGGCTAAAGTTGAAACGCAAGTGTAGTCCCACACCAACTGTCTACCATTCTTCCAGGGGTTCACCGTAATTCCGTCTGGGCGACCGACAGGCTCATCAGAGTTGCGGGACATTAGGTAACGGGGCTCTCTCTCTGCTGGACAACCGGCTGTGGTAAGGCTTCTGTTAATAATGTCATTAACCTCGCCGTGTCTTGCATGCCCTCCTCCCGTCCTTTGGCAAAGAAGGCAATATATATATATATATATATATATATATATATATATATATATATATATATATATATATATATATATATATATATATATATATATATATATATATATATATTTATATATATATATATATATATATATATATATATATATATATATATATATATATATATATATATATGTCGTACCTAATAGCCAGAACGCACTTCTCAGCCTACTATTTAAGGCCCGATTTGCCTAATAAGCCAAGTTTTCCTGAAATAATATATTTTCTCTATTTTTTTTCTTATGGAATGATAAAGCTACCCATTTCATTATGTATGAGGTCAATTTTTTTTATTGGAGTTAAAATTAACGTAGATATATGACCAAACCTAACCAACCCTACCTAACCTAACCTAACCTATCTTTATAGGTTAGGTTAGGTTAGGTAGCCGAAAAAGTTAGGTTAGGTTAGGTTAGGTAGGTTAGGTAGTCGAAAAACAATTAATTCATGAAAAGTTGGCTTATTAGGCAAATTGGGCCTTGCATAGTAGGCTGAGAAGTGCGTTCTGGCTACTAGGTACGACATATATATATATATATATATATATATATATATATATATATATATATATTAGTATATTTTGGTAGCAGTCTTTCCTGTAGACATATATTATTAAATATGACCGAAAAAGTAAGATTAATAATTCTAACACGAATTTTCTCAATCTTTCGTACATTTCTTTTCACTGTTGGAGGTAAATCAAAAATCAATTCTCCAAAATTCATTTTTATTTCTAGCCTGACGCGACACGAGCGCGTTTCGTAAAACTTATTACATTTTCAAAGACTTTAGTTCACAAATACACAACTGAATAGAACTTACGCATCTCCGATTTTATATCTACATTTGAGTGAGGTGGAAGGGGTGATGTGGCATTAACACAAGACAGAACAAGATGTGGTATTAATAGGGTATTAATTTCATCAACACAAGACAGAACAAGAGTATTAATAGGGTATTAATTTCATCAACACAAGACAGAACACGAAACAATGGATATTGAATAGAAGTAATTGTAGAAAGCCTATTGGTCCATATTTCTTGATGCTTCTATATTGGAGCGGAGTCTAGAGGTGGGTAGAATATAGTTGTGCAATAATTGGCTGTTGATTGCTGGTGTTAACTTCTTGATGTGTAGTGCCTCGCAAACGTCAAGCCGCCTGCTATCGCTGTATCTATCGATGATTTCTGTGTTGTTTACTAGGATTTCTCTGGCGATGGTTTGGTTGTGGGAAGAGATTATATGTTCCTTAATGGAGCCCTGTTGCTTATGCATCGTAAAACGCCTAGAAAGAGATGTTGTTGTCTTGCCTATATACTGGGTTTTTTGGAGCTTACAGTCCCCAAGAGGGCATTTGAAGGCATAGACGACGTTAGTCTCTTTTAAAGCGTTCTGTTTTGTGTCTGGAGAGTTTCTCATGAGTAGGCTGGCCGTTTTTCTGGTTTTATAGTAAATCGTCAGTTGTATCCTCTGATTTTTGTCTGTAGGGATAACGTTTCTATTAACAATATCTTTCAGGACCCTTTCCTCCATTTTATGAGCTGTGGAAAAGAAGTTCCTGTAAAATAGTCTAATAGGGGGTATAGGTGTTGTGTTAGTTGTCTCTTCAGAGGTTGCATGGCTTTTCACTTTCCTTCTTATGATGTCTTCGACGAACCCATTGGAGAAGCCGTTATTGACTAGGACCTGCCTTACCCTACAGAGTTCTTCGTCGACTTGCTTCCATTCTGAGCTGTGGCTGAGAGCACGGTCGACATATGCGTTAACAACACTCCTCTTGTACCTGTCTGGGCAGTCGCTGTTGGCATTTAGGCACATTCCTATGTTTGTTTCCTTAGTGTAGACTGCAGTGTGGAAACCTCCGCCCTTTTCCATGACTGTTACATCTAGAAAGGGCAGCTTCCCATCCTTTTCCATCTCGTAAGTGAAACGCAGCACGGAACTCTGCTCAAATGCCTCCTTCAGCTCCTGCAGATGTCTGACATCAGGTATCTGTGTAAAAATGTCGTCAACATACCTGCAGTATATGGCCGGTTTCAAGTTCATGTCGACTAAGACTTTTTGCTCGATGGTACCCATGTAGAAGTTTGCAAACAGGACACCTAGGGGAGAACCCATGGCGACCCCATCTACTTGCTTATACATGTGCCCATCCGGGCTCAAGAAGGGTGCCTCTTTAGTACAAGCTTGGAGTAGTTTCCCCAGAATATTTTCTGGTATGTCAAGAGGAGTACAGGCTGGATCACGATACATTCTGTCGGCTATCATTCCGATTGTCTCGTCCACAGGTACGTTGGTAAACAGTGATTCTACGTCCAACGAGGCTCTTATCCCTGTGGCCCGTGTGCCCCGCAGTAAGTCAACAAATTCCTTTGGAGACTTCAGGCTGAAGGCGCAAGGAACATAAGGAGTCAGCAGGCCGTTGAGTCGCTTCGCCAGTCTGTACGTGGGTGTGGTTATCTGGCTAATGATTGGCCGAAGTGGGTTTCCAGGCTTGTGCGTCTTGACATTTCCATACGCATATCCAGGTTTATATTCCCCAATGATCTTTGGCATGTGGAGTCCGGATTTCTTGGCGTTCACAGTTTCGATCAGTTTGTTGACCTTTGCTTTTAATTCGGCTGTAGTGTCCTTCGTTACCCTTTGGAACTTAGTTTGGTCAGAGAGTATGATGTTCATTTTCGCCAGATATTCGTCTTTTTTAAGAATGACATATATTGGCGACTTGTCACCTCTCCTGACAACTATCTCCTTGTTCTCACGAAGGCTTTTAGCTGCCGCTTTAAGCTCGGGGGACAGAAGCACCATACTGTCCCCCGAGCTTAAAGCGGCAGCTAAAAGCCTTCGTGAGAACAAGGAAATAGTTGTCAGGAGAGGTGACAAGTCGCCAATATATGTCATTCTTAAAAAAGACGAATATCTGGCGAAAATGAACATCATACTCTCTGACCAAACTAAGTACCAAAGGGTAACGAAGGACACTACAGCCGAATTAAAAGCAAAGGTCAACAAACTGATCGAAACTGTGAACGCCAAGAAATCCGGACTCCACCTGCCAAAGATCATTGGGGAATATAAACCTGGATATGCGTATGGAAATGTCAAGACGCACAAGCCTGGAAACCTACTTCGGCCAATCATTAGCCAGATACCCACACCCACGTACAGACTGGCGAAGCGACTCAACGGCCTGCTGACTCCTTATGTTCCTTGCGCCTTCAGCCTGAAGTCTCCAAAGGATGTTGCTGACTTACTGCGGGGCACACGGGCCACAGGGATAAGAGCCTCGTTGGACGTAGAATCGCTGTTTACCAACGTACCTGTGGACGAGACAATCGGAATGATAGCCGACAGAGTGTATCGTGACCCAGCCTGTACTCCTCTTGACATACCAGAAAATATTCTGAGGAAACTACTCCAAGCTTGTACTAAAGAGGCACCCTTCTTGAGCCTGGATGGGCACATGTATAAGCAAGTAGATGGGGTCGCCATGGGTTCTCCCCTAGGTGTCCTGTTTGCAAACTTCTACATGGGTACCATCGAGCAAAAAGTCTTAGTCGACATGAACTTGAAACCGGCCATATACTGCAGGTATGTTGACGACATTTTTACACAGGTACCTGATGTCAGACATCTGCAGGAGCTGAAGGAGGCATTTGAGCAGAGTTCCGTGCTGCGTTTCACTTACGAGATGGAAAAGGATGGGAAGCTGCCCTTTCTAGATGTAACAGTCATGGAAAAGGGCGGAGGTTTCCACACTGCAGTCTACACTAAGGAAACAAACATAGGAATGTGCCTAAATGCCAACAGCGACTGCCCAGACAGGTACAAGAGGAGTGTTGTTAACGCATATGTCGACCGTGCTCTCAGCCACAGCTCAGAATGGAAGCAAGTCGACGAAGAACTCTGTAGGGTAAGGCAGGTCCTAGTCAATAACGGCTTCTCCAATGGGTTTGTCGAAGACATCATAAGAGGGAAAGTGAAAAGCCATGCAACCTCTGAAGAGACAACTAACACAACACCTATACCCCCTATTAGACTATTTTACAGGAACTTCTTTTCCACAGCTCATAAAACGGAGGAAAGGGTCCTGAAAGATATTGTTAATAGAAACGTTATCCCTACAGACAAAAATCAGAGGATACAACTGACGATTTACTATAAAACCAGAAAAACGGCCAGCCTACTCATGAGAAACTCTCCAGACACAAAACAGAACGCTTTAAAAGAGACTAACGTCGTCTATGCCTTCAAATGCCCTCTTGGGGACTGTAAGCTCCAAAAAACCCAGGCAAGACAACAACATCTCTTTCTAGGCGTTTAACGATGCATAAGCAACAGGGCTCCATTAAGGAACATATAATCTCTTCCCACAACCAAACCATCGCCAGAGAAATCCTAGTAAACAACACAGAAATCATCGATAGATACAGCGATAGCAGGCGGCTTGACGTTTGCGAGGCACTACACATCAAGAAGTCAACACCAGCAATCAACAGCCAATTATTGCACAACTATATTCTACCCACCTCAAGACTCCGCTCCAATATAGAAGCATCAAGAAATATGGACCAATAGGCTTTCTACAAACACTTCTATTCAATATCCATTGTTTCGTGTTCTGTCTTGTGTTGATTAAATTAATACCCTATTAATACTCTTGTTCTGTCTTGTGTTGATGAAATTAATACCCTATTAATACCACATCTTGTTCTGTCTTGTGTTAATGCCACATCACCCCTTCCACCTCACTCAAATGTAGATATAAAATCGGAGATGCGTAAGTTGTATTCAGTTGTGTATTTGTGAACTAAAGTCTTTGAAAATGTAATAAGTTTTACGAAACGTGCTCGTGTAGCGTCAGACTAGAAATAAAAATGAATTTTGGAGAATTGATTTTTGATTTACCTCCAACAGTGAAGCGAAATGTACGAAAGATTGAGAAAATTCGTGTTAGAATTATTAATCTTACTTTTTCGGTCATATTTAATAATATATATATATATATATATATATATATATATATATATATATATATATATATATATATATATATATATATATATATATATATATATATATATATATATATATATATATATATATATATATATATATATATATATATATATATATATATATATATATATATATATATATTATTAAATATGACCGAAAAAGTAAGATTAATAATTCTAACACGAATTTTCTCAATCTTTCGTACATTTCTTTTCACTGTTGGAGGTAAATCAAAAATCAATTCTCCAAAATTCATTTTTATTTCTAGTCTGACGCGACACGAGCGCGTTTCGTAAAACTTATTACGTTTCCAAAAACTTTAGTTTACAAATACACAACTGAATAGAACTTACGCATCTCCGATTTTATATCTACATTTGAGTGAGGTGGATGGGGTGAGGTGGCATTAATAGGGTATTAATTTCATCAACACAAGACGGAACAAGAGGTGGTATTAATAGGGTATTAATTTCATCAACACAAGACAGAACACGAAACAATCGGTATTGAATAGAAGTGTTTGTAAAAAGCCTATTGGTCCATATTTCTTGATGCTTCTATATTGGAGCGGAGTCTTGAGGTGGGTAGAATATAGTTGTGCATTAATTGGCTGTTGATTGCTGGTGTTGACTTCTTGATGTGTAGTGCCTCGCAAACGTCAAGCCGCCTGCTATCGCTGTATCTATCGATGATTTCTGTGTTGTTTACTAGGATTTCTCTGGCGATGGTTTGGTTGTGGGAAGAGATTATATGTTCTTTAATGGAGCCCTGTTGCTTATGCATCGTTAAACGCCTAGAAAGAGATGTTGTTGTCTTGCCTATATACTGGGTTTTTTGGAGCTTACAGTCCCCAAGTGGGCATTTGAAGGCATAGACGACGTTTGTCTCTTTTAAAGCGTTCTGTTTTGTGTCTGGAGAGTTTCTCATGAGTAGGCTGGCCGTTTTTCTGGTTTTATAGTAAATCGTCAGTTGTATCCTCTGAGTTTTGTCTGTAGGGATAACGTTTCTATTAACAATATCTTTCAGGACCCTTTCCTCCATTTTATGAGCTGTGGAAAAGAAGTTCCTGTAAAATAGTCTAATAGGGGGTATAGGTGTTGTGTTAGTTGTCTCTTCAGAGGTTGCATGGCTTTTCACTTTCCTTCTTATGATGTCTTCGACGAACCCATTGGAGAAGCCGTTATTGACTAGGACCTGCCTTACCCTACAGAGTTCTTCGTCGACTTGCTTCCATTCTGAGCTGTGGCTGAGAGCACGGTCGACATATGCGTTAACAACACTCCTCTTGTACCTGTCTGGGCAGTCGCTGTTGGCATTTAGGCACATTCCTATGTTTGTTTCCTTAGTGTAGACTGCAGTGTGGAAACCTCCGCCCTTTTCCATGACTGTTACATCTAGAAAGGGCAGCTTCCCATCCTTTTCCATCTCGTAAGTGAAACGCAGCACGGAACTCTGCTCAAATGCCTCCTTCAGCTCCTGCAGATGTCTGACATCAGGTATCTGTGTAAAAATGTCGTCAACATACCTGCAGTATATGGCCGGTTTCAAGTTCATGTCGACTAAGACTTTTTGCTCGATGGTACCCATGTAGAAGTTTGCAAACAGGACACCTAGGGGAGAACCCATGGCGACCCCATCTACTTGCTTATACATGTGCCCATCCGGGCTCAAGAAGGGTGCCTCTTTAGTACAAGCTTGGAGTAGTTTCCCCAGAATATTTTCTGGTATGTCAAGAGGAGTACAGGCTGGATCACGATACATTCTGTCGGCTATCATTCCGATTGTCTCGTCCACAGGTACGTTGGTAAACAGCGATTCTACGTCCAACGAGGCTCTTATCCCTGTGGCCCGTGTGCCCCGCAGTAAGTCAACAAATTCCTTTGGAGACTTCAGGCTGAAGGCGCAAGGAACATAAGGAGTCAGCAGGCCGTTGAGTCGCTTCGCCAGTCTGTACGTGGGTGTGGTTATCTGGCTAATGATTGGCCGAAGTGGGTTTCCAGGCTTGTGCGTCTTGACATTTCCATACGCATATCCAGGTTTATATTCCCCAATGATCTTTGGCATGTGGAGTCCGGATTTCTTGGCGTTCACAGTTTCGATCAGTTTGTTGACCTTTGCTTTTAATTCGGCTGTAGTGTCCTTCGTTACCCTTTGGAACTTAGTTTGGTCAGAGAGTATGATGTTCATTTTCGCCAGATATTCGTCTTTTTTAAGAATGACATATATTGGCGACTTGTCACCTCTCCTGACAACTATCTCCTTGTTCTCACGAAGGCTTTTAGCTGCCGCTTTAAGCTCGGGGGACAGAAGCACCATACTGTCCCCCGAGCTTAAAGCGGCAGCTAAAAGCCTTCGTGAGAACAAGGAAATAGTTGTCAGGAGAGGTGACAAGTCGCCAATATATGTCATTCTTAAAAAAGACGAATATCTGGCGAAAATGAACATCATACTCTCTGACCAAACTAAGTACCAAAGGGTAACGAAGGACACTACAGCCGAATTAAAAGCAAAGGTCAACAAACTGATCGAAACTGTGAACGCCAAGAAATCCGGACTCCACCTGCCAAAGATCGTTGGGGAATATAAACCTGGATATGCGTATGGAAATGTCAAGACGCACAAGCCTGGAAACCTACTTCGGCCAATCATTAGCCAGATACCCACACCCACGTACAGACTGGCGAAGCGACTCAACGGCCTGCTGACTCCTTATGTTCCTTGCGCCTTCAGCCTGAAGTCTCCAAAGGATGTTGCTGACTTACTGCGGGGCACACGGGCCACAGGGATAAGAGCCTCGTTGGACGTAGAATCGCTGTTTACCAACGTACCTGTGGACGAGACAATCGGAATGATAGCCGACAGAGTGTATCGTGACCCAGCCTGTACTCCTCTTGACATACCAGAAAATATTCTGAGGAAACTACTCCAAGCTTGTACTAAAGAGGCACCCTTCTTGAGCCTGGATGGGCACATGTATAAGCAAGTAGATGGGGTCGCCATGGGTTCTCCCCTAGGTGTCCTGTTTGCAAACTTCTACATGGGTACCATCGAGCAAAAAGTCTTAGTCGACATGAACTTGAAACCGGCCATATACTGCAGGTATGTTGACGACATTTTTACACAGGTACCTGATGTCAGACATCTGCAGGAGCTGAAGGAGGCATTTGAGCAGAGTTCCGTGCTGCGTTTCACTTACGAGATGGAAAAGGATGGGAAGCTGCCCTTTCTAGATGTAACAGTCATGGAAAAGGGCGGAGGTTTCCACACTGCAGTCTACACTAAGGAAACAAACATAGGAATGTGCCTAAATGCCAACAGCGACTGCCCAGACAGGTACAAGAGGAGTGTTGTTAACGCATATGTCGACCGTGCTCTCAGCCACAGCTCAGAATGGAAGCAAGTCGACGAAGAACTCTGTAGGGTAAGGCAGGTCCTAGTCAATAACGGCTTCTCCAATGGGTTCGTCGAAGACATCATAAGAGGGAAAGTGAAAAGCCATGCAACCTCTGAAGAGACAACTAACACAACACCTATACCCCCTATTAGACTATTTTACAGGAACTTCTTTTCCACAGCTCATAAAACGGAGGAAAGGGTCCTGAAAGATATTGTTAATAGAAACGTTATCCCTACAGACAAAAATCAGAGGATACAACTGACGATTTACTATAAAACCAGAAAAACGGCCAGCCTACTCATGAGAAACTCTCCAGACACAAAACAGAACGCTTTAAAAGAGACTAACGTCGTCTATGCCTTCAAATGCCCTCTTGGGGACTGTAAGCTCCAAAAAACCCAGGCAAGACAACAACATCTCTTTCTAGGCGTTTAACGATGCATAAGCAACAGGGCTCCATTAAGGAACATATAATCTCTTCCCACAACCAAACCATCGCCAGAGAAATCCTAGTAAACAACACAGAAATCATCGATAGATACAGCGATAGCAGGCGGCTTGACGTTTGCGAGGCACTACACATCAAGAAGTCAACACCAGCAATCAACAGCCAATTATTGCACAACTATATTCTACCCACCTCAAGACTCCGCTCCAATATAGAAGCATCAAGAAATATGGACCAATAGGCTTTCTACAAACACTTCTATTCAATATCCATTGTTTCGTGTTCTGTCTTGTGTTGATTAAATTAATTTCTTTCACCCTGATGCTTCTGTTCACCTAGCAGTAAATAGGTACCTGGGAGTTAGATAGCTGCTACGGGCTGCTTCCTGGGGGTGCGTAACAAAAAGGAGGCCTGGGTTGCAGGGACGCTGAACCCTGAAATCAACTCATGATAACAACACCATAATAATCACCACCTACACACACACTATACCCATCAACACAAACTCACACCATACTCATCATATCCATCACACCATATCAATCATCACCTACATACACACCATACCCATCACCACCTACACACACGATACCATCACCCCCCACCCAAATCCTTCCGTGTCTCCACCATACCCTCCCATACTCTCCTGTAAATGTATGCATCTTTACATCATACCCTTCACCACCTACACACACCATCCCGGGTCACCACCATACCCTCCTGTCAATGTCAGCATCTTCACACTATACCCATAACTACTTACACACACCATAGTTATCACAATTTACACACATCATACCCACCACCACCTACACACACCATATCCATCATCACCTACACACACCATATCCATCACCACCTACACACACCATACCTACCACCACCTACACACACACCATACCCATCACCACCTTCACACACCATACCCATCACAACCTACACGCAACATACCCATCACCAACTACACACACCACACGAGCGACGGTAGGAGAGACACGCGATTAGCGAGGTCCGCGGAAATTCGTCAATTTCTCGGGACATTGAAGGATTATTGAGGCTAGATCATAGTATTTGGCCTCTCGCAGTGTGTAGCTAGCAGGGTGCTACATAGCATAGTCATATCGCTAGCGATAGTGCAAAAAAAACAAAGTGTAACTAGTGAAATCACCGGTGCATACAGTGTGGAGGACCGAGTAGTGACCTGACCTGACCTGACCTGACGGCCAGGTGGGACGGCCCGCCGTGGAACTGTGACTGTGTTTGTTGGGTGGTGACTGTGACTCCAGAGATTTGTGTAGAAAAGAATCGACATCGTCAATCTACTAGCACTTAGAGAATCACCAAGTGAATGGCGACGACGGAGTACCATCATCAACCATACATCATCATTACTCATCTAGTTGTGTGAGCTGGAAACAGTCTGGTATGTACCCCCTCTCTGGTCAAGTAATCAGGTGTACAGTGTGAGGTAAAATATTATCAAATTCTTGTTCAGGATAGTATATATATTTAAAGTCTCAGCGTGGCTCAATCTGGGTAGAAGTTACCGCTTCCGTGAACTAGTGACACACGCACGCACGCACGCACACGCACGCACGCACGCACTCAAGCCCACGTACGTATGCACGCACACACACACGCACACACAGGCTAGAAGGGATTAACACCTTTCGTGGAAAGGTGATAAAACCTCTCATAATCCACCCCCCTTCTTACCTGCTGTAAGCTGAACACCTCACCTCCTAGTAACCCCATTCCAAGAGACACACGTTCTCTCTCTCTCTCTCTCTCTCTCTCTCTCTCTCTCTCTCTCTCTCTCTCTCTCTCTCTCTCTCTCTCTCTCTCTCTCTCTTGCTCTCTCTCTCTCTTGCTCTCTCTCTCTCTCTTTCTCTCTCTCTCTCTTGCCCTCTCTCTCTCTTGTTTGCTCTCTCTCTCTTGCTCTCTCTCTCTCTTGCTCTCTCTCTCTCTCTTGCTCTCTCTCTCTCTTGCTCTCTCTCTCTCTTGCTCTCTCTCTCTCTCTTGCTCTCTCTCTCTCTCTTGCTCTCTCTCTCTCTTGACAAGGGACAAAATTGCAGGAGGCCGCAACAAGGACAAGGAAAGCAGCCAGGGAGATCAAACAAAGGAATTGCTAACCCAAGTTCTGGAGGAATTCAGGAGGGAGATGAATGAAATGAAGATTACAATTAACAATCTGCAAAGTGAGCTAGCATCAGCAAGGGAGGAGATCAAATCTCTCACAGAGAAAAATAAAGAGACCGAGCATCAGATTATCATCCAAAGGGAAGGTGGGAATGTTACATTGGAAGGAAATACCTCTGTACCTGATACATTTGCGGATATACTGAAAAAGAGCTCAGAAGCAATGGACACAGTGAGGGAGGTAGCGATGCAAGCAGCTACGTCACAGGAAGCAGCAAGGTGCACCACTCAACTGCTGGAGAGGAAAAGATCAGTGGTAGTTGTAGGCATCAAAGAACAGGAAGGATCCAACAGGCAAGAATGGAATGGCAAGGATAGAGAGGCAGAACATTTTCTACTGAAGGGGTTACAGATGGAAGGGGCTGTACATAACATAGAGAAGGTTTTCAGGTTGGGCTGGTACAACAAGGACAGAAACCGACTTGTAGAGGTGGTGTTTACAAACGAAACCACAAAGGAGGACATTCTCGAAAGGAAGAGTCGTCTGCAGCATATGGAGGAATACAAAAAAGTATTCCTGCAGAGGGACCGGACGAAGGACGAGAGAGCCAGGGCAGCAGAGGCAAGGAGGAAGTGCAGGGAGAGAGGAGCAAACCAGGAAATCGCAACCCTCAACACAACAGTCCCAGAGACAAGAGGAGAACCCAAAACCAGCATCCCAGCAACACCAGAGGGGGGGCCACACCACCACCCCCCTCTGCATAGAAACCCTTCCTTTCCCTCACCCTACCTGCCCCCACCCAAAACACCCCATTCTGACCCTGACACCCCTTCCCCATTTCCATCATGTCCCCCCTCCCACCTTTTTCCCCCAGTCCCCTCTCCCCCTTCATCCCAGACCCTCCCTATCCCTCCTCCCCACTCACTGCGTATCCTCCATGTCCCCCCTACCTCCTTAACCCACACCATACCTGTCCCCCCTTCCCTTCAACCCCCAGCCCCCACCCCAAAATCCTCTGAGACCCTGCAAACCACCTCACAGATCCTCTCACCCACGGAACAGCTTCCCACACCAGTAGAATGCTTGCCAAGAAAGGGACATGAAAATGAACTGAAGAAAGTGAGCTTCAAGGCGATGTACACTAACATAGACGGGATTTCAAATAAAACAAGTGAACTTGGAGAATGGGCACTAGAAGAAAACCCAGACATAATAGCACTCACAGAAACAAAGTTAACGAAAATCATAACAAACACAGTGTTTCCACAGGGCTACTATGTAGTGAGGAAAGAGAGAGAAGGGAGAGGAGGAGGTGGGGTAGCTCTGCTACTTAGAGAAGGTTGGAGTTTCGAAGAGATGGTAATTCAGAACTGTGAAGGTTTCAGTGACTACATTTCAGGCACCATAGCAACTGGAGGACAGAAAATTATAATAGTAGTCATATATAACCCCCCACCAAATGACAGAAGACCCAGACAGGAATATGATAGAAACAACTTGGCCACCATCAATATAATAGAGAGAGCAGCTTCTGTGGCTAGCAGGAACGGATCCAGACTTCTAATAATGGGAGACTTCAACCAAGGGAAGATAGATTGGGGGAACAGAGACCCAAATGGAGGCCCAGACACATGGAGAGCTAAGCTGCTGGATGTGGCAACAAGAAACATTCTAAGTCAACACGTCAAGGGACCGACAAGAATGAGACGAGGGGATGAACCAGCCTTGCTTGATCTGATATTTACCCTAAATGAGTCGGATATAAGGGAAGTTAAGTTGGAAGCCCCCTTGGGAATGAGTGATCACAGTGTATTGAGCTTTGAGTACCTGGTTGAGCTAGGAATTATCACCCCCAAAAAAGAACTGGGAACCAAAGGGCTGGCGTACCGAAAGGGAAACTATGAGGAAAGGAATATATTCCTATGGGATATACATTGGGACACAGAACTCGGAACCAAGTCCGTACAAGACATGATGGACTATGTCACCCAAAAATGTCAGGAGGCTGTAAGCAGGTTTGTCCCAGCCCGACAGGAAAAAACAGAGAAGCAAAGGAAGAATCCGTGGTTTAATAAGGAATGTATGAAAGCAAAGGAGCAGAACAAAAGGGCATGGAGGAACTTCCGTAATAACAGAACACCAGAAAGTAGAGAGAGATACCAGAGAACCAGGAACGAGTATGTCAGTGTGAGAAGAGCAGCTGAGAAAAGGTATGAAAATGATATAGCTAATAAAGTCAAGACCGAACCCAAGCTACTACACAGTCACATAAGGAGGAAGACAACAGTGAAGGAACAGGTGATGAAACTTAGGGTGGGCGAGGACAGGTACACAGAGAATGACAAAGAGGTGTGTGTGAAGAACTCAACAAAAGGTTCCAGGAGGTCTTTACAATAGAACAGGGAGATGTCGCGGCGCTAGAAGAGGTGGCAGCAAACCAGGTGACCTTGGATAGGTTCGAAATTACAAGAGATGAGGTCAAGAAGCACCTATTGGAGCTGGATGTGAGAAAAGCTGTTGGGCCAGATGGAATCTCGCCATGGGTATTGAAAGAGTGTGCAGGAGCACTTTGCCTACCACTCTCCATAGTGTATAGTAGGTCACTGGAAACGGGGGACCTACCAGAAATATGGAAGACTGCTAATGTAGTACCAATATACAAAAAGGGTGACAGACAAGAGGCACTGAACTACAGGCCAGTGTCCTTAACTTGTATTCCATGCTAGGTGATGGAGAAGATTGTGAGAAAAAACCTAGTAACACATCTGGAGAGAAGAGACTTCGTGACAACCCATCAACATGGGTTCAGGGAGGGTAAATCTTGCCTTACAGGATTGATAGAATTCTACGATCAGGTGACAAACATTAAACAAGCAAGAGAAGGGTGGGCGGACTGCATTTTTTTTGACTGTCGGAAAGCCTTTGACACAGTACTCCATAAAAGGTTGATGCATAAGCTAGAGAAACAGGCAGGAGTAACTGGTAGGGCGCTCCAGTGGATAAGGGAGTACCTAAACAATAGGAAGCAGAGAGTTACAGTGAGGGATGAGACCTCAGACTGGCGTGAAGTCACCAGTGGAGTCCCACAGGGCTCTGTACTTGGACTCTGCAGCTTTCAAGCTGCAGGAATGGTCGAACAAATGGCTGTTAGAGTTTAATCCAAGCAAATGTAATGTAATGAAGATAGGGGTAGGAAGCAGGAGACCAGATACAAGGTATCACTTGGGAGATGAAATACTTCAAGAGTCCGAGAGAGAGAAAGACCTGGGGGTTGATATCACGCCAGACCTGTCCCCTGATGCTCACATCAAGAGGATAACAGCAGCAGCATATGCCAGGTTGGCTAACATAAGAACGGCCTTTAGAAACTTGTGTAAGGAATCTTTCAGAACATTATATACCACATATGTCAGACCAATCCTGGAGTATGCGGCACCAGCATGGAGTCCATATCTAGTCAAGCATAAGACTAAAATGGAAAAGGTTCAAAGGTTTGCCACCAGACTAGTACCCGAGCTGAAAGGTATGAGCTACGAGGAGAGACAACGGGAATTAAACCTCACTTCGTTGGAAGACAGAAGAGTTAAGGGGGACATGATCACCACATGCAAGATCCTCAACGGAATTGACAGGGTTGATAAAGACAGGCTGTTTAACACAAGGGGCACACGCACTAGGGGCCACAGGTGGAAACTGAGTGCCCAAATGAGCCACAGAGATATTAGAAAGAACTTTTTTAGTGTCAGAGTGGTTGACAAATGGAATGCATTAGGAAGTGATGTGGTGGAGGCTGACTCCATACACAGTTTCAAGTGTAGATATGATAGAGCCCAATAGGCTCAGGAACCTGTACATCTGTTGATTGACAGTTGAGAGGCGGGACCAAAGAGCCAGAGCTCAACCCCCGCAAGCACAACTAGGTGAGTACAACTAGGTGAGTACACCATACCCATCTCCACCTAAACACACCATATCCATCACCACCTACACACACCATACCTATCACCACCTACACACACCATATCCATCACCACCTTCACACACCATACCCATCACCACCTACACGCAACATACCCATCACCAACTACACACACCATACCCCATCACCAACTACACACACTCTCGCGGGTCACCATCAAACCCTCCCATACCCCGTTGTAAATTTATGAATCTTCACAACATACTCATCACCACCTATACACAATACACACAGTTGTTCAATAAACCCCTGAACTATATTTTAACACGTTTCTAACCCTGTCCAAGTAGGACAGAAGAAAATGTACATATGCTGATTAGCATTGTAAATATATGGCCACGTATGTGGTAGAAAAAAAAACTAAACTCACCATAAATATCTCCAACAACACTCACCAAACCCATCACCACCTAAACTCACCATACCTAGCACTGCCTACACACGCACCATACCTATTACCTGCCTGACTGATGATGATGACTGCCGAACATCAACACTCCAACACTTTACCGTCACATTTCATGGGGGCCTGTCCAAGGAGCTTCACTCAGGTACTAGTACCAGAACGTAAATTTGTGGTAAGCGTACTTGGCTTTGGTACAGTTGCTTTTCACTATTTGCAATATTCAATTTTATTTTCATATTATGGTGCTGTGTGTATTGTGCATTCCGAGAGTAGCATATGGTGAAGGTGAGACAACTTTGGATTACGTGGTGACTGTAGGCCTCAGTCATTCTCTTAATTGGTCATCTCTCCCTCCGTGTTATTACTCGTGTTTACCATCTTTTGTCCCTAGGATATTTCTCATATTTTCGGCAGATCAGCATATTGGTACCCTGGTACTTTGGTCTGTCTCCGGGTCATGAGCACCTAATCTTCTGCAATCCGACTGTAGGAGGATAAAGAGGGCCATAGTTCCTCTAGCACGAACTTTTTTTGCTGAATTGGGACCTCAGCAGCAGTTCTCGTCACCAGTTGACACCTCGCACCCCTACATGTCGGTCAGAGATGATGATATTTACTTAGGTAGGGAATTAGCTTTCTTTTTTCAGAGCACAAAAGTTCGCTAATTCTGTAAGTATCATATTTCATTCCAGTGGGAAAAACTTGCTTATGTCCTATAGAGACTCGGCAAGGTATGCCTACATTCTTGGACTACCTAATTCACTTTTGAGGCAATTAAATGTTTCATTTGTTTAAGAAACTCAGTTTCGCTTACTTAGTAGGATTTTCTTGCCCTTATCCTCTTACATTGAGTACCGGGTACAAGATTTCCTGCGATCTTGATTTATTAATCATTTACCATCTTGAAATTAACATTAATTGTTAACGATTCCACAGGATAGGTACCAGTTGCCACGTTGTCCTGTTTCTGACATTCACCATATCACAACAGTATATTCGTTGTGCATTTATTTGCTAATTTCACCATGTTTCGTCTCCAAGCTTTCGTCTCCAAACTCTTGTACATGAGTATCAACTAGATGTTCCGCATGGAGCCAACAAAAGTGAACTGCATAACCTGTTACTGGATTATCTCTTAGAGGAAGGTAAAATTGACTCTGAAACTCACGAAACTTACTCTATGGCAGATAAACCTGATTTGGCAACTATGAAACTCAAACTAGAACTTGCCAAGATCGAGCGAGAGCAACAAAGGGAAGCAGCTGCAATACGAAACGAAGAAAAGGAACGAGAAGCGACCCTGGCAAAAGAAGCCCTACAACTAAAAGAACGAGAAGCTGCCTTGAGGAAATAAGAATAAGGACGTGATATTGCAATACTCCGTGAGCGTGAGCGAGTACAGCTTGAAGCAAAACAACGCCACCAGGAGATGCAACGCGAGCATGACAAACAGCAACCTGCTATAGTTATAGCATGTCGTCAACAAGAACTCGCGTTGGAAACTACACACCTCACTCAACGCCAGCAAGCTACCGCCAGTCTTCCAGTAATTTTCAATATCTCCCATGCAAGTAAGTTAATGCCACCATTCGTAGAGACAGAGGTCGACGTATTTTTCACCACCTTTGAGACCCTTGCTAATCAACTTAGCTGGCCTGCCGACCAATGGGCTACCCTTCTCAGAGTACATCTCACAGGTAGAGCTGCAGTTACTCTCAGTACTTTGGCGTCTGAGAATGACTACCAGACCCTGAAGCAAGCAGTGTTGGACGCCTACCTTCTCTCCACCGAAAGCTACCGACGAAAATTCCGTGACCACCTAAAGGCAAGTACCACCACCTTTCTAGAATTTGCTAATACCAAAGGGAGATATTTTATGAAATGGCTGGAAGCAGCACATGTCTCTACCTTTACAGAACTCGTCAACTTCATGCTAGTTGAAGAATTCTTGAGGCGTGTGCCTCCTCCTGTTCGTTTATATTTAGCAAATAAAGAGGAGACCGACTACCTAAAATGTGCTAAGTCGGCTGACACTTACAGCCTCATCCACCGGCTGACACCAGAACAACCTTCCAGTAAGAAGTCTTGGTACAGTTACGAGAAAGTGAGTACCGATCAAGCTAGCTAGCAATTGTACTGTAAGTATTGTAGACTCTATGGACATACAATAGATAAATGTGGTAAGTCTCAATACAAAGGTAATACTGAATCCACTAAACCCAAACAGACTTCTCCTAAGTCCGTTAAGCCTGTGATGAATGTTGGTGTTCATGTTAATGATCTTTCTCTCTTCAGTAAACACCTGTATCCTGGAACTGTCTCTACCAACGGTTCAGATCCGGAGGGACGTTTCAAACTGAAGATCTTGAGGGACACAGAGGCTCTTCAATCAATCATTTTGAAATCAGCTGTGCCCAATATCGCCTACACCGGGGAAACCGTCTTCATCACTGACCTCACTGCTACCACTCCTTATCCACTCGCCAGAGTCCACCTGGATTGTCCCTTCGTGACCGGTGAAGTCCAAGTCGCCATCAGGGAAAAGCCTTTTCCCATGCCTGGAGCGCAACTTCTCCAGGGCAACGACTTGGCAGAAGATCTGCAACCGACCAACCTGATCGTCATGGACAAACCCCAGGTGTGTACCTCCGTAATGGATAATCCCCTCTTTGAGTATGTTCCAGCAAAGGTTCAAGAGAGTGATGATCCTCCGGTTTTGGTGACCACCCATGCACAAGCTGCACGACCACAGCCAGCTGACTCTACTGCTACCGCTGTCCCTCAAGACCCTCAGAAACTACCCCCGAATCTTACCACGTTGGAGTTCTGCAGCTATTGAAAGCCCAGGAGAGGATGAAGACTCATTACGACCAGAACAGCAAAGTAAGGAAATTTAAACCGGAAGACTTCGTGTTGGCCTATTTCCCTATCCCAGGTTTTCCCTTGCAAAACAGGTTTTCAGGACCCTACCGCATCAAGGAGTGCAGAAACAACCACAACTACGTTCTAGAGACTCCAGATAGGCGGCGGAAGACCCAGTTGTGCCACGTCAACCTCCTGAAGCTATATAACGGTACTACTCCCACTGTGTTAGTAGCATATTCTACCTTTAAAAGTCCATACATCCACAGTGAGACCTTCCCTGCTTCTCCTCCCGAAAACACTGACACTGAGTCAGCGCTTTCCAATTCGGAAATCCTAACTGATCTTCATAACTATTTTCAGGACAATAATAGTGCACCTCTCATCAAAATCTTCAAGGAACATCAGGAGTTGTTCCAAGATGATCCACAAGTGTGTAATGTAACTCAGCACGACATCCAACTGCTCCCTGACACCCGGCCGATTCGTCAACCATTCTACCGAATCAGCCCTAGCAAGAAGGAAGTCATGCGTGCTAAGGTACAGTACCTCCTGGATCATGGACTGGCCACCCCTTGTGAGTCCCCTTGGACCTCACCCTGTATCTTGGTGCCAAAACCCCAAGGTAAGGTTAGATTGTGTACCGACTATCGGAAATTGAATAATGTGACTGTCAAGGATGCATACCCCCTTACCTAGGATAGATGACATCCTTGACGCCAATGGTAATGCCCGGTACTTGTCCCAAGTGGACTTGCTCAATGGGTATTACCAAGTGTGTTTAACAGAGCGAGCCAAAGAAATATCTGCCTTTATCACTCCTTTTGCACTTTTCAGGTATGAACGCCTTCCCTTTGGATTATGTAATGCCCCGGCCACCTTTCAGAGAGCTGTCAACCGCGTCATCCAGGGCTTGGATAACACCTACGCCTATTTGGATGATATCGTTGAAGAATCCAACACCTGGAGCGAACATCTGCTCCAGCTGCAACGATTGTTCGCCAAGCTCCCGACAGCCGGCCTCACTATCAACCTGGGCAAGTCCACCTTTGCCAAAGGTAAAGTGTGTTATCTGGGTCATGTAATAGGGAGTGGCAGCATAGCTCCGTTAAACATACACACTCAAGCCATCAAGCATTATCCACAGCCTACCACCAGGAAGCAGCTCCTGCGCTTCCTCGGTCTTGCCTCCTACTACCGTAGGTTTGTGAAGAATTTTAGTACGGTAGCAACACCATTAATCACTTTAACCAGTCCCAAGCAACGATATAATTGGACCATTCAACAAACCGTTGCTTTCGAACAACTCAAATTCCTGCTCTGTTCTAATCCTATTCTCGCCTCGCCAGATATCACCAAGCCTTTCATCCTCCATGTTAACGCCAGTGGTACCGGCATAGGGGGTGTCCTGATGCAGCAACGAGGCGAGGAGGTTCTACCTGTTAGCTACTACAGCTACAAGTTGAAACCCCACCAGAAGAATTACAGCACTATCGAGAAGGAGCTACTCTCCATCGTCCTGAATCTACAGCACTTTGCTCCATACCTACAAGGTGCTCGGTCTACCACCATCTACTCAGACCACAATCCTCTCCGCTTCTTGCATCAAGCCCAATTCAATAATCAACGTCTTCTACGATGGGCTTTATATCTACAAGATTTCAACCTGGAGATCTTCTACATCAAAGGTTCTGACAACATCATAGCCGACGCCCTCTCCAGAGTCTACGAGGTAGAGGCAGCTCCACCTATCACTCTACCACATGAAGACGTAACTTCTTCCGGAACCGCAGGCTTCGGGGGAGAGTTGTGACGATAATCTCTTTCAAGAGAGATTGAGCCTGCTCTTCTCAATATCAGTCACGTCATTCTACAAGTACAAGATGCTACATTCAAGATACGTCCCCACAGTAGCACAAAACGTTTTGACCAGGAAGCAAAGCGTACCTTGCACCACCTGTCACGCCGGCTCACCGCCCGTCGTCAACGAGCTAACTACCCATTCTCCGCCTGCCTGCTCCTGATTGGCTGGTGTATCGCCGACAGCACACCTGCACCTGCACTCACGCCCACTACCTGAGTCGACGTCTGGGCCAGCTCAAGCCGTCCTACTCAGAATATTCCTGTGCTCTTAGAAGTTGACATCTCTCTCTGGTATACTAAGCCCTGTCTGTCGTATACTAAGGGAGGTAGCAGCTATAGCCAATATTCTCAGCATCTGATTATTATTGCATTGCACATTATTTTATTGTAGAGTAATTTTTCATATCTAGTAATTATTCATGTTGTTTTGTTTGTTGACTTGTTTTGAATTTTACGTAAGCCAAGGGATTATCTTTGTTCATATCTTGTTTTCTAGAGTAATTAAAATTTTATTGTTTATATTTTGTGTTTTGCGTGTCTTCCGATTACCTTACCACAGACAAACAGGCAAGCAGTCTCTTTTTTTTTTGTAAGTGTGACCAGGCATTGACACCTGCCATTGGAGGACTGCCGAACATCAACGCTCCAACACTTTATCGTCACACCACCAACACACACCATACCCATCACCACCTACACATACCCTCCCCGGGTCTCCACTATACCCTCCCATACCCTCCTGTAAATGTATGAACCTTCACATCATACCAATCACCACCTCCACACACACACACGTTATCCATCACAACCTAGGCAAACCGTACCCATCACCATCTACACACACCATTCTCATCACCACCTACATGCACCATATCCATCACCAAATAAATACATCATACATACCAACACCTACACACACTATACCCAAAATAATCTGCACACACCATACACATCACCACCTACGCACACAATACCCATCACCATCCAAACACACCATTCTCATCACCACCTGCATCCACCATATCCATCGCCAAATAAACACAATATACATATCACCACCTACACACACCATAACCAAATCAATCAACACACACCATACCCATCACCACCTAGGCACACCATACCCCTCTCCAACTACACACACCATGCCCATCACCACCAACACACGCCATACCCATCACCACCTACACTCCCCATATTCGTCACCACCAACTCACACACCATACTTATCACCACCTAGACACATCATACCTATCACCACCTACACACAATACATCTATCACCACCTACACACACTATACCCATCACCACCTACATACATCATACCTATCACCACCTACACACACCATACCCATCACCACCTACACACACCATCCCGGGTCTCCACCACACCCTCCCATACCCTCCTGTCAATGTCAGCATCTCCACACCATACCCATAACTTCTTACACACACACCGTAGCTATCACTACCTACACACACCATACCCATCACAACCTACCCACACCATCCCCACCACCACATACAAACACCATAGCTCTCACCATCTACACAAACCATGCCCATCACCACTTACAGACACCATACCCATCACCACTTAGACACACCATATCCATCACCACCTACACACACCATACCTGCCACCACCTACACACTATATCCATCAACACCTACACACACACCATATCCAACACCACCTACACACTCCATACCCACCACCACCTATTCACACCATATCCATCACTACCTACACACACCATACCCACCACCACCTACACACACCATACCCACCACCACCTACACACACCATATCAATCACCACCTACACACACTATATCCATCACCACCTACACTCACACCATACCCACCACCACCTACACACACACTATACCTATCATATACATTACATCATATCCAACACCACCTACTCACACACACCATACCTATCAACACCAAATCAAACCATACTCATCATATCCATCACACGATATCCATCAGCATGTACACACACCATACACATCACCACCTACATTCACCATACCCACCACCACCTACACAAACCATATCCATCACCAATTACACACACCATACCTATCACTCCTACACACACACCATAACCACTACCACCTACACACACACCATATCCATCACCACCTACACACATCATATCCATCTCCAACTACACACACACCATACCCACTACCACCTACACACACACCATACCCAACACCACCTACACACACACCATACCCACCACCACCTACACACACCATATCTATCACCACCTACACACACACACCATACCCACCACCACCTACACACACCATACCCACCACCACCTACACACACCATACCCACCACCACCTACATACACCATATCCATCACCAACAACACACATCATATCGATCACCACCTACACACATACTATACCCACCACCACCTACACAAACTATACCCACCACCACTTACACACACCATATCCATCACCACCTACACACTACATACCCATCACCACGTACACACACCATACCCATCACCACCTAAACACACCATACCCATCACCACCTAAACACACCCTCCCGGGTCTTCACCACACCTTCACATACCCTCCTGTCAATGTAAGCATCTTCACACCATATCCATCACCACCTACTCACTTCATACTCTTCTGAAACTACACACACACCATAACCATCACCACCAACACACGCTATACCCATCATATCTATTACATCATATCAAACCCCCACCTACACACACACACACCATACCCATCAACACTAAATTAAACCACACCCCATCATGTCCTTCACACGATATCCATCAGCACGTACACACCATACACATCACCACCTACACTCACCATACCCACCACCACCTACACAAACCATATCCGTCACCACTTACACACACCATACTTGTTACCACCTACACTCACCATACCCATCACCACCTACACACACCATACATATCATCACCTACACACACACCATATACATCACCACCTACACATACACACACACACACACACACACCATACCCATCAACACTAAATCAAACCACACCCCATCATATCCGTCACTAGATATCCATCAGCACGTACACACCATAAACATCACCACCTACACTCACCATACCCACCACCACCTACACAAACCATATTAATCACCACTTACACACACCATACCTGTCACCACCTACACTCACCATACCCATCACTACCGACATACACTATCCCGGGTCTCCACCATACCCTCCCTTTCCTTCCTGTCAATGTAAGTATCGTCACACCATACCCATCACCACCCACACAAACCATACCCATCGCTACCCTAACACACCATCCCGAGACCACCAAACCCTCCCATACCCTCTTGTAAATTTATGAATCTTCACATCATACCCATTACCATTTACACGCGCCATACACATCACCACTTAAACACCATATCCATCACCACTTAAATACACCATACATATCTCCACCTACACACACTGTACCCTAAACAACCTACACAAACCATTCCCATCACAACTTACACCCACTATACCCATCACTAACAAAAAACTCACCATACCCATCACCACCTAAACTCACCATACCCGTTACTGCTTATTCATGCACCATACCCATTACCACCTACACACACCATACCCATCACAACCTTCATACACCCTACCCGGTCACCACCATACTCTTCCATACCCTGCAGTAAATTTATGAATCTTCACATCATATCCATTACCACCTACACACACCATACCCATCATATCCATCACACCATATCGATCACCATAATATCCATCACCACCAACACACATAATATCCATCTCCACTTAAATGGAATGCACTAAGCAGTGATGTGGTAGAGTCTGACTCCATACACAGTTTCAAATGTTGATATGACAGAGCCCAGTAGGCTCAGGAATCTGCACATCATTTGATTGACAGTTGAGAGGCGGGACCAAAGAGACAAAGCTCAACCCCCGAGAGCACAGTTAGGTAAGTACAATTAGGTGAGTACACTATACCCATTACTACTTCTCCACACCATACATATCATCACCTACACAAACCATACCTATAACAACCTTCACACACCATACCCATCCCCAACTACGCTCACCATACCCATCACCACCAACATTCACATACCCATCACCACCTACACATGCACCATACCCATCACCACCAACACTCACCATACCCGTCACCACCTAATCACGTACCATACCCATTACCACCAACACACACCATACCCATCACCACCTACACATACATACCCTTCCAGGGTCTCCACTATACCCTCCCATACCCTCCTGTAAATTTATGAACCTTAACATCATACCCATCACCACCTACACACACACACGTTATCCATCACAACCTAGGCATACCATACCCATCACCATCTACACACACCATTCACATCACCTCCTACATGCACCATATCCATCACCAAATAAACACACCATACATATACACACCTACACATACACAATACCCAAAACAATCTACACACACCATACATATCACCACCTACGCACACCATACCTATCACCAACATCACACACATTTCTCATCACCACCTACATGCACCATATCCATGACCACCTAAACACACTGTACATATCACCACCTACACACACCATTCCCAAAACAATCTACACACGCCATACCCATCACCACCTACGCACACTATACCCCTCTCCACCTACATACACACCATACCCATCACCACCTAGACACGCTATACCTATCACCACCTACACACACTATATCTATCACCACCTACACACACCATACCCATCACCACCTACACACACCATACCCATCACCACCTACACACACCATACCCATCACCACCTACATACACCCTCCCGAGTCTCCCCATACCCTCCCATTCCCTCCTATCAAAGTAAGCATCTTCACACCATACTCATCACCTCCTTCACTCACCATACCAATCACTACCTACACACACTCAATACCCATCACCACCGACACACAGCATGCTCATCACCACCTACACACACCACACTCATCACCACCTATACAAACGATACCCATCACCACCTACACACACGATACCCATCATCACCTACATACACTTTACCCATCACCGTCTACACACACCATACAAATCGCCACTTACACACACCATACCTATCATCACATACATACACCATACCAGATCACCAAATACACACATAATACCCATCACCACCTACACACACCATACTATCACCATCAACACACATAATACCCATCACCACCTACACACACCATACTCATCACCACTTACACACACCATACCCATCCCCACCTACACACACCATACCCATCATCACCTACACACACACACGTTACCCATTACAACCTACACACACTCATCATACCCATCAGAACCTACACACACCATACTCATCACCACCTACACACAGCCTCCCGGGTCACCATCATATCCTCCGGTCATTGAAAGCATCTTCACACTATACCTATCACCACCTACACACACCATACCCATCACCAGATACACACAGTACCCATCACCACCAACACACACAATACATAGTGGCTGACCCTAACCTCCCTTTTCAAGGGTAACATAGGGGCTGACCCCAACCACCCCCTGCAAGGGTAACATAGTGGGAGACCCTAACCATCCCCATTAAAGGGTAGCATAGGGGCCGACCCCAAACAACCCCCCTTCAACGGTAACATAGTGGCTGACTCCCCCCCCCCCTTCAACGGTAACATAGTGGCTGACTCCCCCCCCCCCTTCAACGGTAGCATAGGGGCCGACCCCAACTACCCCCCTTCAACGGTAATATTGTGGCTGACACCAACAACCCCCTTTAAACGGTAGCATAGGGGCCGACTCCAACCAACCAACCCCCTCCCCCCTTCAAGGGAAGCATTGGGGCCGAAGCCCCCCCACCCTTCAACGGTAACATAGTGGCCGACCCCAACTACCCCCCTTCGAGGGTAGCATAGGGGCCGACCCTAATCAGCCCCCTTCAAGTGTAACATAGGGGCCGACACCAACCACCCCCTTGAAGGGTAACATACGGGCCGAACCCAACCAACCCTCTTCAAGGGTAGCATAGGGGCCGACCCAAACCTCCCCCATGAAGGGTAGCATAAGGGCCAACCCCAACCACCCCCTTCAAGGGTATCAAAGGGGCCGACCCCAACCACCCCCTTCAAGGGTAGCATAGGGGCCGACCCCAACCACCCCCCTTGAAGGGTAGCATAGGGGCCGACCCCAACCACCCCCCTTGAAGGGTAGCATAGGGGCCGACCCTAACCACCCCCCTTTAAGGGTAACAAAGGGGCCGACCCCAACCACCCCGTTCAAGGGTAACAAAGAGGCCGACCCCAACCACCCCCTTCAAGGGTAACATAGTCCTGTTCGACCCGTTCCACTGTGTCTCTGTACATCTCTATGTCTCTGTACGTCTCTCTGTCTCTGAACATCTCTCTGTCTCTGTACGTCTCTCTGTCTCTGTACGTCTCTCTGTCTCTGTACATCTCTCTGTCTCTGTACGTCTCTCTGTCTCTGTACATCTCTGTCTCTGTACGTCTCTCTGTCTCTGTACATCTCTCTGTCTCTGTACGTCTCTCTGTCTCTGTACATCTCTCTGTCTCTGTACGTCTCTCGTTCTCTGTACATCTCTCACTCTCTGTACGTCTCTCTGTCTCTGTACATCTCTCTGTCTCGATACATCTCTCTGTCTCTGTACATCTCTCTGTCTCTGTACATCTCTCTGTCTCTGTACATCTCTCTGTCTCTGTACGTCTCTCTGTCTCTGTACATCTGTCTGTCTCAATACATCTCTCTGTCTCTGTACGTCTCTCTGTCTCTGTACATCTCTCTGTCTCTGTACGTCTCTGTCTCAATCAATTTCTCATTTTGCATTTATCATTCGGTGTGTCTATCATGGTCTGCTTTTCATACACACATTCATACACACATTCATTCACACATTCATAAACATTCACACATATTCATACACACCTCACTCCCTCTTACTCCCTCAGAAGTAAGGCAAAATAAGCAGGAAGGAGAGTGAAGGTCAGAAGTGAAGTAGCACAATTTACCTTGTGTACAGCTCACTGACTTTCCTCTTGCACTTCTCGTGTTCCTCTTCCATCAAGCGTTTCTCTTCTGTTAATTTATTCTTTTCCTCTTGAATACTTCTGAGTTGCTGTGCCTGTCTGTCTTTATCACTCTGTAGAGCCGTGTTTCCTTCCCGTAACTTACTGGCCTCTTCTTCACTGACGGAGAGTTGCTCTTCAACAAGTCGTTTCTCCTCTTCAGTCTTCCTGATTGTTTCTTCCTTTTCTTCATTTAGAGCAGCGTTTGCTGTTTGAAGGACCCTGACCTGTTCTTCCAGGAGTGAGAGTTGCTCTTGAACAAGTCCTTTCTCTCTTGCTGTGTTATTATTCATCTCTTGCAGCTGTTGTGTCTCTCGCTCTAGCTCAGCGATCCTCGTCAACGCCGTCTTGACCCTCTCCTGGGCCTGGGTCTCCGCAAGCTCCAGCTGTTGGTTCCTCGACTTGACCAGCCTCGAGTCCTCCTCCACTTGTCGGATCTCCTGCTTGACCAGCCTCGAGTCCTCCTCTACTTGACGGATCTGGGACTTTAATTGAATGTTTTCTTCCTGAGCAAGGCGCACTTCGTTCTTAATCCTCATGTTATCCTCCTTGACCAACCTCGAGTCCTCCTCCACTTTACGGATCTCCTCCTTGACCAGCCTCGAGTCTTCCTCCACTTTACGAATCTCCTCCTTGACCAGCCTCGAGTCATCCTCCACTTGACGGATCTGGGACTTTAATATAACAATCTCCTCCTGAGCAAGCTGCCCTTCGTTCTTAGTCTTCATGTTGTCCTCCTCGAGCAAATGATTCGCAGTATTTAGGCGAATGTTTTCCTCCTTCAGCTTGAGGTTGTCAGCTTGGTGAGCCTTGTTGACACACTCCAGCTGGTCCAGAGTGTCCAGGAGGCGGCGGGTGGCGTTCTCCCTCTCCTTCACACCTGCCAACACATCAAATATTAAATATATACTGCTATATATATTACCACCACCCACAACTACTACTACTAGTATATATCAGATATATACTGCTGACCCTGAAATGCACTCCAGTCCCTGAAATACAGTCAAGGACCTGAAGTACACTCCAGGAGCAGAAGTACATGCCAGGCCCTGACGTACACTTAAGATCCAGAAGTATAATCAATACCCTGAAGTACACTTCAGACCATGAAGTAGACTTCAGGTTCTGAAATACACTCCAGGACCAAAAGTACTCTCCTGTCTTTAAACTACACTCAAGACCCCTGAAATACATTAAAGTCCCTGAAGGACACTCCAGTATCTGAAGTGTACTACAGACCTTCAACTACATTTTAGACCCTGAAGTACACTGCAGACCCTGAAGCACATTTCAAACACTGAAGTTCAATTCAGGATTTGATGTACACTCCAAAACTGAATTCCACTCCAGATCTTGAAGAACACTCATGATCCTGAAAAAACCCTCCAGACCCTAAAGTTCACTACAGACCCTGAAGTTAACTCAAGGACCTGAGGTCCACTCTAGACATTGAAATACTCTCCAAGACATGAATTGCACTCATGACCACGAAGAACACTCCAGACACTGAAGTACACTCAAAGACGTGAAGTGTACCATGACCACTTGTATCATGACCACATCAGACCCTAAAGTACACTCCAGACCTTGAAGTACATTCAAGAATGAAAAATATACTTCAGACCCTGATGTATGAAGAACCTGAGGTGCACTTCTGACTCTTATACACACTGTAGGGCCTGAGGTATACTTTAGACCTTGAAGTACTAATCAGGACTTGAAGCACACTTCATGCCCTGAAGTACACTATCTTGAGGTTATCTTGAGATGATTTCGGGGCTTTTAGTGTCCCCGCGGCCCGGTCCTCGACCAGGCCTCCACCCCCAGGACGCAGCCCGTGACAGCTGACTAACACCCAGGTACCTATTTTACTGCTAGGTAACAGGGGCATAGGGTGAAAGAAACTCTGTCCATTGTTTCTCGCCGGCGCCCGGGATCGAACCCGGGACCACAGGATCACAAGTCCAGCGTGCTGTCCGCTCGGCCGACCGGCTCCCTATAGGACATAAAGTAAACTATAGGCCATGAAGAAGACTATAGGCACTGAAGTACAATCCAGAAAGTGAAGTACACTCCAGAAAGTGAAGTACACTCCAGGCCCTGAAGCACAGTCCAGGTCCTACAGAACACCCCAATCCCAAAAGACATTACAGACCATGAAGTACTTTCCAGACCCTGAAAAACACTCCAGACCCTTAAATACACATAATGATGAGAAGTACACTTCAGACCCTGAAGTACATTTCAGGCCCTGATATATATTCAAGACTCTAAAGTAAACGACAAGCCCTGAAGTACACTCCAGGACAAAATGTACACTCCAGGCATTGCAATACACTCCAGATCCTGAGGTACACTACCCAGCAAATACTTTATGTTGCCAGAATGTGCCTGGGAATTTTTTGAGAGCTGTGGCAAAGTTAGTTTTTAAGTAATCAATACGTTTTTGTGTCCAGTCATAAATTGTTTGTCACAATTTACTACACAACGTTGGGTAAAAAAAAAATTGAGGCCTCGTGGCAACCTTAATTACTGCATAAAAGTAGTTTCTATTGTTTATGATATATAAATATTGGAACTATAAATATACAAAATATTAGTTGAAATAAAACAGGAGCATAATAAAGGCGAGTTCACCTTTGTATTTATTTCTTAGATGGCAGTATTGGTAGATGGTTGTGGTTGGTGGCAGTGTTGGTAGATGGTAGTGTTTGGTGGCAGTGTTGGTAGATGGTAGTGTTTGGTGGCAGTGTTGGTAGATGGTTGTGGTTGGCGGTAGTGTTGGTAGATGATACCTGGTTGATGGGGTTCTGGGAGTTCTTCTACTCCCCAAGCCTGGCTCATGGCCAGGCTTGACTTGTGAGAGTTTGGTCCACTAGGCTGTTGCTTGGAGCGGCCCGCAGGCCCACATACCCACCACAGCCCGGTTGGTCCGGCACTCCTTGGAGGAATAAATCTAGTTTCCTCTTGAAGATGTCCACGGTTGTTCCGGCAATATTTCTTATGCTTGCTGGAAGGACGTTGAACAACCGCGGACCTCTGATGTTTATACAGTGTTCTCTGATTGTGCCTATAGCACCTCTGCTCTTCACTGGTTCTATTCTGCTTTTTATTCCATATCGTTCACTCCAGTACGTGGTTATTTTACTGTGTAGATTTGGTACTTGGCCCTGCAGTATCTTCCAGGTGTATATTATTTGATATCTCTCTCGTCTTCTTTCTAGTGAGTACAATTGGAGGGCTTCGAGACGATCCCAATAATTTAGGTGCTTTATTGCGTCTATGCGTGCCGTATATGTTCTCTGTATTCCCTCTATTTCAGCAATCTCTCCTGCTCTGAAGGGGGAAGTGAGTACTGAGCAGTACTCATGACGGGACAACACAAGTGATTTGAAGAGTACAACCATTGTGATTGGATCCCTGGATTTGAAAGTTCTCGTAATCCATCCTTTCATTTTTCTGGCTGTCGCAATATTTGCTTGGTTATGCTCCTTAAACGTTAGGTCGTCAGACATTATTATTCCCAAATCCTTTACATGCTGTTTTCCTACTATGGGTACATTTGATTGTGTTTTGTACTCTGTATTATGTTAAAGGTCCTCATATTTACCGTACCTGAGTACTTGGAATTTATCACTGTTAAACATCATGTTATTTTCTGATGCCCAGTCGAAAACTTTATTAATATCAGCTTGAAGTTTTTCAATGTCTTCAGCCGAGATAATTTTCATACTGATTTTTGTGTCATCTGCAAAGGATGATACGAAGCTGTGACTTGTATTTTTGTCTATATCTGATATGAGAATAAGGAAAAGCAGCGGTGCAAGGACTGTACCCTGAGGTACAGAGCTTTTAACTGCACTTGGACTAGATTTTATATGGTTGACCGATACTCGCTGAGTCCTGTTTGACAGAAAACTGAGTATCCAGCGTCCTACTTTACTGCTTATTCCTATTGACTTCATTTTGTGTCCTATCACGCCATGGTCACATTTATCGAAAGCCTTTGCGAAGTCCGTGTATATCACATCAGCATTTTGTTTTTCTTCTAATGCCTCAGTGACTTTGTCGTAGTGCTCAAGTAGCTGTGAGAGGCACAATCTTCCCGCTCAAAATCCATGTTGGCCTGGGTTGTGAAGGTCATTGGTCTCCATGAAATTGGTGACCTGACTCCTAATCACTCTCTCAAATATTTTTATGATGTGCGATGTTAGTGCAACTGGTCTATAATTCTTTGCCAATGCTTTGCTCCTTCCCTTGTGTAGAGGGGCTATGTCTGATACTTTAAATGCATCTGGTATCTCCCCCGTGTCGAAGCTCTTCCTCCACACTATACTGAGTGCCTGTGCTACCGGCACTTTGCATTTCTTTAAAAATATTGAATTCCATGAGTCTGGACCTGGGGCCATGTGCATGGGCATGTTTTCAATTTCTCTTTCAAAATTTAGTGCGCTCGTGTTGATATCAGTTATATTTACAGGGGTTTGAATATCCCGCATAAAGAAATTGTCTGGATCTTCCACTTTCATGTTGTTTATTGGAGTGCTAAACGTGTCCTCATACTGCTTTTTTAGGATTTCACTAATTTCTTTGTCATCTTCCGTGTATGAACCTTCACTTGAACGAATAGGTCCAATACTGGCAGTGGTTTTTGCTTTTGCATATGTGAAGAAATATTTTGAATTTTTTTATTATTTCCTGAATTGCTTTCTGTTCTAACTGCCTTTCTTCAGTTTCATATGAGTGTTTCAATTTCCGCTCGATTTCTTCAATCTTCCTATTTAAATTATTCCTTCTTTGACGGGAAATTCGTGTCTGCATAAGCAGTTCCGTTATTTTTTCCTGCGTTTATAGTGTCGTCTGCGTTCTCTTTCTACGATGGATCTCTTTCTCGCTTTCCTCAAAGGAACATGTTTCAGACAGACTTGATACGCTTCCGAAGTCAGTTTTTCTATTCCTTCTGTAGAAATTATATTACTTAGAACAGTTTCCCATGGAATGTTTGCAAGTTCCCTGTTTATTATCTCCCAGTCTATCCTTTTACTATTAAAATTGAATTTACTGAATAGCCCCTCTCGCTTTATCAACGTTTTAGGTCTATTCTGATTATTGATGGTCGTTTGCACTTCAATGAGCTTGTGATCTGAGTATGTGGTATCTGATACCGTAATGTCTCTGATAATGTCTTCATTGTTCGTAAAGACCAGATCTAGAATATTTTCATTTCTCGTTGGCTCCGATATCTGCTGATTGAGTGAAATTTTGTCACAGAATCTAAGTAGTTCTCTAATCTGTGGTTGGTTAGGTCCTGATAGATTTCCTGGTATAATATTATTGTTTGCTATTTTCCACCTGAGACTAGGCAAGTTGAAGTCACCTAGGAAAATAATATCAGGTATCGGGTTCTCCAAATTATCAAGGCTATTCTCTATTTTGTTTATCTGTTCTGTGAATTCCTCAGCCGTTGCATCTGGCGGTTTGTATATTAGAATAATCACTAAATTTATTTTCTCTATTTTTAATCCCAGTACCTCTACCACCTCATTTGTAACGTTTAGGAGCTCCGAGCATACAAGGTCTTCCCTAATATACAGACCCACTCCTCCATGTGACCTAATTTTCCTATCACACCTGTATAGGTTTTATCCTGGAATCTAGATCTCACTGTCCAACAATTCCCCTGCATGGGTTTCTGTGAAAGCTCCAAATAATGCATTTGACTCCGTGAGGAGGCCATTTATAAACTGTACTTTGTTGTTTGTTCTTGTTTTCAATCCTTGTATGTTGGCAAAGATGAATGAAGTTACTCTATTTGTGATAGTTTGAATGGGAGACTTTCTCGGCAAGCCCATTATGCGTGGACATAATGAGTTTGTTCTGACCAGTACTGATTGTTGTAGGGCAGTTGCCTGTCGTAGTTGCAGTTCCCTTTCGGTGTGTAATTGTATCTGTAATTCTGGAATGCAAGTGGATCTGGCATCCAGTTCCATACACTCTCCATGCTCCTCCTTTTGAATTCTCTTTCGGTCTGGTATAAAAAATTCATAGAGTTTCCTCCAAATTCATTACTCTGCTTGCCACTCTTTATGTAGCGTTCCGTGCCTTTCACGTGAAAGTGTGAAAGACGTGAAAGTGTGAAAGATGGTTGTGGTTGAGGTAGGGTTGGTAGATGGTTGTGGATGGTGGCAGTGTTGGTAGATGGTAGTGTTTGGTGGCAGTGTTGGTAGATGGTTGTGGTTGGTGGTAGTGCTGGTAGATGGTTGTGGTTGGTGGCAGTGTTGGTAGATGGTTGTGGTTAGTGGTTGTGTTGGTAGACGGTTGTGGTCGAGGCAGTGTTGGTAGATGGTAGTGTATGGTTGCAGTGTTGGTAGATGGTTGTGGTTGGTGGCAGTGTTGGTAGATGGTGGTGATTGGTGGCAGTATTGGAAGATTCCAGGAAACAATTTTAGGTTGCCACAACGTTCCAGGAAAGTGTTTGAAAGCAGCAGCAACATTTGTTTTCACATTTTAGATATGTTATTGTGTAGAATCGTAAATAGGTTGCCACAACGTACTGCACAACGTTGGTTAAACAAAATTTGAGACCTTGTTGCAACCTTAGATCAATTTAAATAAAAATGGAAATGTTCGATTGTTCCAAATCGCTAATCTCCGAAAGTTCTCCGCCGATTGCTTTGATATTTTGAAACAACGTTCCATTCGCCTCCAAGCGGGTTTTTATATACATACTGTATACATGTAACGTCTGTTACGGGAAAAAAACATGATTTATTTGAAAAACTGTGTTTTTTCATGTAAGGGAAATCTTTGAAACCTCTTTACCAATTGCTTTGAAATTTTGACACATTGTTCCATTCGAATATGCGCGTGTTTTTTATACATCTACAATATAGATGCCACACCTGTGACAGGTAAAAACGTTTTTTTTAAACAGTGCCATGTGTTGCACATAATGTCAACACACGCGATACTAAATATGTTACGATTCCATTTTAATGTTTCCGATTGCATTGATGAATTTATTTTCATAGATTTCGATTTATTTTCATTTTGAGTGACATTGCGTTGGAATTGAGCTGTGTTGTTTACCATACCGTTCATTTCATGAATATAAGTATAGATACCACACATGTGACAGGTAAAAACATGCTTTTTTTGAAAAACAGTGCCATCTGTTGCACGTAAGAGCAACACACGCTATACTAAATATATTATGATTCCATTTCAATGTTTCAGATAACACTGATTAATTTAATTTTCATAGATTTCGATTTATTGTCATTTTGATTTAATTATTTTGGGTGACATTGCGTTGTAATTGAGCCATCCTGTTCATTTGGCGAGTATAGTTTATTTTGTTATTTTTTAAAATTTTCATTTCGTTTTTTAACTGTTTTTCTTACATTTCAGTGATAGGAACATCAGATCATTTGATGTTCTCAATTTTGTGATGGGAACATCAGATCATATGGGAATGCACCGGACGAGGAAGTGGGGAATGGTGGGGAGGATGAGGGGACGGGAGTGGGGGATGGTGAGGAGGACGAGGGGGCGGGGGAGGGAATAATGGTGGGGAGGACTGGGAGACAGGAGAAGGTTGCTGTGGCTCAGTAACGCACATGCGTTGCTGAGCCACAGCAACGCGTGTCAGGGTACAGATAGTATTGAAAAAAAGTAGTTTTCTTGACTGATGTTATATATAAAAATAAAGAAATAACAAAAATATATATTCTACATTCAGTAAAAAAAAACAGGAGCATAATAAAGGTGGTTTCAACAATTTGTATTCATTATTTTTAACTAATGGAGAATCCATTGTGGTGTTGTTGGTTGTTCTTGGTGGGTTGTGGTTGGAGGCAGTGGTGGTTGGTTGCTGTGGTTGGTGGTGATGGTCGTAGTTGGTGGTAGTGATTGATGGTGTTTGTGGTTGTGTTGTGCATGGTAGTGTGATGCAGTTGTTATGGTATACTGGTGGTGTGGTGGTGGTAGTATGATGGCATTGTGCAGTAATTTCACGGTGGTAGATGTGGTGGGGTACAAGTTGAGGTGGTGATGGAAGTGTGTTAAGGTAGTATTGTGTGGCGATGTGGTAATGGTGATGGAAGTGTGGTGGGGTGGTGTGGTAATTGTGGTGTGGTGGTGTGGCATGGTAATGATGGTATGGTAGTGGTAGTGTGGTAATATGGTGTGGTGGTGTAGTGAGGTAGTGAGGGGGGGTAGTGTGGTGTTGTGGTGTGGTGGCATGGTGTGGTAGTGTGGTGTGTTAGTGTCGTGTAGTAATGTGCTGTGGTAGTGTGGTAATATGGTGCGGTAGTGGGGTGTAGTAGTGTAGTGAGGTAGTGTTGTGAGGCAGTGTGATGTTGTAGTGTGGTGTGGTTGTGTGTTTGTGTGATAATATGGTGTTATGGAGTAGTGTGGTGGGGTGGTGTGGTAATCGTGTGGTGTGGTGTAGTGTGGAGTGTGTGGTGTTGGTGTAATGTGGTAGTGGTGGTGTATACTCATCTAGTTGTATTCACCTAGTTGTGCTTGCGGGGGTTGAGTTCTCTTTCGGCCCGCCTCTCAACTGTCAATCAATAAATTTTTACTAACTACTATTTTTTTAGTAAAACGCAAACACACACACACACACACACACACACACACACACACACACACACACACACACACACACACACACACACACACACACACACTCACACGCACACACACACACACACACACACACACACACACACACACACACACACACACACACACACACACACACACACACACACACACGCACGCACACACACACACACACACACACACACACACACACACACACACACACACACACACACACACACACACACACACACACACACTGACACACACACACACACACACACACACACACATCCTATCTTGTTTCTGATATATGTAAATGATCTCCCAGAGGGTATCGATTCATTTCTCTCAATGTTTGCAGACGATGCTAAAATTATGAGAAGGATTAAAACAGAAGAGGACTGTTTGAGGCTTCAAGAAGACCTAGACAAACTGAAGGAATGGTCGAACAAATGGTTGTTAGAGTTTAACCCAACCAAATGTAATGTAATGAAGATAGGTGTAGGGAGCAGGAGGCCAGATACAAGGTATCATCTGGGAGAGGAAATTCTTCAGGAGTCAGAGAAGGAAAAAGACTTGGGGGTTGATATCATGCCAGACCTGTCTCCTGCAGCACATATTAAGCGGATAACATCAGCGGCATATGCCAGGCTGGCCAACATACGAACGGCATTCAGAAACTTGTGTAAAGAATCATTCAGAACTTTGTATACCACATATGTCAGGCCAATCCTGGAGTATGCAGCCCCAGCATGGAGTCCATATCTAGTCAAGGATAAGACTAAACTGGAAAAGGTTCAAAGGTTTGCCACCAGACTAGTACCCGAGCTGAGAGGTATGAGCTACGAGGAGAGACTACGGGAATTAAACTTCACTTCGCTGGAAGACAGAAGAGTTAGGGGGGACATGATCACCACATTCAAGATTCAGAAGGGAATTGATAGGGGAGATAAAGACAGTCTATTTAACACAAGGGGAACACGTACAAGGGGACACAGGTGGAAACTGAGTGCCCAAATGAGCCACAGAGATATTAGAAAGAACTTTTTTAGGGTCAGAGTGGTGGACAAATGGTATGCATTAGGAAGAGATGTGGTGGAGGCTGACTCCATACACAGTTTCAAGTGTAGATATGATAGAGCCCAATAGGCTCAGGAATCTGTACACCTGTTGATTGACGGTTGAGAGGCGGGACTAAAGAGCCAGAGCTCAACCCCCGCAAACACAACTAAGTGAGTAACTAGGTGAACTAGGTGACTACACACACACACACACACACACACACACACACACACGCACCAGGAAGCAGCCCATAGCAGCTGTCTAACTCCCAGGTACCTATTTACTGCTATTTAACAGTGGCATGAGACTGAAGGAAGCTCTGCCCATTTGTTTTTTTCAGCCGGCGCCGGTGATCGAACCCTGGCACCTGGTCCACGAGTCTAGAGTGCTGTCCACTCAGCCACCAGCTGCCAGTGTGGGTGGTGGTGGTGCGGTGTAGTATGGTAATGGTAGTGTGTACTCACCTATTTGTGCTTCCGGGATTGAGCTCTTGCTCTTTGGTCCCGCCTCTCAACTGTCAATCAACTGGTGTACAGGGTCCTGAGCTTACTGGGCTCTATCATATCTACACTTGAAACTGTATATGGAGTCTGCCTCCACCACATCACTTCCTATTGCATTCCATTTGTCAACCACTCTGACACTAAAAAAGTTCTTTCAAATATCTCTGTGGTTCACTTGGGCACTGAATTTCCACCTGTGTCCCCTAGTGTGTGTGCCCCTTGTGTTAAATAGCATGTCCTTATCTACCCTATCAATTCCTTTGAGAATATTGTATGTGGTGATCATGTCCCCCCCTAACATTTCTGTTTTCCATCGACAAGAGGTTTAACTACCATAGTCTCTCCTCGTAGCTCATACCTCTCAGCTCGTGTACTAGTCTGGTGGCAAATCTTTGAACCTTTTCCAGTTTAGTCTTATGCTTGACTAGATATGAACTCCATGCTGGACCTGCATACTCTAGAATTGGTCTGACATATGTGGAATACAAAGTTCTGACTGATTCCTTACACAAGTTTCTAAATGCCGTTCTTATGTTGGCCAACCTGGCATGTGCCGCTGATGTTATACTCTTGATATGGGCTTCAGGGGACAGGTCTGGTGTGTTATCAATCCCCAAGTCTTTCTCTCTCTCTGACTCTTGAAGAATTTCATCTCCCAAGTGAGACCTTGTAACTGGTCTCCTGCTCCCTACACCTATCTTCATTACATTACATTTAGTTGGGTTAAACTCTAACAACCACTTGTTCACCCATGCCTTCAGTTTGTCTAGGTCTTCTTGAAGCCTCAAGCAGTCCTCCTCTGACTTAATCCTTCTCATAATTTTAATATCGTCAGCAAATATTGAGAGGAATAAGTCTATACCCTCTGGGAGATCATTTACGTATATCAGAAACAGGAAAGGACTGAGTACAGAGCCCTGTGGGACTCCACTGGTGAATTCACGCCAATCTGAGGTCTCACCCCTCACTGTAACTGTCTGCTTCCTATTGCTTAGGTACTCCCTTATGCACTGGATCACCTTACCAGTCATCCTACCTTTATCTCCAGCTTATGCACCAGCCTCTTATGGGGTACTGTCTAAGGCTTTCCGATAGTCCAAGAAAATATAGTCCACCCAACCTTCTCTTTCTTGCTTAATCTTTGTCACCTGGTTGTAGAACTCTATTAAGCCTGTAAGGCAAGATTTACCCTCCTTGAACTCATGTGGGCAATTTGTCACGAAGTCCCTTCTCTCCAGATGTTTTACTAGGTTTTTCCCGCAATCTTCTCCATCACCTTGCATGGTATAGAAGTCAAGGACACTAGCCTGTAGTTCAGTGCCTCTTGTCTGTCACCCTTTTTGTATATTGGGACCACATTAGCCATCTTCCATATTTCTGATAGGTCTCCCGTGACTTACTATACACTATGAAGAGTGGCAAGCAGAGTGCGTCTGCACACTCTTTCAATACCCATGGTGAAATACCGTTGGGACCAACAGCGTTTCTCACATCCAGATCCAACAGGTGTCTCTTGACCTCATCTCTCAAAATTTCGAACCCTTCCAAGGCCACCTGGTATACTGCCACCTCTTCTAGCACAGTGACCTCACCTTGTTCTATTGTGAAGACCTCCTGGAACCTCTTGTTGAGTTCTTCACACACCTCTTTGTCATTATCTGTATACCTGTCATCGCCTGTTCTAAGTTTCATTACCTGTTCTTTCACTGTTGTTTTCCTCCTGATGTGACTATGGAGTAGCTATGGTTCGGTCTTGGCTTTGCTTGCTATATCATTTTCGTAATTTTTCTATGCTTCTCTTCTCACACTAACATACTCATACCTGGTTCTCTGGTATCTCTCTCTGCTTTTTGGTGTTCTGTTATTTCGGAAGTTCCTCCACGCCCTTTTGTTCAGTTATTTGCTTGCTTCCATACATGCCCTGTTAAACCATGGATTCTTCTTTTGGTTCTCGTATTTTTCTTTTTGGGCCCGATTGAACCTGTTTACTGCCTCCTGAAACTTTTGGGTGACATAGTCCATCATGTCTTGTACAGACATAGCTCTGAGGTCTGTGTCCCATGGTATATTACTTAGGAAACTTCTCATCTCCTCATAATTTCCTTTTCGGTATGCCAGCCTTTTGTTTCCTAGTTCTTTTCGGGGAGAGATAAATCCTAGCTCTACCAGGTACTCAAAGATCAATACTCAGTGATCACTCATTCCCAAGGGTGCTTCCAACCTAACTTTCCTTATATCTCACTCATTAAGGGAAAATATTAGATCAAGCATGACTGGTTCATCTTCCCCTCGCATTCTTATTGGTCCCTTCATGTGATGGCTTAGAAAGCTTCTTGTTGCCATCATCCAACAGCTTAGCTCCCTATGTATCTGGTCCGCCTTGTGGGTCTCTGTTCTCCCAATCTATGTTCTATGTATCATGGTTCACGTCTCCCATGTTAAGTAGTCCAGATCCTTTCCTGCTAGCGACAGAAGCTGCTCTCTCTATTTATGTTAATGGTGGCCATGTTGTTTCTATCATATACCTGTCTGGGTCTTCTGTCATTTGGTGGTAGGTTATATATGACTACGAATATAATTTTTTTGTCCTACAGTTGCTATGGTGCCTGTTTTGTAGTCACTGAAACCTTCACAGCCCTGCATAACCATCTCTTCAAACCCCAGTCTTTTCTTACCATCAAAGCTACACCACCGCGTCCTCTTCCTTCTCTCTCTTTCCTCACAACACAGCAGTCCTGTGGGAACACTGCATTTGTTATGGTTTTCGTTAGCTTTGCTTCTGTGAGTGCTGTTACGTCTGGGTTCTCTTCAAGTACCCATTCTCCAAGTTCAGTTGCTTTATTTGAATTCCATCTATGTTAGTGTACATTGCCTTGAGGCTCACTTTCTTCTGTCTCTTCTGATATCGCCTCCTTGGTGAGCGTTCTGCTGATGGGGAAGCTGTTCCATGGGTGTGAGGACTTGTGAGGTGGATAACAGCGTCTCAGAGGATACTGGGGTGAGGGGTTGGGGGGGTCATGTGAAGTGGGTCAGGGAGGGTATGGGATGAAGGGGGAGGTGGAGGGAGGACAGGAAGGAAAAGGGGGAGGGGGACATGGTGGGAGGAGGGTAGGTGTTGCAGGGTCAGAATGGGGTGTGGGGGGTGGGAGATTTGGCTGAGCATTTGAATGGGGGCAGGGAGGGTTTGGGGTTGGGGGGTTTCTATGCAGAGGAGGGTGGTGGATTTGCCCTCCCTTCTGGGGTTACTAGGTTGCTGGTTGTGGGTTCCCCCCTCACCTCTGGGGATGTTGTGTTAGGAGCTGTGATTTACTGATTTTCTCCTCTCGCCCTGCGTTTTCTACCTTGCTTCTGCTGCCTATGTGATTGTGGTGTAATGTGGTAGTGGTGGTGTGTGGTGGTGGTGTGGAGTAGTGTGATAGTGGTGTGTGGTAAAGTGTGGAAGTGTGTGTTGGTGGTGGTTTCGTGTGGAAATGGTGGTGGAGTATTGTTGTATTGTGTGGTGGTGTATTGTGATAGAGGTAGTGTGTGGTGTATTGTGATAGAGGTAGTGTGTGGTGTATTGTGATAGAGGTAGTGTGTGGTGTTAGTGTGGTAAGGTGTGGTGGTGGCGGTGTGGTGAAGTGTGTTAATGGTGTGTGGTAGTGTGTGTTGATGCTGTAGGTGGAGGTGATGGTGGTAGTGGTTCTGAAGATGTTGGTGGTGGTAGTGGAGGTGCTGTTGGTGGTAGTGGAAGTGCTGGTGGAGGTGGTAGTGGAGATGCTGGTGGTGGTTGTGGAAGTGCAGGTTGTGGTAGTGGAGATGCTGATTGTGGTGGTCGAGAAGGTGCTTGTGGTGGTTGTGAAGGTGCTAGTGATTGTACTGGAGGTGCTGGTGGTGGTAATAATGAAGGTGCAGGCGGTGATGGTGGTAGTGGAGGTGCTGGTGGCAGTGGAGGTGCTGTTGTTGGTGGTGCTGGTAGTGAAGGTGGTGGTAGTGGAGTTGATTGCTGTAGTAGTGTAATGGTAGTGGAGGCGGTGGTAGGGGAGTTGATTGCGGTAGTAGTGTAATGGTAGTGGAGGTGGTGGTGTTAGTGGTAGTGGAGGTGCTGTTTGTGGTGGTGGTAGTGGAGGTGTTGGTGGTAGTGGAGGAAGGTGTCGTGACGGACGAAGGTTGTTGATAAATCTGCTGGTTGGTGGTACTGGTTGTTGATGATAATTGGGGGTTGATGGTTATTGTGATTGAAGATTGTGGTGGTTGATGGAAGTGGAGCTTGATGGGATTGTTGGTTGAGGGAAGTCGTTGTTGACGGAAGTGGTGGTTGACGAAAGCAGTTGATGATGGAAGTGGTGGTTCATTTTAAGTGGTTGAATATGGTAGTCGGGGCTGATAGTAGTGATGGTTGGTGGTGGTGGTAGTAGATGGTTTAGGTTGGTGGTAGATGGTTATAGTGGTTGATGATTGTGGTGGTTAATGATTATAGTGGTTGATGATTGTGGTGGTTAATGATTATGGTGGTTGATGATTGTGGTGGTTAATGATTATGGTGGTTGATGATTGTGGTGGTTAATGATTATAGTGGTTGCTAAAAGTGCTGGTAAATAGTAATGGTAGTTGATGGATGTGGTAGTTGAAGGCTGTGGTGGTTGATGGCTGTGGTGGATGATGGCTGTGGTGGATGATGGTTGTGGTGGTTGATGGTTGTGGTGGTTGATGGTTTTGGTTGCTGATAGTGATGGATGGTGGTAGTGATGGTTGATAGTTATGGAGGTTGACCATAGTGGTGGTTGACGGTTATGGAGGTTGACCATAGTGCTGGTTGATGGTTATTGTGTTTGATAATTGGTGGTTGATGACTGTGATGGTTGGTGGAACTGGTGGTTGAAGGAAGTGGTTGGTGTCATTTGTGGTCAATGATTGTGGTTAGTGGTAGTGGTTGTAATGATTGTTGTTAGTGGTTGTGGTTAGTGTCATTTGTGGTTGATAGTTGTGATTGGAGGTAGTGGTAGTTATAGTTGGTGGTAATGGTGGTTATGTTTGATGGTAGTGGTAATTGATGTTGATGTGGTTGGTGGTAATGGTTGTTGATGCGAATGATAGCTGTGGTTTGTGGCAGTGATGTTGGTGGCAATAGTGGTTAATGGTAGTACTTGATGGTAGTGATTGTTGGTGTTGATAGTTGATGGTTGTGACGTGATAGTGATGGTATAGTGGTGGTCTGGTGATGTGGTGTGGTCTGGTGGTCTGGTGATGTGGTGAGGTCTGGTGGTCTGGTGATGTGGTGTGGTCTGGTGGTCTGGTGATGTGGTGAGGTCTGGTGGTCTGGTGATGTGGTGTGGTCTGGTGGTCTGGTGATGTGGTGTGATCTGGTGGTCTGGTGATGTGATGTGGTGTGGTCTGGTAGTCTGGTGATATAATGTGGTCTGGTGATGTGGTGTGGTCTGGTGATGTGATGAGGTCTGGTGGTCTGGTGATGTGGTGTGGTCTGGTGATGTGGTGTGGTCTGGTGATCTGGTGGTCTGGTGATGTGGTGTGGTCTGGTAGTCTGGTGATGTGGTGTGGTCTGGTGGTCTGGTGATGTGGTGTGGTCTGGTGGTCTGGTGATGTGGTGTTGTCTGGTGGTCTGGTGATCTGGTGGTCTGGTGATGTGGTGTGGTCTGGTAGTCTGGTGATATGGTCTGGTGATGTGGTGTGGTGTGGTCTGATGGTCTGGTGATGTGGTGTGGTCTGGTGGTCTGGTGATGTGGTGTGGTCTGTTGGTCTGGTGATGTGGTCTGGTGATGTGGTGTGGTCTGGTGATGTGGTCTGGTCTGGTGGCCTGGTGATTTGGTGTGGTCTGGTGGTCTGGTGATGTGGTCTGGTGATTTGATGTGGTCTGGTGGTCTGGTGATGTGGCCTGGTGGTCTGGTGATGTGGTCTGGTGATTTGGTGTGGTCTGGTGGTCTGGTGATGTGGCCTGGTGGTCTGGTGGTAATATGGTGATGTGGTCTGGTGATTTGGTGTGGTCTGGTGGTCTGGTGATGTGGCCGGGTGGTCTGGTGGTAATATGGTGCAGTGGTGTGGTAGTGTAGTGGGGTCGTTGCATTAATTACAGTGTGGTAATTGTGGTAGTAGCTGGGTAGTAGTTGTGGAAGTGTGTTGAGGTAGTATCGTGCGGTGATGTGGTAGTGGTGGTGCTGTTGGTGGTAGTTGAGATGCTGGTGGTGGTAGTGGAGGTGGTGTTAGTGGAGGTAGTGTTAGTGGAGGGGCTAGTGGTGGTAGTGGAGGTGCTAGTGGTGGTAGTGGAGGTGCTAGGGGTGGTAGTGGAGGTGCTAGTGGTGGTAGTCTAGGTGCTAGTGGTGGTAGTGGAGGTGCTAGTGGTGGTAGTGGAGGTGCTAGTGGTGGTAGTGGAGGTGCTAGTGGTGGTAGTGGAGGTGCTAGTGGTGGTAGTGGAGGTGCTAGGGGTGGTAGTGGAGGTGGTGGTAGTGGACGTGCTGGTGGTAGTGGATGAAGGTATGGTGATAGAGGAAGGTGTCGTGATGGACGAAGTTTGTTGATGATTTTGGTGGTTAATTGTTATAGTGGTTGATGATTGTGGTGGTTGATGATTTTGGTGGTTCATGAAAGTGGTGGTTGACTGAATTGGTGGTTGATGGAAGTGCTGGCGGATCGAAGCAGTGGTTGATGGAAGTGGTGGTTGATGGAAGTGGTAGTTGATGGTAGTAGTGGTTGTTCGTTTTAGTGGTTGATGGTTGTGGTGTTTGAAGAAGGTGGTGGTTGATGGATGTGGTGGTTGACGGCTGTGGTCGTTGATGGCTGTGGTGGATGATGGTTGTGGTTGCTGGTAGTGGTAGTGGTGGTTGATGGTTATGATGGTTGATGATTGTGGTGGTTGATGATTGTGATGGTTGGTGGCAGCGGTAGTTGATAGTTGAGGTTAGTGGCAGTGGTATGGTGTGTTTGGTGGCAGTGGTGGTTAATGGTTGTGGTTGGTGGCAGTGGTGGTTGCTGGTAGTGGTTGGTGGCATTTGTGATTGATAACTGTGTCTGGTGTTAGTGGTGGTTATGGTTTGTGGTTGATGGTTGTGGTTTGTGGTAGTGATGGTTATTGTTGGTGGTAGTGGTGATTGATGTCGATGCGCTTGCTGGTAGTGGTGATTTATGTTGTGGTGGTTGGTGGTAGTTGTTGTTGATGGCAATGGTTGTGGTTGGTGACAGTGGTGTTAGTGTCAGTAGTGGTTGATGGAGGTGATTGTTGGTGTAAATATTTGATGGTTGTGGTGTGGTAGTGATGGTATAGTAGTGGGCTGGTGGTGTTGTGTGGTAGTGTGGTGTGGTAATATGGTGAAGTGGTGTGGTAGTGTGGTGGGGTCGTGAAGTAATTACAGTATGGTAGTTGTGTGATAGTAGTGGGGGTACTAGTTGTGGTGGTGGTGGAAGTGTGTTGAGGTAGTATCGTGTGGTGATGTGGTATTGGTGGTGGTGTAGTGTGGTTGGTTAGTGTGGTGGGGTAGTGTTGTGGGGAGGCGTGGTGTGGTGGCATAGTGTGGTAGAGTTGTGTGGAAGTGTTGTGTGATATTTTGCCCCTATTGTGTGGTAATATGGTGTGGTGTGGTGTGGTGTAATAGTGTCGTGTAGTAATGTTTTGTGGTAGTGTGGTATGGTGTGTGTGGTCGTGTTGTGTGATAGTGTGGTGAGCCGGTGGGGTGATGTAGTGTAGTGAGGTAGTGGTTGTTTGCGGTGGTGATGTGGTAGTATGAGGTAGTGGTAAGGTGTGGTAGTGTGTGGTGTGGTTTGGTAGTGTGTACTCACCTATTTGTACTCACCTATTTGTGCTTGAGGGGGTTGAGCTTTGGTTCTTTGGTCCCGACTCTCAACTGCCAATCAACTGGTGTACAGATTCCTGAGCCTACTGGGCTCTATCATATCTACATTTAAAACTGTGTATGGAGTCAGCCTCCACCACATCACAGCCTAATGCTTTCCACCTGTTAACTACTCTGGCACTGAAAAAGTTCCTTTTAACATCCCTGTGGCTCATGTGGGTACTCAGTTTCCACCTGTGTCTCCTTGTTCGCATACCACCAGTGTTGAATAGGTTATCCTTGTTTATCCGGTCGATTCCCCTGAGGATTTTGTAGGTTGCGATCAAGTCTTCCCTTACTCTTCTGTCTTCCAGTGTCGTAAGGTGCATTTCCCGCAGTCTTTCCTCGTAACTCATGCGTCTTAGTTCTGGGACTAGTCTAGTGGCACACCTGTGTGGTTATGTGGTAGTGCATGTGGTGGTGTGGTGTAGTAGTGTGTGTGGTAGTGTGTGGTAGTGTGTGTGGTGGTGTGGTGTGGTAGTGTGTGTCGTAGTGTGTGTGTGGTAGTGTGTGTGTGTGTCGTAGTGTGTGTGTGTGTGTCCCTCTACCATCACTAACTCTACCACAAACAACACTACCACCACCTCCTCTACTATCACTCCCTGTACCATCCTTTCGTCTATCACCACCCACACTACCACCACTCCCTCTACCACCACTCTCTATACCACCACACACACTACCACTATTCCCTCTACCACCACTCCTTCTACCACCTCTTCCTCTATCACCACTGCTTCTACCACCAGTCCCTCTACCACCACCCCGCACTACCACCACCCCACACTACCACTAGTCCCTTTACCACCACCCACACTACCACTATTTCCTCTACCACCAGTCCCTCTACCACCACCCCACACTACCACCAGTCCCGCTACCACCACTCCCTCTACCACCACCCACACTACCACCATTTCCTCTACCACCACTCCCTCTACCACCACCACTCCTCGTCCACCGCTTCCTCTATCACAATTCCCTCTACTGTAACAGTTCAGCTGTTTAGTTGAAGATAATATATCTTGTAGTGATTGTATGATAATGTATACAGGGGGACAATCTAGGGTAGGAGGCAGAGTGTATTTCTGACCTAATTCTTGCAAAAGTCGGACTATGGGGATTAGAGCTTATGTGTGGAAGCAAGGGTGCCACATGTATTTTATATGGCCTGGGACTGTTCATCCACGGACTGCACTTGCATAATAAAGGTATGAACCCTCCTAGTATGTTATGCAAAAGAGATAATAAAATATTTTATTAATTTAGATAGGGGCTCTACCATTTTGCTAAAGAACTAAGGCAGAGCGGTGTGACTTTTGATAGGGCAACACTGATCTAAGCCAGGTCACCAGTGATACAGCTTCCCACCCCATCCTCTCCCCTCCCCCCCCTTCTACTCCGAGACTCCATCTTAGTTAATATGCTATGTGAAAGAGTATTACTTAGTTTTGAGAGTATTGTATATCTGAGTCTTCCTCCAAGGTAATCATTAAGAAAGGAGTTTCACCTTAGAAGTTTCACCAGTCTCCGTGGTGTAGTGGTAAGACACTCGCCTGGCGTTCCGCAAGCGCTCTGTCATGGAGTCGTATCCTGGCCGGGGAGGATTTACTGGGCTCAAACCCTTAACTGTAGCCTCTGTTTAACTCAACAGTAAAATTGGTACTTGGTTGTAAAAACGATTCTTCGCGGGAGTCGTACATCCAAAAAAAAATCCTTCTAAAGGGATGAGGATGCTGGGACGAGGGCAGATGAGTCATTTAGGATATGAGAACTAGTTTCTCCTGGTAGAGACGCTTGAGGCGTCCATAGTAGCAAATTGCTATCAACCTTCTTGTGTATTATTCATTTAAATTAGAGAAATGTATTTTAATATTCAATACTGTATTTAATAATTGCTCTGGTTCTAGTACCTAAGTAATTACCATCATCTATATAAATAAAAATTTAAATGTTCGTTCGTTCAAAATCTCTAATCTCTGAAAGTTTTCACCAATTTCTTTGAAATTTTGTTCCATTCGCATCCGAGAGAGATTTTATACACATACTATATAGACGTCACATCTGAGACGGGAAAAACATGTTTTTTTTTTTTTTTTAGAAACTGTGTTTTTCGTGAGAGGGAAATCTTCGAAACCTCTTCCCCGATTGGTTTGAAATTTTGACACAATGTTTGATTCGAATATGCGTGTGTTGTTATATATCTACTATATAAATGCCACACCTGTGACAGGTAAAAATATATTTTTATTTTGTTTAAAACAGCGCCATCTGTTGCACGAAATAGCAACACATGCTATAATAAATATGTTACGATTCTATTTCAGTGTTACAATTGCATTGATAAATTGAATTTTCATAGATTTCGATTTATTTTCATTTTGATTTAGTTATTTTGTGTGACTTTGCGTTGGAATTGTGCTGTGTTATTTACCATACTGTTTATTTCATGAGTATAGTTTATTTATTTATTTATTTATTTCATTTCGTTATTCTACTTATTTTTCAGTGATAGGAACATCAGATTATTTAATGTTCGCATTTCTCTGATGGGAACATCAGATCATTTGGGAATGCACCAGATGAGTGAGTGGGGAATGATGGGAAAGACAAGGGGACGGGATTAGGGAATGGTTGGGAGGTGGAGGGGATGAGAGTGGGGAATAGTGGGAAGGACCAGGGGACGTTGGTGGGGGAAATCGTGGGGAGGAGGAGGGGATAGGGGAGTGGGGGATGTTTAGGACGAGGGGATGGGGGAGTGGAGAACGGTGGGAAGGACAAGGGAACAGGGAAGTGAGGGATGAATGGGAGGACGAGAGGACAAGGAAGGGGGGTAATGGTGGAGAGGACGAGGGGACGGGGAAGTGTGGTATGGTGAGTAGGACGAGGGGACGGGGGAATGGAACATGGTGTGGAGGACAAAGGGACAGTGGAGTGTGGGATGGTGGGGAGGACGAGGAGACAGGGGAGGGGGGGGGGGGAATGGTGGGGAGGACAAGGGGACATGGAAGTTAGGTATTGTGGGGAGGACGAGGGGTCAGGGGGAGTTTGGGAGGACGAGGGGATGGGGAAGTGAAGGATGGTGGGAGGACGAAGGGACGGGGGAGATGGTGGGAAAGATGAGGGGACGGGTGAGTGGGGTATGGTTGGGAGAACGAGGGGATGGGAGAGAGGGAACGTTGGGGAGGACAGAAAGACAGGTGAAGGTTGCTGTGGCTCAGCAACATACATACATTGCTGAGCCAGAGCAACGCATGGCCAGGTACAGCTTGTCTATATAAATTAAAATGTAAATGCTCGTTTGTTCAAAATCGCTAATCTCCGAAAGTTCTTCGCCGATTGCTTTGAAATTTTCACACCGTTCCATTCGCATCCGAGCAAGTTTTTATATAAATACTATATAGATGTTACGTCTGAGACGGGATAAAACATGTTTTTTTTCTAAACTGCGTTTTTCATGTGTTTTTTGGCCGAGGAAAATCTTCGAAATCTCTTTACCAATTGCTTTGAAATTTTGATACAATGTTGCATTCGAATAGGCGAGTGTTTTATGTACCTATTATATACATGTCTCACCTGTGACAGGAAATAACATGGTTTTTTGATAAACAGCGCCATCTGTTGGACGCTATAATCTCCGAAAGTTCTTCACCGATTACTTTCAAATTTTGCCACAAAATTTGAAAGTATGAATATGTCTGTGTTTTTATACACCTACTATATAGATGCCACACCTGTGACATGTAAAAACATGGTTTTTTGAAAAACAGTGACATCTGTTGCACGTAATAGCAATGCACGCTATACTATATACAATGTTTCCAATTGCATTAGTAAATTGAATTTTCATAAATTTTAATTTATTTTCATTTTGATTTAATTATTTTGTTTGACATTGCATTGGAATTGAGCGGTGTAGTTTACCATACCATTCATTTCGTAAGTATAAGAATAGATGCCACACCTGTGACAGGTAAAAACTTTCTTTTTTTAGGTAACAGTGCCATCTGTTGCACGTAAGAGCATCACACACCATACTAAAATGTTACAATTCCAGTTCAATGATTCCGATTACATTGATAATTTGAATTTTCATAGTTTTCAATTTATTTTCATTTTGTTTTAATTATTTTGTGTGACATTGCATTGGAATTGAACTGTGTTGTTTACCGTACTATTCATTTCATGAGCATTAGTATAGATGCCACACCTGTGACAGGTAAAAACATGCTTTTTTGATATATGACCGAACCTAACCAACCCTACCTAACCTATCTTTATAGGTTAGGTTACGTTAGGTAGCCGAAAAAGTTAGGTTAGGTTAGGTAGGTTAGGTAGTCGAAAAACAATTAATTCATGAAAACTTGGCTTATAAAAAGTATTCAGAGGAGACCTTGTGGTCTCTCACTGAACACTAATATTATCTTCTACCACCCCCATTCCTTTGTATGTACACATATATATTTGCTTTATTTGAACCTTGTTACAAAAAAAAAGTTACATATAGGTTACAAAGATTGTTATCATAGGTTGTCGAGTTCCTCCAGCTCCTCAGATGGCAGGCAGGAACCCTGGATGCAGTGCGCATTTCCCCTCTGTATCGCCACACTGAGGCGCTGGAAAACAAAGCTGGCAGCTCTAGGGTCCCTTGTTGTTTCAATGAGCCTAGATCCCAGTTCCTTCAAAAAACTTGGAAGCACTTTTACCCCAGGCGCCGAGTGTCTCAGAAGCAATGGGGACAAAATTGTAGTGGTGATCCAGTTCTCTATACTTACGGGATTTGGCTGCTTCCCTGTGGGTGGCAGCGCCACCTGGTTGTGCAACACTGAGGTTAATGTAGGTGTTAGCCAGGGTTGATACGCACGTGTAGTCCCATACCAACTGCTTGCCATTCTTCCAGGGGTTCACTGTGATATCATCCAGGCGAACAATAAGAGCATCAGAGTTACGGGGCGTTAGGTAATGGGGCTCTCTTTCAGCTGGGCATCCAGCTGTGGTGAGGCTCCTCTTGATGATGTCGTTAACTTCACTGTGCCTCGAGTGCCATCCCCCTGTGTTTGGCACAGTAGGCCATGGTGGCCGTACCTGTCAGCCACCACCTCGCCGCAAATACACCTATATCTGGTGTGGATTGGGGCAGCAAGGCGAAGGGCCACAGCAATTCGGAGGGCGTGTGGTGTGAGACGCGTGCCAGTTGCCGACATTGGGGTTGCTAACAGGAAATACCCAGCATGTGGGGCTGCTACTGCTGTGAGGCGACCAATGTCGTGTTGTGTTGTTGCAGCACCCAGGGACTCTGCAGCAACTTGGTCTACAATGGGGCCATCCCAGCTGGATTGCTTGTGGGCTTTTGGGGATGGTGGTTGAGGTGATGGGCC